>NC_087513.1:92514977-92814977 GCF_963921805.1 Phalacrocorax carbo | reverse complement strand
CCTCATCAAGGGGCAGGTACACCGGGCAATGGTCACGAGAGGACTATTCAGATATTTTTCGGTCATAATCAGAGAGGGGATTTTACCTGGCTAACTGAAAGGTAGGCGTAAACCACTCTGCAGTGAGTTTACATATATAAATGCAAATAGGATTTGAAAGTGGTAGGCGTGCATGTCTTGCATGTCTGCACCATCTGCCTTCTCTGGGCCATAATCACCTTTTCTGAGAGGTTATATCAGCCACTGCTGCTGTCTGTAATAATCATAGCTGCACTGACTGCACTGTTCATATATTCATACAACCGTGGTCTCCCACAGCAAAAGCTGCCGCCCTTAAGGTGACAGACTTGAAAGCAGACCCACCTGCAGACTGCTGTGCTGGCAGCTGTAGAGCAGGCAGAGAAGCCAGGGCCACAAAAGCAGTCATGCATTGCAAAGCCACTATCAGGCCTGTTTCATAGGTGAAGACACTGAGACAGATGGAGGGCAAGTGAATTACTCAAAGTGGTATGAGTAATATCACTGGCAATGCTCAGTCTTGAAACTAAACCTGGCTTACACCAGGTTCTGTGCAGCGTGTAGTAAATTGGGCTGCAACATCCCTGGGCTCCCTGCTCTTGCCCCAGAGAGGCTCGCTGCAGATGGCTGGTGTAGCCGATGCTGTTGTTGCACTACTGTGTTGGCTCCAATCTGACATTACTGCTGTGGTACCTTCCCCTTTTTCTCCTGAGGGTGTCTATGGTGAACAAGTAGCTGATTCTTTACACAATAAGTGCTCTTTCTTAAATTAAAATAATCCCTTGTGGGTTTTGGTCCTGCTCAGCTCAGTCTTCCCTTTCTGGGCACATGATTTAGTTGGGTGACTGAATAATTTATAGGTACCACCTGGCAGGAGCAAAGGCAATGACATTTAAAGAGTCAGTAAGGATTGAAACAAAGGCTTTGTTGTTTGCCGATGATCCAAGAATAGGCTGTAGCGAGAGCAAGCACACCTTGTATTTCCCTTCTGCCCCTTGTCCTCTTGGTACCCCCTCCTAATCCACTCCAGTCTGCAATTTCCACTTCTTTCTTCCCTCCTTCAGTCCCTGCTTCACAGGAGCATGAAGATCAGGTGCTCCATGACCTGGTTACACAGAGATTTCAGTAGACCTTGGGAAAAGTTGAAACTATCACCTTTTTTTCAGTCTGATGTATTGCAGTGTGATGGATTGAGACTCTTCCCTACCTCTACTAACTGGAAGCCTGGGGTGGATGAATCTGCCTTATTCCTAGACTTCTGAGTAATTTTTGGCTGCCCAGTTTCTTCTTTCCATTTGCCTATGTCTAAGCATCTGCTAGACGCCTGTCTCTGACTAAAGAGCATTCTCACCCATGAGCCCTGTTTTGGGCTTTGACCTTCTTCCTAGTCCTCCAGCCTGGCCAGGCCCCAGGCTTGAGGAGACTGGTCAGGTGGGCAGGCCGGTCTGCAGTGAGAGTGAGGGCTGTAAAGGAGAGACGCAATGGAAATCATCCCAAATTATGTTTGCCATTTTTGGCAGCAGTTTAATTACCCATTATGTGATGTGTACCCGCCTTGGGCCAAATCTAATCCACCAGTTCTTCTTGTCTTTTAGGAAAAATGATGGAGTGGAAAAGAGCCAAAGAGATTAGCTTGTGTTGGGGCTAGGAGTTTTATGGCTCCTGTGGCTCTTTTATGGCTCACATGGCTATGTCAGGCTAACCCATGATTCATTTAATTTTCTAGTTACTCAGACTTTGCCTAGCTGTCCATCATCTTAGGAACCAGCTAGTTTCCTGAAAACTAATTCTGTCTGCCAACATTGGCATTTCAACCTGGTATCTTTGGCAATCCTAGGACGTTTCTCTTACTGTTTTGTATGCTTGGATCTGGCCTCGATAAACTAGGAGACCTTGCTAATTGCTCTTTGAACAGCACAACCCTTTTTGCACTGATTAGCTGTTAGGCTGAAGTATTTGAATGCTGTAGGTGATATGCTTCACTTTTAAAAGAAAGAGACAGGGAAGAGCACAAATATACATGCAGAAACTACCAAATAATGAAAATCAGAGGTTTCTAAAGTTCTCTTTTCAGATTGATAACTTGTCACCCAGTGTTAACGGTGTATTGCTTACATCTCTAGAACAGGTATTTAGAAGGAGGAGGTAGTTGCACGTTTCTGGAGCTGGATGTATTGGAAAGGATAAATAGCTCCATCCCATAGTAACACTAGTCAGTCAGGCTGTGTGTCGCTCAGTGGAGGAGTGCCTGCTCCACTGCGCAGCATCTCTTCTGTCACTGACAGTAGCTTTAATCCTGTATTCCTCATTTATCTTCCCATTGTGACGCTCCTCTGCACCTTCTATCCTTTAGTATCAGGCTGCTCCCTGCTTCTGGATTACAGATCAGCTCTGGGAGTACATCCCCTTTCTCAACTGTGTCATGCTTTTTGTGCCCCTATGCCTTTTGCAGTCTCACATGCTGACCACTTTCACACTTTTAATCTCCTTTATTTCTAACCCCTCCTCTCCTCCCCCTGCTCTTTTCAGGATTATAATAGTATTTGGCACTTCTTCAAAAAACATTTTGAAGCCATAATCATATTTTCTTCAGGTTTTCATAGGTTTAGCCATCTCACAATGCCCGTGAGGAAAGTGGCATTTTGTGAAGCTAAGCACACTTAGTGATCATCCCAGAAAATGTTCATGTCAAAATCAGAAGCAGACTTCAAGGTATCTCAGTCTCAGTGCGTGGGTCTGGCTCTCTTGCAGGGCCTGGACACTGCACTCTGCTCCAAGCCACTCAAAAGGTGGTGGTTCCTGCCATCACAGATCAGCCAGTGGGATGGCCTGTGCCAGCCCCTCATTATCTGCTCCAGTGCAAAGTCAACTGGGAAGTCAAGCTAATGGGCTTTGTACAAGTAGCTGAGAGTCATTCACAGGATCCCATCACCAGCCCAGTTTTGGGGGTACCAGCAAGCAGCTGACTCTGCAGAACTATTCTGAATCTTTTCCAGATGCTTGAAACATATGCCTGAAAGCCATGGACTAAGCAAGAAGGAAAGATGTAATAATCAGCTAGATCATTTATTTGCCCCGTCTGACCTGTATGATACTGCCATTATCCAATGGTGTGCTTTCAGAGCATGAACAGGCCTTGTGTGAACCTCAACACAGGGGTGAGTGTAGCACGGCAACCTGGAAATACATGTGTACTTTGGTTTATTGTGAGGGGTGTATCGGAAGGAAATAAAACTAAACATTTCTCCCATTTATAAGGGTAGTCTATATGTCTGCTATATATTGTTCCCCCTTGGACAGAGCTGTTGAATGAGTATCAGCACACTGAAGGCTTTTAAAATATAATAGATAGTCAACCAAAACTTCCCTCATCTGGTCTGGATAATGTGACGGATCTCACCATTCCTGCCGAACAATGGAAAGTTGCCTGAATATTTAAACACATATTGTTCTTAGGGAAACAAAATGTTCAGCTAGTTTGGTTGCCTTAGCAACATCCACTTCTAAAAATACAAAAGAGACAATCTACAAAATAAGTGAACGTGTAGAACAGGCAAGGAAAGAAAATGCTTCTTTCTCCCTGACCCAGAGCAACTGGGTCATGGGCATGAAATGCTTTCATTTAAATCTCAGTGAAGGATTTAGGGTGTATCTTCACACACTTGTTGCACAAGTTTAATTTTTAATAGTTTAGAACATGACTAATGTTAAACCCATGCAAGCCCCTGTGACATCTCTTATATTGGCTCCAAACCAATTCTGTCAATGGTGTGTTTAGAGTGATGTGAGCACAGAAAGCACAGATCACACCAGCAGTTAAGCAGCACATCACAGCAACAGTTGCTGTGTGTTAGGGAGCAAGGGGGCTAAAACCATAAAGGATTTATTAAGAATGATCAAAGCCCAACCTGAGATACCCCTTGCAAAGACAAGTAATAGAAACAACAAACAATTCCATTGTGACGTGGTATGGAAAGGACCTGTGCATGCTTGGGGAAAATAATGAGGTGATCATAGGTGTGACCCAAGGACAGCATGAATTAAAGAAGTAATACTTCGGTTTTCAGCAATTCTGACAGTGGAGAACACAGGGCAAGTGCTGTGTGTGTAGAAAAGGAAATGACTGCATTGGAGATGAAACAAGAACGTAAGCATCTTGATCAGCTCCAGTCACAGGGACCAGAATATCTCAGAATATTGAGATAGCTGGCATATGAAATGGCAAGTCTTCCAGGGCGGATTTTTAATTAATCTATCAAGTTGGTGGTGGCACTGTCTGACTGCAGAATAACAGATGCAGTACTTCTGTTATCTCTAAGAAAAGGAAAAGGGTGTAATCTAGGGAAATGCAGGCCCATTCTTCGGACCGCCACAGTGCATACAGCTTTAAAGCCAGTCTGTAGGAGGGAATAATAAAAAAATACAGAGGCAAATAACAATGACGTACAATGCAATGTTAGTTTGTTGAAGGCAGAGCATGCCAGAATAACTCCATATTTCTCTTTGATAAGACAACTATTTCGCATAGGGGAAATGATAGAGATCTTACCTGTCCAGGCTACAATAAAGTACTTGACACAGGGCCATATGTGAAATTAATAGCTAAAATAGAAATTATGAAAAAGTTAGAAGGCAGAAGAAGAGCTGGGTGATGGGGAGAAAAAGGTAGGTTGTACGGAAAGGGAAGGTATCGGGTTAGAAGAATTTAATTCAGTAACTGGCTTTGCTAGTGCATTAGCTTTAATATGCAGAAACGTATCGGCAACTTAACAGCAACACTGTGGTAGGTCAGCAGCTGGAAATGCCAGAGAAGGACAAAAGCTTGAACTTAGTAATATATTACACTGTCATCACACAGTGACTGTGAGCCCCAACATGTTGCAATTTTGAAAAGGCAAATAATACCCTATAATGTCTCTGGAGAGAGAGGGAAGAGCGAATAGCGGTATGCAGGACTCAGGAGAGATCTCATCTGAAAAATGGAGAGCAATTCTTGTCGCCTACTTACTAGAAATACGTATTCCAATGGGAACAGGTGAAGAGAAGAGCAAGCAGAAGATACCAGGTGCAGGGAGACACCTAGCCTATGTGGCGAGACTAAGAGAGACTGGCTTTTATAGGCAGCAAAGTGAAGGATGAGAAAGGCTGGTTTTCCTCTATAAATGCATTGGGGTGTAAAAATCAGAAGAAGAGGGAGCTATTAAAGCTGAATTACAATTGTATCTCAACAATAAGTGTGTATAAAC
The DNA here is from genome assembly GCF_963921805.1 of Phalacrocorax carbo. Lineage (NCBI taxonomy): Eukaryota > Metazoa > Chordata > Aves > Suliformes > Phalacrocoracidae > Phalacrocorax > Phalacrocorax carbo. The sequence goes on along the minus strand of NC_087513.1, from coordinate 92,809,713 downwards.
CGACCATAAAGGAATTTAGCCTGGAAATTAGAAGAAAGCTTCTAGCCATCAGAGAAATTAGGTTCAGGAACAGTCTGTAGTGGGAGAGGTGAGGAAAAGAGGCCAGCACGCTTTAAGAGGATTTCACTCAAACGAGAAACGTTGTGTGCCATGGCTTCCTGTAATAGCACTCAGGCACCGAGAGGTTTCTAGGGCCTAATCACAAATCAGTTTAGTGGCACCCGTATCCAAGAGGTCTCCACTGTACCTAAACTTAAGTCTATGCTTTCGGCCACACCACTACAACTCAGGGTGCAAAACAATGATTCACTGGAAAACACTTGGTGGGGAGAGAATGACAGCAGGGAAAGGAAAATATTGTTTCAGCCTTTATCCTTCCCTGGTACTGAGGGACATGAAATAACACCACATTTGCACATTGGGGATACAGCCCTGTGATGCTGATGCCAACAGATGAGCCAAAAGAGCTTCCTAAAAGTATAGTAACTGCATGCACTGTGTATAGACCTGTCATGGAGAGAGATAGAAACATCCCCAACTCTCTCCCAGTCTGTTTCTGTTTGCTTTCCACCATGAACTGTGTCTTTGTTGGGGCTATTCAGATGAAAGCCTTCTTTTTTCTGTTTGTTGTTCAGCCTGCTTTTTATCACTTACAAGGTGTTTGCCATGCTGTATTTATGCTCCTCATGACATTTTGTGACAGTTCTTCTCACAGAAACTTTGGCATGAGAGAAACTGATGTTCAAGCCAATGGGATGACTTGCCTAAAGTTACTCGGGAAGTCTGCGGTAGAACAGAGTGTCTACCAAATCCTTACTCCCTGGCTAACCACAAAGCCATTGTCTCTGCTACTCTTCCTTCCTTGTTTCATCTTCCCCTTCCATTTTAGTCTGCTTCTGTCAAGCTCACTCATGTCCTCTTCACTCACTCACTTCTCCTTGCCAGCTGAAGCACATGGCTCAGGTGCCCTGCTGCAAGCCTCTGCTCTCTGATTTCTCATGGTTATCCATTTGCTCCATCCATCGCTGTCACAGCTCTCAAAGTTGTAGATCACCTCAGCAACAGCACAGGAGTAGTTAGGAGGAACATAAAACATACGAGTTATTGTGAGTCCAGCTGAGGCAATATGCATGTGCAAGTGGGAAGCAGGGCTTTGGGAGAGCCCTGGGCAAGTTCCTTGGTTTATACACTGGATAGGAGCTAATATGACAGGCTTGCCAGATCTTGCTCCTCGAGGGTAAAATTCATGCAATTAATTCCTTCCTTGTTCTCTCCTCAGCAGCAGCTTTTGCTCTGTTTTCCCTGCAGCATTGCAGCCCCTTTCTCCCCTGTGCCTCTTCTCCCATGCCAGGGGACCTGCTGGTGAGTTTAATCTGTGATCCACTGAAGGCCATCTGGGGGAACAGGGGTGCCACAGAGCAGGGCACAAACTTCTTGTGCTGCCCTATGAGCCAGTAGGCCACATGCAACTTCAGTATAATGCATCAGTATAATGCATGGAAAAGAAAAAGACTTGGCAGAGAAGAAAGCGAAGGCAGTGGATACTGCAGTTGCTATGCAAGACTGCTGAAATGATCATCTGAAATTACTATTCTGTGGGGATCTATAATGCAAGGAAACTCATGTGTGCGTATCCTTCAAAAGGCAGAGTGAGCTGTGGCTCATCTCTACATGTGCTTTTATTTGGAAAAACAGCTAATTATATATCATTCACACTCTACTATAATTATTCTGTCTCCAGATACAAAATATATGTGCAGAGTGGAAAGGGTCTGTCTATGCCAATGCAGCCCTTTGGGTGAGCAGGCTTGTATAAGCTTGGTGTTTGGAAAAGGAAGATTTTCTCTGAAGTATCATAACTTTTATGTGTGTAAGTTGTGATCAGAATGGAGACCTTTCTCGTCATATGTGTGTCTTTCCTAGCAGGCAGTCTTAGAAGCAATTGTGATATGGTGAATACCATATCTGACTATACAGCAACTTACATAGATTCTTGCCTTTCACAATCTTCCTGTCACTGTCCCATTTATATGGATGTAACTTTCAGTGCAATTGCAGCAATTGCTTACTAGAAAAAATGACTTAGTTGTGTATGAATGTGGTCAGTGCCGTAAGTGTCTGAGAAAACATTAATCATAATGGACTGGATCTTCAGAAGGATCAAGTTAATATTTGCCTCAAAGTGTGCAGGGCAAGGTGACATAAGCTGACATTTTACCCAGCTAACCCCCACCCTGCAAAGAGATCAAAATGGATCCAAAGAGAATGTTATTAAAAGGAGTTTAGGGTTTGCTTTATCTATGCCACAGGTATGTGTCCCTTGGAGACTGCTATAGTAGCTAGAGATTTATATGTGCTCTCCCCTGTCTGCTCCTAAATAACAAGGGGAGCAAGTGACATAAAGCTGGGTGTTTCATGCCAGTGCTTATGAACTTGTCCAAAGACCACAGGTTCTTGGTAAGACATTAAAGGTTTTCTGCAAAACGCTGTAAAATTACACACTGAAAGAAAATACACACCTACATTCCTGCTTTCAAGCAACAACAGAAAGGAGAGGGAGAAAGTAAATGCTATTTAATTTCTATAAACAGAAGGAGGAAAAAATAGTCATATACAAAATTTTAGTCTAATTTTTAGTTGATTATAAAGGAAAAGCAGTGAGCTGTGTCTTTTTTTTTTTTTTTCATAAAGACTGGATTACTAAGAAAGACTGCTACGCTCTGCCTCAGGGCAATCCTTTTGATCAGCTCTCTGCCTGCTTTGTACCACAGACTTTCTGACAAAGCTGGGGCCACAGATCTGTCCCACTCTTTCCCTTTTCTCTCTATCCCCTCTCCCAGCTAAGGAGCTCACATACTATGGTGAAGATTTGAGGGGTCAGATCTCACTCTCTCCACTACCACACCTCAGTCTTACCCCCCAGAGAGTTATCACTTTCTTTATTGGCAAGATAACCAAAGGGAAGCCCACTTCATACATCAGCTGCTCCTTTGCAAAGCTTTATGCAAAGCTTTCTGCTTTGTTCAGGAGGATTCTCCTTCTTCCCTGCTAGCCAAATGACTGATGTCAGCTCATCCCTTTTCATCTGAGACATCACGTTGTGGTAACAGCAACAGATTGTAACCCTGCAGTCCAGGAGTGGTCGAAAGCGGTGATCCTGTGACGTGATCCTCTCTCGCCTGCATGCGTATTCCTGCTTAGCCTCTTTCATCAGGCTGCCTAGCCATCACAACCCCTTCTCCGTCAGTGATTTCCAGCCACTGGTTTCCTGATACCCCTTCTCTGACCTGTGATTAAAGTAGCTGTGGGAGTTCACTTACTGTGGGGAGTGTCATCGCAGGCTTTAATGACTATGTGGTGATGTGGCAATGCATCACCTTACCGTATGGGGACAGAGCATAAGAAAGAGGAAGGAAACACGTAGTGAACTAAACTACAGCAAAGATGGTGGCTGCTCAAGGGCACAGTGGCAAGCAGCCGCAACATCTGTATGTGTTTGTCTGTAGTTATATATGGCTCCTCTGTCGTGCTCTCCTATGCTACTTTCCACCAGGTGGGAGAAGCTGCAAGGATAAAAGCTAATCTCAGTGGAGAGACCCCAGGATTTCTCTCTGTCAGTTACAAAACCTACCCAGCTCATCCGTCACCAGCTTTTTTCTTGTAGCTTTGATCACAATTACTGATCTGTTCCTAAAACTGGGGGCAGATGTGAGTAAGACAGTAATAATGCCTTTACTCCTCTTCGCCCTGTAGGAAGGAAAAACGGTCACAGACTTGGAGATCCAACTGGGTAAGGCCAGAGGCTGAGCGGGGCTCCCTGTTGAAGAAAGGCTGTCTTGCCCTGTGGCTGCTTCTCTCCCACTGTCAGAAAATGTCCTGAGCCCAGGAACATCCCTGCAGACAAACATTAGTCCCTGCTATTGCTTCTGCTGCACAGCCTCTGCCTGGGACTTGGTAGGAGTGTGAAGTGAAACTTCCATTACAGTGGAAGTATGGATCATGAAACTTGGGTCTTCAATGGGCTGTTGCCTTTCCTCATGCAGAAAAAAAAAAACCTTCTTTGTCTCAAGATATTTAAGAAATGGTTCACAGGGCCACATGGAGGAACAGAAGAAGGTTTGCTTGTTCATCTTTTCTGTCTGAAGCCAAGAACTCCCCCAAGGTTTCAAAGATTTTGGAGACGGGGTGTATGATGTAACTAGAAGTTTGTACTTTCTAACTAGCAGAGGTTTTCCTCATAAACAGGTCTAGAAGGCATTGAAGTACGTGGCAGTACCATACATCCACCATGCTGAGACTGTGAGCAAAAACAGTTTCTGCAGGCTTATAAACACAGCAGATCTCCACAGCCAAAGCCAGGCTTCAGTGAAGTCTTTCTCTGTCTTGGATTTTGGTAGAGCCAGGATTTTGTCCCCACATCTACTTTCATCAGAATAACTTTTTTTTTTAATCTTCCACACTGCTCCTTAGCCAGCATGCATCCCAACCCTTCTATGTGACCAGTGCCTTCTTTCCACTTAAATCCCTGGGTGTCTTCTGCAAAGAATCGCTTAATATGAATTACTGTTTTTTCATTATGCAGTTATTTTAGATAGCCATAAGGCCTTCCATAATCTGTCTGGCTATGCTATACCAGCCTAAACCAAGTCACTGTGTTTGTTGCAATTCTTCTCCCATATTGTGTCCCAATGATTTCCTTACCCCTCCATTTCCCCTGCAGTGAGATTCCAAGTTCCTGAGGGGAGCCCATCTAGAGGCACTAAAACCAGCAGGATTCTGCCTACCAGAAAGCTCTGACTCACATCTGCCTCTCAACGGTGAGTGCCCCCCATCTGTTGACGTCCCAGCTAATGTCCCCACCACTGTGCATGCCCATGGAGACATGCCACAGAGCATTCCCACCCAACCTTTTGCATTCTTCCCAGAAAATCTGGCTGGGCCACAGCACTGCAGTGGTCACAAGAAAGCTGCCTTGAAGGTTGCCTTTAAAGCCATGAACTGATGACGTTGTCAGCACATAGTGTTCATTCCCAAGTCATGAAGTTTATTCTGGGACCACTTGAGAGCTTCAAAGGTCCATCCCCTTGCCAGGAAAATATCTCTGCTGTTGAGCTCTCCTTCAGATTCTCTCCACATGCCATAAAGGAAATGTTCAGAAACATAATCTGAGGGGGATTTGGCTGCAAATTCTCCTTGTCTCCGTCTACTTCATGAGGCACGAAATCTGAGGGTGCTATAGGAATGAGGCAGCCTTTCTAATGCACACCAGCTGTGTCATGTGCCTCCAGCAGGGAGGCAAGTTCTCATGTATCCCTGTTACTTCAGACTCTGATCTTGCTAGTACTGTGCTCACTTAGGAGGACCCTATCGCCTGTAGGTAGGACTACTGCTAGGTAAGCAAATAGGGATAACATGTTCTTCCCTTGGGGTAAGAGTGAGAGATGAAGGATGGTCTTGTGACTGAGGCACTGAGCTGTGACTCAGAAAAATAAAATTTTCTGTTCTCATCTCTGTTGCTCAATTCTTGAGTGACCTTGACAAGTCACAGTTACTGTTTCAGTTCCCATCTTTGATCTGGGGAAGATAATACATTCATTTTCCTTTGTCTAACCTGCATCAGTCCTCAACTTTTCCTGCCACAGGCTGTCCTCAAGAGTATGTTTGTGTGTCATCTAGCATGGTTAGCCCTTCACTCTGGGTGAGCCTTTAGGTTCTGTTACAATATCACTAAGTAGGAACAGGAGTGGAGCCTAGGGCATGGATGGGCAATACACTGATCCTGACAGATTCTGGCTGGTCCTGTTCTCTTGGTGCATTTTGACTCAGCAAAGGCTGTCACAGTCTCTTGAGCATGAACCCCTTGGTCTGAGCTACAAATAACTACCACAGCCTCAAATGGATAAACAGCAGATGCTAAACATTCACTGTCAGATGCTGCATTGTAAGTGAAGGCAGATAGTTAACCTACTTTGGGTACCTCATCCAGGATGTCAAGATGTGCTCTCAGTTCTGCTGACACAGACTTGAGCAGATAAGCTAAATCAAGCTACATAACTCTCATGATCTGTCATGTGGGTCATGTGGGCTTATGTGCCATCATTTGGAAGGCCACAGAAGTGCCATATGCCTGGCAATATTTGGAAAGGAGGTAACTGTAGCAAAGCAATGGATGTTTTGGAAATTATATGTAAAATGCCTATAATTTTATAGGGGCATGCCTAAAAAATGAAAGCCACTTCTGAAAGACAGAGAGCACACAGAAATAAGGTGGGAGGCGAAGGGACAATATGTGCCCATGCAGAAGAGACATTTCCTCAGTAGAACACACCTGTTGGTAGGCTCTTTTCTTGGCCCATATGATCTCAAGTTAAATCAGCTATTGAGAATGACTTGGTGTTGCCAGAATTCAACAGGAGGGTAAAGCCGTATATAAATGGGCACCAGAAAAATAATAGTTTAAGGACATGATCCTGTAAGATCTTGCTTCAGAATCCAAACCTGGGTCAACTCTTCTATACCCTGAGTGCAACAAGGGCTGTGGGGTGGGACAAGGTGAACTGTGATGGAAAGATTGAAGGGAGGCCATCAGAGAAGGATCTTGTGAAGAAAATGGATGGAAAAAAGGAATAGGGGCAAGACGGTTTGAGAGAATGGGGTGAAGGAATGAAATGGGGGAGTTAGTGGTTGGGAAAGAAAAAGAAAAGATTAAAGAAAATTGAGAGGAGGTGAAAGGACAGATGACTTTTAGTGGGCATGTGGTGACGCATGAGCCAGGTGTACCTTGGAGCACTCCTTGAATCGTGTATCTGTGGCCCTCCTGGTAGGCCTGGGAGAAGAATGTGTTATACTTTTCTCTTACCTTTTGATCTGGGTTGGGAGAAGGATACTACTAAAGCTCAGACCTCTTCTTTAGGATCTCTGATTATCAGAGCAAGCTAAAACCAAACTGTTTTCCAAGCACACTTACAAAGAGTGACATTTTTCCAATGCCTGGAATTCCTTAAACTCCTGTCTCTGATTTAAATAATCCCTACAAAGCTGTGTGATTTCAGGTATATCTTGCTGACAGCAAAAGCAGATTTAGGGAATAAGTTTCATAGAAACATCTTAGGCCCTGAAGGACAAGGTTTTCTTTCATCAGGAGATAGCTTTATGGGCTCTTCCTGTTATTTTTATAGGCCAGTTTGAGAGTCAGTGCTGGATTAGATCTAGTATGAAGCTATCTTTGCTTCAGCCTTTCTCCCAGACCACCAGACACTGATTCCTCAAGAGCTCACTGTGGCAGTTACCACCAGCTTTCCTTATTTTATTGGGAGTTTCTCAGCAGTCAGAGGTTTTGTGTCAGAGTTATGGGCCAGCTTTCTTTTTATTTAGTTAGAGTATGTTTTCCTGATGGTTGCGGAGAAGACCTTTAAAACGTGAAATCTAGAAGTTTAAAAACTAAAAAAAAATATGTAAATAATTCCCAATTTTGAAAAAATAGTTTTTACATTAATTTCGTCATTACTTGTTGCCTCATTTGTGATTTTTTTAACAGATCGAGCTTTTCAGAGATTCTGAAAAAGGAAAATGAGATGGTAGCCAGTGTATTTGTGTAATAAATTTTATGCAGGATTTTAAGATAGCTGAGGCAAGAAAATTGTGATACAAACTGTCAGGTTAATTTCTTTCAGTGTATATTCTCCTAAAAAGTTGTTCTTTTTGAAACAGTTTTTCCCTTTGAGTGCCCAAAACAAGTGTGAACCTTCACAAAGGTAACTTGATAATGGAAGTGAAGCTGAGGGCTTCCTAGCATTAGGCAATCTGCATAGGTAAAAACTACATTATAAAGTTGTCAGAATGGATCACATTGGGATTGCATGTGTTCTGGCATTTCCATTGGTGCACCTCCCACACTTAAACAGGCCTTAAAACTTTGTGGTATGCTGTGACAGTGTGTCAGAAATTGTGCTGCCCAGCCCTGGGTGTCACCTTTGCCTCTGATTCCTGCAGAGTCCTCTGGTAACACAAAACAACATTGCTCTACACATCCAGGCATTTTGCTTGACCTTCCAGACAAGTAACAGTGCCCAACCCCAATTCCTTAATTTAATCTTTGACTGTGGTAGAAAACCAATTACACCCTAAAATGACTTCCTTTACTAAATTAGCAACTTCTGTTTACCGTTGCTTTTACCACAACATAATTTGTTAAGAACCCTTAAGAGCCTTCTCTCTCAGAGCACCCCACTGGCTCTAGTAGAGGCTACACTACAGACAGATTACGGAGATAGGCTTGCAGAACAGCAGTCTTGCCTATAGCTTGAGTCCCAGATCTATCAGCCATGCCTAATATACCCAGTCTGCAAATCTAGACAGCACCTAGGAACTGCCATGGTCTCACCCCATAGACACACTGGGCCCCCAGGAGCAGCCAGCCTGTGGCTCCTCACCTGCCTGCAACCTGCCAGCAGCCCAGGGGCAGTTCTGTTGATGCCACAGTGCTCAGCTGTAAGTCCCAGGGCAGAAGTGAAGTGCTGTCAGACAGTCGGGTTGCTCAGTAGGGGAGGCATGGAGCTGGGTCACTGCAGTGCCGGGGCACTTGGCCCAGCAGAGACTTTCTTATTTTGCTAACAGAGTCAGGAAAGGCTGGCTGCCCTTGATGAAAAGGCAAGTTGACTGCTGTGTTACTATTTCTCCTGCATGTAGGTTCTCAAATGCTCCTCTTCTACTTCATGGGGTTCCCAATAAAAACATACCATCCTCTGAACTCAAGGCTCATGAAACCTCATGCTTTCTCCTTCCTTGTAACTTGAAGTGTATGGTAGTAGAAGCAATAGAAGGGACTGCCTTAAAACAGCAGGGTGTGAAAATAACCTGCCCTGTGTGTCTCTTTTCCCTGTGATCCTCTCCTGTTCCACAATATAATCAAGACAGTTGTCTATCTTGTTTCACTGCTTCTGGAGAAGTCACTATAGATGGTCAGGTAGCACATCAAATACTCCACATCTACCAAGAACCCATAGCCAGGGGATCCTGTGCAGTCTGCAAAACTAGAAATTAAGCCCCACTGAGCAGCAAAAATAGACATAGTTGCTCAGCTAGAAGACTAGACCTACTAGCAAGGAAGAACTGAAAGATTATTGAAATTAAGAGCATTTATCTTCAAAGTCATGTCCATATATCAAAACTGTATAGATGTATGCTATGTGCAAGTACATGTCCTTCAGCACACAATCACATGTTAACTTGAGTTTAGTCATACATGTAAACATAGTTATTGTGAAGTGGCATGACTGTTGTGGGCAAAAACAGTCTTGGGTTGGGGAATTTCACTTAATTTATTGCCAGTTTACATAAACTTGTATTTACTGAGTCTGGATTTGAGAAATAAAGAAGACAAATAAACAAGTGCTTAAGGAACATGTCCCAGCTTCCCTCTGGATACCCCTCCTCTTCCTTGCTGGTCTTCAGTTCCTTAGCCACTTAGTCCCCTCAGTAAGATGAGGGGTGGCACAAGAGGTTGGGTTTGGTGTCCCATAGTTCCTTTGCTTTTGCTGTTGCTTGTTTCTTACTCAGCTGCTCCAGCATGGGTTTCTCCATGGGCTGCAGTCCCTTCAGAGGCATGTCTCCTCTTGTGTCTCCTTTTGCTCTGGCATATCTCTTGCTCTGCCCCTGCTTGGGTGTCTCATGCTCCTGCATGGGTGTCTCCTGATGTGCCTTCACTTGTGTCTCCTCCTCCCTCTCTGGTACCTCCTGCTCTAGGAGCAGATACTGCCCTTTCTTAAATATGTTTTCACAGAGGCTCCGTATGCACTTCTGACTTGCCACAATGTTGAGGCATGGTGGGTTGGTGTTCCCTGTGGTTCAGTTGTCTGGACCTGGCTGGACCTGGCAGTGGGAAGTCCCTGAGCAGTCTGCAGCCCCACCCCCCAACCCCTGTCATCCATGAGACATATGCACTCAAACAAGTATTTATACCATGCTAAAATATATGCAGGTCAACAAAGAAGTTTCATGGGAGTTTTTCTGCTTCAGCCCATGGGGTAAAGTACTTTTCCAAAGAAACTTCATTCTGCCAGCTTCCTATTGCCCTGTGAAGTGTCTTCATAATTCAACATACTGAGTTTAATGTATGCCTTGGAGCTGGCTGAAGGAGATATATGAAGGGCCTGGCTGACTGGTGACCTCTTAGACACAGCAGTCCCTTGTAATAAAGCACATGGAAACTCCACTTTGCCAGACTGAAGTTTGAGGGGTTCACCCATTGGACACTATTCCCCCCAGGCTAGCTGTCACCATGTCCAGCCTCCAACACAACAGCATCCACACAAGCTGTAGTCAGGACCAAGCAGTCATACTGGTGGCTTCTTTCCACACCTCGCAGGCTGCAGTGCAGTAATAACAGCATCTCTTATTTAACATTGTCTCCAACCTTAGTAAAAGGATCACCAGCACAGAACAAAATGGTAAAAAAAAGTCTCTACCAGTGAGACAAAGATGATTTATGGCCTAAAGGGGATGAGGACAGATCTAAATAGTCATCTTGTTATGTGTTTGACTCAAGCCCTACTCATCCACACTAATTCCCTGCTGGTGCTCTTCTGGGCCCATTCTGGTGTTTTTCTGGCTCCCCTTGGTGCACTTGGGGGCTGCTACCACAGAGAGGGCAGGGGTGGCCTGAAAGAAGAGGGAGGAGTGTAGCCATCCAAGCCTGGCGAGAGACAGCAACAGCACCTGGTGGGAATACAGAAACCTCAGTAAAGAGAAAGAAGGCATAAAGAATTCACAGTCCTACAGCACAGGGCTGAAGCTCTTGGAATCCAGGATTTATGATGTCCCACCAGTTATGAGAAAGGTGGACTCTTTCCCTCACTTCGTTGTTTCTACATAGACAGTATATTATGACAAGACTCTTGGCAGTGGATTTGCATGAACAATGTGGCTGTACTGTACCCAAATATATTTTGTTCTCAAGCATCCCCAAGTGGCTTTTGTGCAGTCCTGGAGTATTAAAATGCTACCTGCCTGGCAGAAGTTTGACTTCAGTAATCAAAAGGAAGCAATTCATCCCATAGGACAGGAAACCCTCCTCAGGACTGCACAAATGTGGAGATTCCAGGGCTGCACAAAACAAATTTCATCCATTGCGGAGCTGTAGCTACTTCTGAGTTGAACAGCAACTGTTGGGTACTGTGTGACACCATGACATACCAAATTGGTTCAGAAAATGGAAAACTATCAAGCAGATGCTGCTCTGACATTCATGGTGGGAGAAGTACTAGGAATTTTGACTGAGGTACACCATTTCCGATAGCGACCCTCTAGAATCGGCATCTTTAAAGAGTTGGTCCATTGCTTTTAGAGTGCATCAGAGAGCATCTTCAGAAGTGTAAGACTGTATGATACCATGTGAGGGTATTGGATCAAATCTTGAGCAGGGTTTTCTCCCATCCAAGTACTGACAGGTGTAACTCAATAAGAATGAACAAGCAAGACCATGGAAAAGTGGAATAAATAAGTATTATTTCAAGTCAGTGAGAGAATAACTAAACAAAACATGCTGAGCTCTTTATTTCCAAAAACTTAGTCAGAGAAATCAGTCACCAGGCACCAAACACCTCATGAGCTGAGGATCTCTAGAAAGGGAAATGTGGTATAAAAGTGGTTTGTAGCTAATTAAACTGGAAAAACATTTTTTTTTTTCAATTTAAGGTTCTCTCATTACTAACAGGAAAAAGCAGAGAAGATGCTGCAGTAATTTGAAGCTGCTGGTGTGACTAAGGTAATTAAAGCGGCCCATATGGATTTCAGACCACCCACCTACCCACCCCAGCCCTTAGTCAAGTCAAAACAAAGCATTACATTTTTGAAGAGTTGCAGCTCTGGAAAAATATAAGCCTCTAACAAGCTTGTTATTAAACACTGCCAAGATAGTTTTTTGATGAGCATTTCTGTTAATTTGGCAATATAAATAAAACAGCAGAGTTTTTTATTATGGTACGTAAAGCGAGGTGGAGGCTTTTTGGCAGGTATTCCCCTTCAGGGCTTGTCTCTCAGGCGTAGGAGTTGCAGGTGGCAGGGCATGGTGGCATCTTCTCAGGGTTGCCAGTTTTCACACATTCATCTCAGTGAGCCAGATTCTCCTCTCTACATTGTTGTAAACCAGGAATAATTCCATAGAAATCACTGGTATACAGCCAGCATGAGGTCATTACTGGAATGTGAGGTCTCAACAGCTTCTCCCTATAGAGTAGCAAGGGACACCCTGCTCCCAGACGGCTGAGTTTCTACAGGTGTGCAAAAAACTCTGTGGCTTAGGACTACTGCTCCTGTGCATTACAGATGGTCTACTGTGAAATTTTCCAACCCAAGTGATCTAAGAGCCTAATTGCCATTTACATGCAAAATTAGGCTCCTAAGCAATTTGTGCCATGCCTACAGTCAGGAGTTCTGCAGCTGTTAGATTTCGTGGTTTGTGCGTGGTGCCTATGTCATATCACCAAAGATGGTACTTGTCTTCCCAAATGTGACTTGTTGGCTGAAGTCAAAGTGCCCAGTGGAGGCTCAGCCAGTGCTGTCCTCAGAGCCTGATACCGTGCCCTGCGGACATCTTTGCAAGAGCATTTCTGGAGGCTGTTGCAACACTCAATAAACTGTGGGACTGTTGTATCAAATTCCCATGGCTCTTCCACTATGTGTTTTCCAACTCTTCTAATATTTTAGCTTCTTTGTAAACCTCCACTGTTTCTTGTGTCCTTTCTCAGAATAGTAATGATCTTGGTTCTGGTGTACAAATGGATCATGCAGCCTGAGGAAACCAGACATGGGTTTCGAGAAAATGCCACTGCCCAGTGGTTGCCTCTCAAGAGGAGGAGGATGAGGAGAAGGCCTTTGAGGGGTTGCTTCATTATAGCAGGCAGCAGCTGTGTTTTTCCGCCTCTGAAGGTCTTGAGGTCCCAGTGCACCTCTGTCCTGCTGGGGGAGGTCATCCTTTTACCGTCTGCACTTATGGGATTACTCTTTCCTTAGCCAGAAACTTCTGAATAGGATGAGCTCTGAGACACAGTCTACATCACGCTCGGCTTTTTTTTCAGGTCTAGAACTGTCAAAACTAGGTGGAGAGGTTGTGCATCTCAAGGACACACTGATAGGAGACACTAGTTGAAAAGAAAAAGAGGCAATAGAAATGTTGTTAGATTTATACCAGTACTCAAGAGGTGAAGTTACTTTTTTAAATTCCTAAATCTTTTCTGTAATCCTCTGGGGAGATGCACAGAGGTGTTTTCCTGTCTTTGGAATTGCTCCACTTCAAGTTGTCCTTGTGGTCCTAGCTGTCAGCTTGTAGCAATAAAGCAGGGAAGATGATGAGGTGAGTCCCAGCAGAAAAGTGAAGGAACATGACAGTAACTGTTGCTCTGGCTGCTGTGGAGAGAGGTGGCTGTGGCTCACGCATCTCCCCCATGGCTAACGAAATACTCGCAGGAGCAGATGCTTCCAAGCTCATCCCAGCCTATTTACTGCCCACCTGCTTTCAGCATTTGTCCCAGCCGAGCTCCTCTTTGAGGCTGTGGAAAGGGCTCCTCAGCAGACAGAGGCAGCAGAATTCCTACTGCTAGGGCCAGGGTTAAAGGATCAGAGGACGTGGGAGCAGTTTTGAGTCATTGGGACTGGATTCACTGACCCTCTGTTCCAAAATAATTGATAATACTGCAAATTAGTGTAATTCTCTCTCTGCTGAGAGGAGATTAGCATCCTCCACAGGCAGTCAGGTCTTTGAAACCTGATGCAATGTGTTCCAGCTTCTCATGACAGGGAAAACACAAGTCCATAAGAGGGTCATGGCAGGGCACAGTTTTGGATCTTTTTTGCTAGGAAATGTGATTAAGAGTGGAGCTTTTTATTTCTGTCATTTAACTTGCACAAGAGGCACTCAGAGATGGATATTAAGACAGAGATAATGACTCAGGAATGTCAGGCAGGCAGAGGAGAGCAAGCTCTCCAGTGCAAGAACAGAGGGAGAGAGAGAATAGCTGCAGCAAGTACATTTCAAGGTCAGCTTTGTGGAAGAGAAATAAAAGGCTGTAGACTTTCAAGGCTGGTGGCTCCTGGGTGTAACTTCTGCCTGCTTTTATAAAGCGGGACTGTAAGGAAGAATCCTGCATATTGTGACAATATTTCAGGATGGTGAGTTTTGGGAAGCTCTCCAATACTGTGACAAGCCAGATCTCAAGAACTGTGATAGATGAATCTCCAAGTGTTGGAAATTATGAGGTTTGTCTACAGAGAGAAATTGCAGTGGCTTTAAATATCCTGATGGAGTTAAAGCTCTGTGATCTCTCCTCTACTGTGAATGAACTATTATATATGTATAAAGGTGTATGATGCCAATACCACTGTTTCTGTATGTGGGGGAAAAAAAAAAGAAAAGAAAACACACTCCCAACTGAAGTAGTTATACCTGTAGGAATAAAATGACTTGGAACTACTGGAACTACTTAAGCGGAATATCTGGATCATACCAGACAGCTCCAAAAGGCTGCATTATAGTCATTAGGAGATGACATTTGTATCCTTGACTAAAACTAGATTAAAGACCAGAGTAAACTGATTCTGTCCCTTCTCCTGGCTTCTGCTACAGCTGCTAGCTCTAAGGGGCTGGAGGGAACTGGCCTGAAAGAGGGATCATTTCCTAATTTTTCCACCCCTCAGCAGCCATGGCTGTGGAATTTGTTATTGGCGACTAGCTGTATAGTAGCTTTGATAATTCACATGGGAGTGGATTTCAGATTGAAAGTTACCCAGGTAAACTTAGCATTTTTGCTCAAGTTCCCTGGCTTGTCATGCAAACATGAGCCAATCTGGGATTTTCTCAGATCTTCTGAACTGAAACGACTTTTATGGGCATAGACGGGGTGACTTTCTAGCGGTATATACCTTTCTGTACATACATATCTGTTAGCCACTTACATGAGGACTCAGGCTTGGGCTCCACTTCAGTGGAGTATCAGCAGATTCCTAGTTTAACCTGAATTGACTTCGTTTGCCTCATTCCAAATATAATTCAGAAAATATTATTCTAGGCAGCAGTGACAGCAAGGGACTTCCTCATGCCATCATCTAGGGGTGCAGGGGAGGATATCTTCCATGAATAGATGTCAGAGAGTTAGCTGCACTGGAAAAGAATAGTGTCCCCCAAGGACCTAGCAGAGGAGGGGGAAAAAGATCAGGTGAGGGACTGGCTGAGTGACTGAATCCTGCTTTATGAGTGAATGAGGTAGAGGTCTCCAAACAGATAATTCATCTGGCACAGTTGCTGGTATTCTGAAAGGGAAGCTTTGACAGCCCGACTGCCAGTTTCCTTGTCTGGTTAACAGATGAACAAAGAGTTTCAGTGTTGCTTCTCCATGATGTTTCTTCACCTTTCATAAAACCCACAATTACATGAACTCACTAAACAATCACTGTTTTATCTCCCTTAAACCTATATTATTTAAGCAAAGTTGCAATCAGTTTAAAGTAATGCGACTGAATTTATCTAATTGTCTCTTTAGCATGTGTACCTTGAAAGGATGTTATGTGTTAGCCTGAGTGCAGTTGCCAATACCTGTACATTATTCTAGCTTTATATTGAATAGTGAAGATCTGTGTAGCTCAGTAGCCTACATGCAGGAAAAGGAATATAGCTTAACTCTCTCACAGGGAATTGTTGTGTTTGACTGTAGCATCTGTGCCTCAGTTTCTTCCCTGTAATGAGACCAGACCTGTTCCTGTCAAGGGCTTACAGTTTTCTGAATGACTGAGAGTTGCTATAATTGTTAATGTTAAGAGCAGCTCTCTTGCCTGCATTAGGAGAATTGAAGTCCACAAAATAAGCAGCTTATCATCTGAAATATTTACATATCCGTCCCTATAAAAGCACCTATTCTCTCTGCAAAACTACAGTGAAGCAAAATGCCCTTACTACAGCTTAGAATGTCTATCAAGGTCTTCCTGATTGATTAATATAAATTTCAACTTATTTTCTTCTTTAGTTCTCTTTACTGCATGTTCCTTCTATAGAGAGCAGGTCAGCCCTCCTGGAGCACTGAATGCAAAACCTCGTGTGCAACACATAAAAACAGGGTCCACTACAGAAAATGAGTTCCACTGTCAAAGATCTTGCATTAAAATTGCCTATGCAGTGGCTCCTTCTTACTCAAGCTTCTTCTGATGTTTGATGAATTTAGGGGAGTAGAACAGCAGAAGTACACAGATCAAAATCTTAATGCATTTCTTGGGCTACTTTGTGTCACAGTGGATGCTTAACAACCAGAATTATGGATGAAAAGGGAAGAAAGATACAATAATTTAAGCATTAGTCCAAGATTCAAAAACCTGCATTCAGTTCTTAGCTGTCATGCAATCTCAGTCTCTCCATTCTCCATCTGTAAAACACTTTTAACAGCTGTAGCCTTTTCTTTGGGAAGTCTTACGAAAATGGATGCATCAGCATCAAGAAAATGCCTAGGTACCATACAGCTGTGTAAGCCAGTAATGTAAGCGATGTATTGAACAAACCATTTTTTCTGTATGTGATATTAAAAACGATGAGTCTTAGAAATTAAGTAGTGTGATTTTCCCCTTCTATTGATTCCCAACATTTTAGCAATTTCTGTAGCCTTCTGTAGTCTTTTCAGGTTCCTTCCCAAGCCAGAAGGTGACTCAGGTGTGCCGTCTGTGCCTTGCACACAGGATACACAGCTTGAGGACATGATGAAGTCTTGTGCAGACCTATGAGGGGACAGGAAATTCCCCCGATGTCTCTGCCTACCCGGTCTGCTCTAAGAAACACAAAGCATTGGAGCTAAGGATATGGTTCTCACTGTGAGCTTTTAGGGACTTGATGAAATTGCAGATATCCTCGTCTCCTCTTCCCTGAAGCATCTCTATAGCCTTAGCTGAGATAGCAAAGAATGCTTTCTTTGTTGGGAGGGAAGATAAAAAGGGAAAGCAAAAAGTAGGAAAATAAACTTATCTTTAAAATATAGTTGGAGCCGACGATGCAATAAATTCAGCTACTCGGTTGCTGCTTTACAGTTGTTTGTTTCTGCTATCACCCACTAATGTAGTTGAAAGGCTAACTACTGAAGTCATTGAATGCCTTCTGATTTATTCTTTCATCTGTTTTATATCCATTATATATTTTCATGAGTTGGGCTGTCATTACAGTGAAGGTAAAAATTCTGTCCTTTCTCTAGAGACTCAATGTATAAGAAAATAAAACCACAAAATATTCATGGTATCACTTGCAATGTATCTGAGTATACCTAGAGTCTAAAAATACCTATATTAATTAGCGATCTCTTGGGGGTGAGCTGAGAGCTCTATTTTTAGTTACAAGATATTGGAGGAGATGGAACTCCAGGACAGTTCCAGGGCAATAATGTAGCATGGATTTCAGTAGCATAGTTCCTAGTCCAGCAGAGGAGTGCAGCAAGTTTGTGATTATGCTGTTGAACATCACAGCATGGTTGCACTGTAACTGCAATGTGACTGAGACATCTTTAATGTCACAATGTTCTATATTAAAAATCCCGGTAATGGCTAAGGGATTAAAACATGGGGGAGTAAGAACTGCTACACCCTAATGTTATGGGAAAGCAATTATGTGCTAAATACCTACATGCAGATACATTTGATGGAAGGTATTGGTTGATGGGATACTCCCTGCATGGAACTGGGCTTGTAAAGACTATAAGTTAATCGGTAGTGTAGGTAATTTTTAAAAAACAGTTACATTAGAGAATTCTCCTTTGAATTCTGCTTTTGTGTTCCCATTGGCATGAGTGTGAGTGTACTCCTAAAGCAAAAGGTAAAATAACAGTACAGTGTTAAATTATTTGCCAGATTTATAGTCTTTCACATCCTGCTGTCTGACTAGCCCTGTTGGGCAGGGTTAATATTGCTGTGGAAAACCAAATTTAAGATTGTCTGATTTACTAAATCTCAACCTTAATCTTAACAAATACCATATTAGATTAGCAGGAGGAGGGAGGGGGAGCATTTATCTTGCACAGTGCTATAACACAGTAATTGTAAATGAAAGGCAGTTGTGTCTTGTTATATTTACTTCTACTGTTCTGAAATAGTAATTGTTGTAGACTGTTTCCTTGCTTGTCTCTAGACACATGCAGAGTTATTGCAGGCTTGTTAGGGAAGGAGCTCATTTGCTACCAGGAGTACCAGCCTGTGTGCATGCTCTGACCCTACAGTAAATTTCAGCCAGCTTGCTCCCTTTTCACTAAGTGTAAGCTACCTCAAGCTTTTATTTACTGCTGCATGAGAGCACATAAGCGAGAAAATAGGTAATATTCCTGTGCTTGTGCATTAATAGCACTGCACTGACTTCAGAAGAGCAATGCTTGGTCCTGAGAGTAAAGGAGATCAGACTGGGATCCACAGGCTGGAGTTTTTAACAGGACATAGAGGAGTCGGGATGGTACTGGCTCATGAAGCTCCCTTAGACTCTTGTGAAAGTACACTGTGCTGTGCTTATCTCTGCATTCCTAGCTCAGGGTGGTTTAAGAACAGTTGAGTTGTTATTGCTCCATACTATGATCAGTATGATATACTGTTTATGTGCTATCAGTGTGGGACATCTGGGCCATTCAGGGACACACAAAGCTATCAGCAGTAGGTTAGGTTAGATGGAGGACTTGAGCTAACTCTGCTGAAGCCAATGTGAGTCTTTCCCATGACTCTGATTTGAAGGTAGATAGAGCCATATTTTTGCATGAGATTTATGCATACTTCTTAGAAAGTGTCCCTGCAGGACAGAGCTGAAATGCAACATTGGATGAGGGCTTAAGAGAAACTTGTACAGCTGTGGTCAGTGTTACACTTACGACTGTTCTCTCAGATGTACAAGCTGGCCCATTCCAACTCCGTGTAGAATGGTACCTCTCTTCTTTTCTAAGGGAGGTGGCATTTTTGGTGGCTTGTCCTTTCAGATGCTCTTCCTCCTCTAGCTGTTGTCGAGTACACCAAATTGTTACACAACCGCTGCATTTGTTACGCTGTTATATGACTACATTTATAGGGACAAAAAGCCTGAAAGGTCTCAGATGATCTCTCTTTCTCAATGGCAGGAGCAGTGGCAGCAGCAGCAGGTATATACTAAGAATACCTCTGGAAGAGAGAGGAAGAGCAAGTAAGCATGTACTTATCACTTTGCATGCTGACATTCCTCCCAAGGGAATTGAGGAAATAAGCCAATCAAGCTTGAAAAAGGTAGTGTTAGTTGAAGATCCTTCTGTCTGATTCTGCAAAGCTTTAACCAGACCTCTGACTTTGGCAAGAGATTCATTTTAAGAAAAACTGCTTAAAGATTCCCCTTATTTGTATGCTGTCAGTCAGAATCTCAGTTTGCTGCCCCAGTGGTAAACATTCACCTCCATGCTGTGAGTGTCTGTCTCTGTGTCCCCAACTCTTTTCAGCCAGCAGGAACTAACACCAAGGAGCCAGCATGTCATTATTGCTGGGAAGTTACACTATCTGTGTGCTGCTGCTGCTGCTAATTTGAAAACCTGGCTGTGTAGTGCCGAGAGCAAGAAACATTTTAAAACTGGGATTCTCTTCCTCGGCCTGCTGCGGAAGCATGATCATATGACTGTAGTTGGTGGAGGCATTTCAAAAGATACACCAGAAAGACTGGTACAAATAATACTCTCAAAAGAAGTCGTTACTCAGGTCACCAGAAGCAGCTGCTCAGGTGCATTTATTGTGGATTAGAAAGTGCTCTTGAAGGAAAAGTCTTTTAACCCGTCACAGAATAGGTGTGGCAGCGGTAACAATTTCTGCCAATGTGTTCAAGCTCTGACCATAATTAGACTCTGTGTCATGGTATCTGTCCTTGAATTCATACCTACATGTTGTAGCGATGTGGCTTTATATGGATAACTCTCCACCAAGAACCAGATGAGGATGTTAATTTGCTCTGTGTGGACTTCTATTTGCCTGTTGAAATTAAAATAGGTTTTGACCACAGTACCTTGGGCTGATTTTTAGTTAGCTGAAAGCATAGTACGTCTCATTTCTATGTATTAGAAGAGCTGGGAAGAGTGATGGCTATGAGATGGTAATGTTTGCAGGTAATTAGTTTGTTTAGGCTAGATAAGTCTTCAAAGAGTGAGAAGCTTCACAGGATATAGCCAAAGGTATGTGGATGGGCAGCAGGCTGGCTGATCTGTGCAAGTATGCATGTGTATTAGTAACTACTGGGGAGCTAAAGGCAGGTAGGGACTAGTAATATATCTCATGTGAGTTAAATGCAGCCACAAAGCCAAGGTGCTTACCACCACTGACTGTCCAATGGTGCTTCATTAGCACCATGCTTTTGAAATAAGGTCTATCGATAATGTATTACAGGACAAATTTACACCATTTCTTGTATTTTGCCCAGAGCTTGGCCTCTCATAGAGAAAGGACCATAGACTGGATGATCTTGTGTGAACTGATCTGCTATGAAAGACTTTAAAAGATAAAGGGCTCTGCAGTCCATTACCATTCTTCTGAATCTTTCACATTATTAAATTCATCTCATTATAATGCCTCTTTTCAACAGAAAGCTATCAAATGGATCCCAAGAATGTGGTCATTCTGACCCAGCTCATTCAGATTCACTTATCTCATGATACAAGGCATAGCTGGAAAACACCACCTGTACAGAAGACGGTAAATAATTCAGATGTCTATCTGGAAGCATTGTAAGTAGATCTTTTCTCTCCAGTAATGTAATTTTATCTTGCTGTATCTAATTGCAGGTAGTTGCTGAATCTAATGATGAGGTCGCTCTGTTTTCTGTCTTAACAATGTCTCTATAACCTGAAGCAATGAGAAAAATCAAGATTATTTAAAATTATCCTGAGTGATTCCACTGTTGCACAGACAGATATTTTTCTTGGGCTTTCGTTGACTTCAGTAGTTCAAAGCTATATTGTCTTCTTTTATGGAAAAGAACTTCTAAAATCTCCTGTAAGATGAGAAGGTTCATGAATTGGTTCAGTAGTCAGCCACCGACATGTGAGACAGAGACTGAACTAACCAAGTGTTCTCTTAAACACATCACCCCCAGAAGCCATTTCTAACATTTCTAAAATGTAGAATTATGATGTGATGCTTCTGTTTTGGTGATACTTTACTGATTTACCTGTGGTTTGCCTGAGAATTTCTGTCTGCTCCAGTGGCATGGCTAACCAATTGCTCTGCACTGTTAAAGCAGGTTGGTGGCCTCATACTTGTGGCTGCTGTGCCACCTGAAATACAACTTGGGAGTCACCTTGCCAGCCATAGACCTCTCATGCTTGAGCAAGAGCTGGCCCACCGTTCAGCTGTAGGTGTCTGTTCCATTTGTAGTTATCCCAGCCTTTTAAATTATTCAGCAAGTTTGGTCCCTGCACTAGAGGGCAGTCAGAGTCAGCTGCACCAGCTGGTACATATGTCACACCAGACCCAGAAAAAGTGGGAAAATCTGTGAGAAGGGACTGCCAAGTGTCAGGACTTGCCTTTTCGTCCTTCAGTCTCTTAGTATTAGCCCTTCGCCAGGGCCAGGAGTTAGCAACACAGGCACTGCCATTTCTCATCATGAATGAGAAACTGAAGTGCGGTGGCTGCTGGATCTTTCTCCAGAAGGTATTTACGCAAGCTGATTCTTCTTCCTTGGCTATTCTTAACCCCAACTTTGCATATATTGGGTATTTTCTGGGCCCACCTCATAAATTTTTAGTGTTGATAAATAAAAAGGAAAATAACTGGATAGGAATGAAACACTGAAAAAATTGCTGAGTTATATGATTCCAGTGGGACAGGACTTGGACAGCTGTCATTGATTTAAATAGACATTTAAGTGCCTGGGTTTGTCTGGAAAATCAAGTGTGATATGTTTACATAGTCCCTTATACCACTGTAGAAACCATCAAAGCATTTCTGTCTCCTGCAAAGCTTTGTGCTGTTCACAAATCCAACTGACTTGCTCCACCATGAAGGGCTACATTAACTTATTTGGAAGATCCTGCAACATTTCAAATACTGTGTGAATTGTAAGACAGGCAGTGGGAGTATCCATTCCCTTGCCTGCTTTTTCTCCAGGGTGGCTGAACATGCCTGGCTCCTGGCTGCAGTTTGGTATGGACTGTTGGGCTGTGCCCTGTGGCGTGTGGCATGCCAAGGGCAAGGGATCTGGTAGATCCTTTTAGAGTGAGTGTGGTCTCCCGTGAGACAGTGTTTGCCCAAGATTTGGAAAGGAAAGCCGTTATGTGATTGGGGAAATATATGTGAAGCAAAAAGCAAAAGGAAAATGCAGTTTGATGGCAATAGGTCTGGGACACTGGGTAGCTGATTTCTTTAGGAGAAATGAATTTTTCTCCCTCATAGACAGCACTGCACTGTCCGTGGCATTAGGAATTTGCCTCCTGAGAAGTAATCATTGCCTGATGCCTCAGTCAAGATACTAGGCTTGGTGGTTGCTAATGCGACCTGGCCTAGCAGATCCTGTTGTGTGTTGAAGGGAGAACCCTGGCAACCATCTGCCTGGAAGTTCTTGCCCTCATGTGCAGCCAGATTTACAGCATTGCAAGCATGAGGAAAGCATATCAAAACAGGAACTTCACATAAATACCACACTGTTGACTGAATGGCAGCTTTTCATAAAGAGCTGTTGACTTTGCAGACTGGCCCCAAATAGATTTTGGGTAAGAGCTGTTCTTTTTCCATCAAAAAGCTGACAAAAGGCACAGAAACAGATGTCTCCGCTATCAGCTCTGGTTGAGGGCCCATGCCACCAAGCCCTCTTGATGAATCCTCCTCCACCCTTTGCACCTCACATGCACTGCTCAGGCCTGTCCGTAGCCCACTGGCTGCCAAGCCTGGTTTTCCACCATCTGCACCAGACAACCTTTTCTTTTGGCTTGCTGCTGTTGTTCATGGCCCTGTCAGTTTGAATGGCCAACATGGATACAAGCATTACCAAAGCAAAGCCCCATGTTGAGGTGACAGTGTGCATCTGGAACTAGTCCAAATTGAGTACGTCTTCCTTCTTCCTTCACATGCTTAAGCAGGAACCAGGAAATATCTTCAAGGGATTTTTTTTCCCAATTCCTGCTTATTGTTTTTATAAAGGCCTGGCAATTTGTAAACATCCCCAAAGCATAAGGTGTGCTCTAAGCTTTTGCTTTCTCAGGTTCCATGTCTGTTTACACTACAATAAGGCTAAATAAATGAAGGGCAATAGTAGCATCTCTTTGCTTTGTTTTCTAGCTGGCATTTCCAGTGTGGTCTGGAACAGCTGAACCCAGGAAGGGATTCCCACTGTTGTCAAAGGGCTCTACATGAATATGTCCTGGGCCAGTCTTACATTTCTTTTGATTTGCATGCCCTAAACTCCCACCAGTTTCACTGGGTGCTGACACTTTTTGCCAAGGGGCAGCATCAGATCCCCCAGCAGGGATCTCCTGTGTTGAGGCTAGAGGAAATTTATGTCTCATTTCCCTGTGCTGTGTGCAATCCTTGTGCTGCAGCATAAGGGCATAGGGAGTACAAGGCCCTGCCATTCTGATTCTTAGTATTTCGTAGCACCCTCATACTCTCTTCATTTCTGTAGGGGACTGCATGTCGTGCAGGGCAGTGAGGAGGAGGATTGCTAGGGCCTTGGGAAGTGCTTGCCCTGATCACTGAGACTTTCTAGCTCTTGAACATGAATAAATGAATCCAAAGAAAATAAACTAGATCCTTCTTTAAAACATCAGGCTCTTTTCCTTTTCCTCCCTTTCCCTTTCCTTTTCCCTTTCCATGTCCCTTTCCTTTTCCTTTTCCCTTTCTTCCTTTCTTCCTTTCTCCTTTCTTTTTTCTTCCTTTCTTCCTTTTTTCACTTTTCTCCTTCTCCTTCTCCTTCTTCTCCTTTTTTAATCTACTCTCCTATTAGCACCAAAATTTCTTTTAACCTTCTCTTCCAAATTTTCAGACAGTTCTGGCCTCAAACAGCAGCTGATGTACCAAAATCCCACAAGAGAGGTCTATTCTTATGGTATTTCTGGCCTATTTTTGCTACAAAGAGAGATGGATGCCCTCTGAAGCTCAAAATGGTATTTAGAGTTTGGGATGCTTCCCCTGACCACTGTGGCACTTGTCCACCACTTGTCCAGAACACATACTCTGTTCTTTGTAAAGTACTTGTCTGCCTATAAGGGGAAAAAAAGTCACTACAGAGGTGAACTGCTGTCAGTTTGGAGAGTGGAAGGGTGGGAAATGTCTCTTTTGTGGGGAAAAAAGTGGGAGAGTATATCATAAAATAACCACTCAAAAGGCAGTAAGAGTAAAGGACAAAAGGACAGAACTTGCTGATATTTCAGGTCAGCTAGGTGCCAGGTTTTACCCCACCTGAGGTACACTACCTGTTTCAAGCATTTTACTTCACAGTGGTGTTAGTAGACAAGGTACTTGATTTATGAATAAGAAACCAAAAGACAGAGATAAAGGGGGCATTTGCTCCACAATACAAAGGCGGGGCTATTCCTAAGAAGAAAATGCTGGCTTATAGAGATGGACCTAGGCCACTTTCAGATGAGTCAGAAGGGTACTTGGTAGTACAATTCCATCAGCCTGGTGCTTACTCTGGTGCTGACAATAAGTCCTTGGGTAGCTATGCCTTTTTATGTAGCTTTGCTGGCCAGTTTAAAACTAGGTTGTTAAAGTCTGTGCAGGCTGAGGTTGAAAATGTGACTTCAGTTGTGACAGAAATGGCAGACTGGAGACTGAACAATACTCCCAGGTGCTCTGCACCGTCTCCCTTTCCTGCATTGTCCAGTGCTGCATCCTGCGGGGCAGGAAAAAAGGAGGAGCCCCTTCACACTGCACTGTGCCTGGCCCCACGGGCGAGCAGAGCTTTCCTCTTTGCCAGAGCTCTCAGTTTGTCACTGTGCACCAAAAGTAACTTCATGTCAGATTGATTTCTGGGATACCCACTTAAATCTTCTTAAAGGCTTTGCAAGGCAAATCCTGCCTCCTCTATGCTTTTTCCCATAGGTTTTGGTGGGCCTCAGATGGTATGGCTAATGGGAAAGCAAACACCATAGTGATGATGCCCAAGGAGGGCAGTCCATTATATTGCCTTCATGGTTCAGAATAAATGCAGGCAAGGGTAGAAGAGATGGGGGAGCAACAAACCCTACTGTGTTTCACTGAAGTGAGAAGAGTTGCTGGGGAACGATTTGCATGGAAGCAGTTCTGTTGAGTAAGTACTATTTTTGCATAAGAGTTTATCAGACTGGAACTGCAATTCCAAATAAACCTCCTTAATAATAAGCCCTGGGTTTAAAGTAAGATGTATTTCACCTTTGTTGTCTCTTTTTCTTTCCTTTTCCTTTGGAAAAAATGCCTAATGGAAACTGTATGTGTCACTTGTACACAGTAGTACATAAAATGATAAAACTTTGAAATTTTTCTCCTCTTTTTTTAGAAGTCGATTCAGGTCTGTAAACAGATGCATTCTTCACTGCATTAGAAGTTTATTCCATTTTTAATCAGCCACATGATGCTATCCAAATATCATGTAACCTATAATCGTCTTTTGTCCAGAAGCCCAAATATTTGTATCACTAGTAAGAACTCATTAAGGTGGCACTCAGATTTTTCTTTTGTCCCATGAATGCTGCCAAGTAGTTAAGTTATAATATATTCAGAGATTTGAAAGTCTGCAGTCTGAGTACTCTCCCTAGTTATAAAATCACTATTCTGGGAAATAACTGTCCAGTTAGTACAATTACTTCTTTCCAGTAACAACAGGTCCAGCCTGGTTCAAAGGTAATATACCTGATGATATGTAATATCATAGTCTATCTAGAAGTTCCTTTCTGAGGACAACTATGATTACCCTGAAGCAAATATGTTAAAAATCCATGAAGATCTGTACTGTACATGGTGTTGCTTGAAATGCTGCTTTTCTTAAATTCTAATCTTTTGTTTAAGTGAAAACTTAGTAGGCTTTTTTCTTCGCTAATAGATTGTGGCAATGTGTAGGGCAAAGCCAGGTGACACTGAATTCTAAAACGTCTGACTTAGCAGAGGTGAAGGGAAAGCCAGGAAGAACATGTGCTGTGAATGGTAATTTGGAACTGTGCACATAAGCAAATATTCTGGTCCCATGGACATTTCAGATCTGAAATATATGTGCAGCCTTTAG
Organism: Phalacrocorax carbo; assembly: GCF_963921805.1. Taxonomy (NCBI): domain Eukaryota; kingdom Metazoa; phylum Chordata; class Aves; order Suliformes; family Phalacrocoracidae; genus Phalacrocorax; species Phalacrocorax carbo. The sequence continues at coordinate 92,783,519 of NC_087513.1, read as the reverse complement.
ATCAAAGGATCCCTTACTGTTTTATTACGCTGATCTATCTAATAATATTGTGCAAACTCCAAAGTACCACTATTTGGTAAACATTCACTTACCCACCTCTGATATGGAGCAATTGCAGGAATCAATTGGAGTTACTGTCTAACAGCATGTAACAAACTAAGCTCAGATTTGCGGCAAGAGGAAAGGAAGCCCTTACTCATATGAAATGACAGGACAAAGTCTTGTAGCTGGTGCCCTTGCCATAGTTTTATGTGTACATGCCTTGATCTTTCCAAAGGGGCAGAAGAGACTGAATGCCAGGTTAGGGGCAAGGTCTTGAGTCCTGCTCGGTGTGGGGATTACCCCGGGGGTTCTCACGGGGCGGGGATGGGGGTGTGTGTGTGTGCACGCACGCAAGCACTGACCCAGCACAGGGAGACCAAAAGCAACTGAGATCTCCTTGAAGGTATACTGAGCTGATGAACGGTGACTGGGGGAGTGAACTGGGGGAACAGACCTTCAGTGGTGCGTGGGTGGGTTTGGGGAAGGGGCGAAGGGGAGGGTGAAGGCGTCTGAGTGTTTGCAAGACAATGCCTCTTCGCTCCAATTCTGTCTGGTGTTGCACAGGTGGCTGTGCAGGCAGCAGTGGGGACTTCAGCACTTCTCTTGGGATTCTGTGAGTTCCAGCTACAGAGGGTACACTCCAATGGCTGGCACCGAGTTTGTACACAGCGCCAGTTGTTGTTCAGGCTGGGAGGTGGTATTAGTGGTACCAAATGGAGCTGATCCAGAAATGTCATTGCTGGGTTAACCACTATTGTCTATAATAACACACAAGGTGGTGCAGCAATTGGCTGTATGCTTGTCACAGCAGGTGACTGAAGAAGACTAGGAAGGGCAGAAGGCTCACTAAAAGACACGGCAGCTTGATCTTAAGAAGGCAGAGAAATAGTATGAAACTGGTAGAGGAAGAGAAGGAAACGCCCATCCCGTGCTCCTTGAAATCTCACTGGCTTCTCTTTCATAAGGCTTAATGATATTGGCATGCTTTTCTGGCATTTGAATTGTGAAAGGTTCAAATTATGTTCTCCTGTGGTCAGCCAGAATACTGCAAATCAGCCAGAATCACCTTTTTTTTCTCTGCCAGTGCAAAAGAGAAGAAACATAATTTTTCCTATGGAAAAAAAAGGAGTTAAAGGAGCTGTTAGAGCTGGGGTGATCTTTTGTCTAGGTGTGGTTGGGTTTTGGCTGGTTGTTTTTTCCTCTATACCAAGCTTTTTCAGGTCTGTATTATTTTAGTTAGTACATGTTACTATTTTAATCTCTTATCAGCCCAAACCATTGACCTAATACATCTTCTGAGATAAAATGCATTATTTGATACAGGAAAAATTGTGTCAGTTTAAAAAAATAAATTGAATGCTAACCAGTGAAAGAGAGCCCTTAATGATCAGGTCTCGGGTTCTGAATTTACAAATCAGTGCTGATTCAGGTAATCCTGTTTTTGACAGGCTAGTCAGCCCCCCACAATGTCACATAGGAGCCCAAAATATATTTAAAGCAGCTGTTTGCTAAGATCATACACGTGTCCACCCATTCGTTTACAGAACTATCCTAAATACAAGGTCAAAACTTTACTGTAGTTTAGCTAAGATTCTGAAAAGAAAGAAAATCCAGTATGCTTTCCTTCTCCATTTCAGTATATTATGTGTTAATTTAAAACTTTTCCACTGCTGTGGAGAGCAAAAGGTGAACCTGGCTAGAGGCAAGTGGTGAAGATAAAGACTCTGGATTTTCTGACCCTGCAAAGAGAAAATCCCAAGCACACAAATCAACTCTATTAACAGAAAAATAAATCAGGTCCTTAACATTCTCACAGCTATATCTGAGTCATGGCATTTTAATAACACCACTAAGAATGCTATTGCAAATTATCTAATTATTCAGGGAAGAAATTCCCAGCCTAGGCTTTCTACCAAATCTGTTCTCACTACTGCTGGAAGATTGCTCTGTAAAAGGATGGCCTTACGCTGGCAGAACCCTTGTGAAAGTCTGTGGGAGTTTGCTTTCACTGTGAGCTGCAGGAAACAGTTGGTGAAAAACTGAGTCTGATGGAAAGCGCTGTCAGGCAAATGGCCAAGTCCAAGAAGGAAAACAGACACCTAAACTCTTACTGATCTCTGTGACAGGCTGTGGCTTACATTTCTTCAGGTGGCTGGTCCTGTATCTTCTTTTGTGTTTAGGATTAACAAAGTTTTCTTCAAAGTTTTGAACGAAGTTCAAAAGCTTGCTTATTTTCACAAAGAATAAAGAAGTGGTATGTTTTCAAGAGCCATGGCCAAACTGGGCAGCAATGTAGAAAGGAGAGTCCTGGTGAGGACGGTTAAAAAGCCAGGAGCAATCTTGGGTTACCCAACCTGCAGATGGGTTGTGCTGAATGCAGAGTCCTTTCGCCGTGCTGCGTTGTTGCTGGATGGAGGATGGCAATGAATGCTGGAGCATACGCAGTGATGCCACAGAGCTCACTGATGGCAGCACCCAAGAGATGAACTAGTCCCAGGGCAAATGGAGTCAGCGTACTGGTGGCTCCGCGTGTCTCATACAGCATCCTAGGTGTTCCAGGTTTCCTAAAGAAAACGGGCATGGAAGGACTGAGACACCAGGGGCAGTTGTACCCTCCAGTTACTTTGCATCCTTGCAGGAGACCTCAGAGGCCACTAAACCAAGTGCACATCCCTCACAATCCTGGAGGCAAGAACATACAATCTGACTGAAAAAGCTTTCCCTTTACAGAGATCTAGGAATGTATTAGATTTAAGCATGGGTGGAGTGGTCTACTGAATTGCAGCATACGCAGCTTTGATTTAGGAGTTAACAAGCCAAGCTTCCATCAGTAGCCACCAGTATGCAGAGTTCCCCAAGAGTTGTGTGGCCTTCACAGGCCATGTCTCTTCAAGGTGGCACCACTGTCCTCTTGGAGTGACTGCAGCTTATTGCTGAGGACACTCGTACCATGCAAGCAAAATCCTCATACAGCACCTTCTTTACTGTGCTGTTGCTTCTCTACTCTATGTGGGAGGTCTTTCAGACCAGCACTCAGGTACAGAAAAACATTGCACAAGGAATGAATCTTTTCCTGGGCAGGCACAGAGCAGAAAGGGTTTGTTCCATCTCTCTTCAGATATCTAGGTTAGTCCTGATGGCAATGCAACCTGAGGCCTGCTCTTTCCTGCATCCCACCTTTCATGATCCACAGTGGACTTTGTATCGCTTTGATACACAGTGACCAGGGTTGGGCCAGCAAAGAGCCCTCACAGTTCACAGGAGCACAGCCCACAATAAAGTCAGCAATTTTGCCTCCTGACTTGACACAGACCTTCCCTTCACTTGGGGCTCCAATGAAACAACGTGGCTGTAAACCTAGATAGGCAGGTGGAACAGAAATTTTGCTGAATTAAGATTAGCAAGTTCAAGCCTTGATTAGAATCTAACTTCCAGAAGTGCCTGTGCTCTAAGGAAACAAATATTTATTTTCTTTGTGAGAAAGCACAATATTATTTAATTCATGTTAATATGTCAGGATTTCTATTAGAATGAGAAGTTTCAAGTGGAGTGCATGCCATTTTGAGAGAGGGAAATACAAAGAACCATCACATATGTATATCTACTGGGAAAAAATAAAGAAAGTCCAGACCCTACTATACACACACAGCAGAGATTATATCATTTTAAATGTTTTAAGTGCAGCACTCACATCTGGGGTGACCAATTATCCATCTTTTTTTATGTCTTGGGAAAAAAAGTATTATAATAATTGCAGGCTTTGGTCAATGGTAGGGGAGTCAATTAATGACAGAACTGTAGCAAAGAGTCCAAACCTTATAATTCAAGTACATTTTAATCCCCGGTCATGTTTAATTATCCTGTTATAGCAACTTGGACAGAGCATGATAGACTGTGCATATCAAGTGACTTAAACTCCAGATTTTATTTGTAAACTATCAGTGAAAAGGATGTTAAGTAGGACTAGATCCTGACCTCTCCTGAGTGATATTGCATTTACTTAACCTAGATGAAGAGCATGCCCAGAGAGTTAAAAGGAGTTCAGTAAAACTTCAGTGAAGCTGGAGAGGCATCACACTTCGAAAGGCAGAAAGAGGAATATATGACAGCTTGTATTATGACCTAGAAACTCAGTCACTCCATTTTTATAACCATTTTGCACTACCACTAGAAACATAGCCCTGCCCTGCTCCAGAAATTATAACATCCAGTCATACAGTTTGTATGGAAAATACAAGTGTTCTTTGAACTTACTGTAGGCCTTTGTTTTGTTTTGGTATTTAGCTGCCCTGGGTTCTCCTAGTCTTTGGTCTTCTGTGTTTGCTATTCAAGAATGAAGTGCTAAACAACACCCTATTACGGCTCTACAGCTTTTATACGAGAAGGTAGCCTCTCAGATGTATTCACCCTGGGCAGTGATAGCTATCTTCACCCACAGTTAAGGTTGCACTATCATTTCCATTACAAGAGACTTTCCTTTTCTTTTTCTGAAGTTGCTTGCAACTTTGCTAAACTCTATCATTCAGGCTGAAATTTTCCGTGCTGGGTGCCTACCTCAGGCCTCTTCTGCTTAATTTAAAACAAAACAACATAAATACCTCCTATTTCTTAGAAAAAGATGACACAAAATGTGTGCATCTGGCCACATTAGAAACTTACTGTCAGTTGAAAAGCTCTGGTGCGTTCACTCCTTTGCCTTGTTTGGAGGTCAATACAAAGCTTCCCTGCCTTTGTCATTACTGTGGCATTTCTTGAAGTCTGAAAACAGCGTAGGACTGAAGCACTTGGTCTGAGCCTGGTTAGAAGGGACCTAGAGTTTGGAAACTAGATTCTGTAAAATTGTGCCAGCCTTTCCCGTGCAAACCAGCATTGCCTGAAGTGTCACAGCAGTGGCAGCACCTGCCTGGCCCCAGGCAAAGAGCACAGGCACCAGAGAGAAGAGGGCCAGCCACAGGCTAAGGATTTACCTCTCCAGATCCAGAACTTAGGCCTGGGTCTGTTGTTCATGTTCAGCACATAACTTTGAAATTCCCTGCCAAATTAGGTATTTGGTGGTTCTTCTTAGGGTATGTCTATGGATATGAATTTTCTGCCATGAGTAGTTTCTCTATTATCTCAGGTGGGGGAAGGCTGATGAGGAGCTGATGTTCCAGCTACATAAGATAAACCTTGTGAGGACTAAGGTGAAATTTCGATGTTGCTGTTTAGTTTTCTTTTAATACTTTGGAAGCATTGTGGAATGTAGTTCACACGACACCATTAACACTGCAGTCATTCAGAAGCCAGGACCGTCCTTGCAACTGTATTCAGCCCCTGTTTATGGCATGAGAATGGTATGGAGAGTATAGAGAAACAGCTGAGAAATTATGATGTCAAGGTGACCAACTAGAGAGCTACAGCCACCTCCAGACCCTGTTCATTAAACTTTCTCCTCTGAGAGTTACGACTCTTCCTTAAGAAGCTTCAAAGTACTGCCATTTTTTTTATGTCAGGCTTCTTCCTCTCATCCCCTCTCCCTCTGGCTTATATTAATGGAAGTATTACTACACTGTGAATAAAGAGCACGTACGTGGCTAAAAGCAAGAGTTACGGCAGCATATCAGACCTTTCGACATAGTAACTAGGTTTCAGAAAGAAAAGGCAGAAGTGTTTTTTTGAGGTGCATATACTGTTCTATTTACATTTTTCTTCTTCTGATAGGAACTGTAGGAGTAGACCCGTGATACTGCCACGATTCCGGAGCAGCTAGAGACAGGTCTACAGCAAGCGTAAAAACCACCGGTCTGCCTGGGGCAGCTACAGGCTGCAAAGTAATGACTGCCACAGTGCCTGCTTGGCCAGTGCAAAACCTTTGGCTACTGTTGGAGCTGTTGCTGTTGCAGAAGGGGCCAGGGTCCTTTCCTGGCAGCTGCCATAGGCCCCAGTGCCTGTGGACAGGGTCTCAGCAGATTTGGCCCCTGTTCTCCTGTTTCTTCTTTCCCTCCTTCTGCCTGGACACCTGCCTCTCCTCTCCAAGCAGCAGTGGTAACTTTGCCTGTGCTGCTCAGTTTGTGCTGTAAGAGAAGATGGGGTTACTGCTGAAGAAATACTAGAATATGATTCTTGAAAAAGACTTCACTTATTTAAAAATATTTAAGAGTTTTTCCTCTAAAATGCAGAACACAGAGTTGTAGAAATGAACTACATACCTGACTGAGGTTTTGCCACTCATGAGTAATGGTGAGATATCAACCTCAAGCCATCTCACAAGTCTCACATCATCATACATGCTCTTTAATTCTCTCCCAACACGCTTAATATAAAAATTATGAAACATGCAGAGGCAAGTGATACTAAGAAATACTACATATCTTAAATTTTTTTAAGTATGTGAACAAAACCAGCAAGACAGTGTTCCGTATTTTCTGGTCAAGTTTGCTCTTCAGATAAAAGATGGATAACCCAGAAGCTTCAGATTTGACTTGTGCAGTAGACGACATTAGGATTGATCATCAAGGCAAGATTACAAGGCAAACATTCCGCTGCACCCAACTTACACAAACTTGCAATGGGTTCGTGAAGCTGAAAGTGTGCGTGTTTGAGAAAGTTGCAGTGCTGGAGTGGCTATAATACAGGATCTCTGATACCCTGTTGATGTTGCTTAACTCTTAGTACTAATGAGTTTTAAGTGGCTTAGTTACCTTAAACTGCTCTAAAGGCTTAGACTGATTTAAGAAGTTTAGCTTATAGTTGTGCCAGTCGTGGTTCATAGGGTTGAGGGATCCTGATTAAAGGTCAGGTCAGGAAGTGTCAATACATATAGTTCAGCTTTGACGAATGTTCAACATTTTGAAAAGGTCATGATTTTCAGGATTTTTTCCGGATTTTTCTTTTAAATAGAGTACTATCACGCATAAAAATAGAGGCTTTGCAGCGTCAAGGTTCAGGGCAGATATGAATTTCCTAACAGTAAGGATGTTCCCAAATATTAACTCTGGAACTAAGAGTTGGTCTGAAAACCTGAAACAGTATTTCAGTGCTCTTTGGCATCAGTAATTTGGCATGTTACTTATTTTTGATTTTTCACTCATGTCTTAGGATTTTTTCCCTTGGAGTAGATAATTGAAATAATGCCTAGCTCTTAAGTAGTGCTTTACATCTGCATGTTGAGGTAGCTGTTTGCATTGCCCACTCCAATTTGAAGAATGACAGTTGACATAAGTTTTAGAGGTTTGCAATAGCTACTTTGTTTTCACCCTGATGTAGTAAGAAGACACCAGTACCTCTCCTTTCCCCTTGGGGAGGGAGCTCACTGTTCCCATAAAACAAGGCTGAACCAAAGCCTGAATCTAGAAGACCCAGCAGACTAGCAGTCTGCCTGTACATGTCTGTGTAAGAAGCAAAGTAAATGGCCATCCTTCGCATCAGGAAGAAGCCCTGGGCACACAGAAGAGAAAGGGCAGCAAAGACCTGAGTTGAGCAGGGAACACAGAGGGCCCTGAAGTTGGTGGTGCTGAGCACAGGCCCTGTGGCTGGGTGTTGGAACATGTTAGCTTTGCTAATCATCATCTGTATAGCCTAGATTGTGCCAGTGCCAATTGATTATAACTATATTCTGCATTAGCACTGCTTTGTTGAAAGGCTTTCTGGAGCTTAAGCTACAAAGGAAGGTTGCAGCCCTGTGTTTCTTGTTTAGTGTTAAAGGCGTCCCCAGCCAGGTGATTGGCCTCATCTTCCCTTCACAACTCCTCACTCCTGCTGAAAGTTTATTTGCTCATTGGCAGTGAGCTCCAAGGAGGAGGGATTGCTCTGTCATTGATTGAGTTGGAAATGTGAGAATGGACCTTGCTGAGTGAATATTTATGTCTGGAAGATGCTTAACATGCATGGCACACTGCCAGGAATAATTCACTAATAATAACAGTAATACTGTCTCTCTAGTAAAGATCTTTACAAACACAGAAGAGAAAAAAAGCAAAAGGAGTAAAACACTACAGCTGTCCATTCATCCTGGGGCAGTTTCAGGAAAACCCTTTGCCAGGGATAACTTTGAGTTAAAAAAATCCCTTTTGCTAGTGCCACAAGCTCTAATGGATGAAAAGAAAGGGTCTGTTTGCATTTTTGCCAAAGAGATAATGTTTATGTGTTCCTAATTTTTAAATGGTACCACAGAAACACTGAAGAGGATAAGAAATACAGCTGAATAACATAGAGTAAGACAATGCCAGCTGTTTTCCTGTGGCCTTTAATTTAGTTTTTAGACCATATTGGGCACAGGGACATTAGTCATAGGCACACACGATGTGTCCTTTGGGCTCTGCCTTGCTTCTGTAATTTTAAGATGAGACTGGGAACTTTCCCTTGCTCCCCTTTCACCAGTCTTTCCAATTCCTTCAGCACCATCATCACTTCACCACTTTACATTATAAATACCTTACCAACTGCCGTGTGAGGAAAGAGACTGTTATTTTACCCATGTGACTCATGGGAAACTAAATGACAGGAGTATTAAGTGGTTTATCCAAGGATACACTGAAAATCTGGGCAAGTCAGGGAGTTGAGCCTGCACCTCCCAAGTTTCAGCCTTTCTTTAAGGCCACTGGACTTTAGCAGAGGGTGCCTGAACTCTTCTAACAGGCTTATCAACACACCTACTTAAAGTCTCCAGAGTAAAAGCACACACAGAAATCTCTTCCTTTATGTTAGATCAGAATTCAGAAAAAAAAGCATTAACACTTTAAATCTCAAATGTTAATCATTGCCTTTAGATAGCCACATTTCATTGCCAAAAGATCTGGGTTGCATATGTAAGTTTACCTGACATAAAGGTACAAACAGTTCTGGAACAAAATGCAGTAGCAATCTTACTGCATCCAGCAATTCTGTAAGAAATCACAGGACAGCTTATGAAAAGGACAGAGAGGAGATGATTTGTATATTTGTAGCCTGGCTCAAGCTTTTCTAAAGAGATAATGGGTGAGAGGGAACAGAAATTGAACCTACCTACCCTGTTCTGCTGGTTCCTAATTGTCCCAGCAAGATCCCCAATTATGGGAAGTCATGCAGGAACCAAACAAAGGTGCACACACACACACAAAAAACCCCATATGTGGAATTGCAGAACAAAAATGGAAAGCACACAGGGAATCTAGAGAAAAATATCTGTGTAATTAGTGTGAAAGAAGGAAACGTAAAGCTCAGAAAAGGTTTTTCTGTCTTGTTGTTTGAGACAATAGGGGTTTACAAAAGAACTAGTCTCCATCAAAAGGTAAAGGAGTAAGACCGCTGTCAAAGAGGACAAACAGGCCAGAACCAGAATCTTCACTTGGTCTGTGATGTCAGCCTGTCTTTATAAAGCTGTGAAGTCAGTGATGAGGTCAGCACAGTGCCTGGGCAACATATAAGACTTGGCTTTCTTGCATAGAAGAGCCTGGAGAAAGTGGGAGAATCAAAGGTGGTTGTGCAAAAGTGGTGGTCTCCTGAACTACCTCTCTTGCCACCAAGAAGAGAGGGAGAAAAAGAGACAATCTAAGAGGCAGTGCTGGAAGGAAGAAGCAAGGGAAGTCAAAACTAGGTCCAGAGGACGGGGGAGCCAAGGAGGACATGTGAGGATTTATCCCAGTGCTGGAACCAATTATTATGGTCATGAATATATAGTAAACACTCTTGTGCTGAAAGTGTGAATCTGGGAATAATTCTCCAAGGCAAAGAAAGTTATCTCAGAATCAAAAGGGTTTTCTAATTGAAACTTGGCTAAGACAAGACAAAAGTCATCTTAGCTTGACCTCATCTTAGGATTGAGGAGGAGATTCAAAAGATGACTGAAGATATTTTTTAAGGGCTATTCCAGTTGAAAGAATGAATGGAGCTTGAAATAACTTGCTGAATATAAATATAGAAAACTTATAGGTTAGGAGGGGACTTTTTGTCCATGCCTGCATCTGGGACTAGATGACCTCTCTCGTCAAACCTCTGCTTCTTATTTGCAAAGACTGGATGATGCCTCTCACATCTTGAAGCTGAAGTAAAGGAGAGCATCTTCCAGAGTGGAGTGACCTGTATTGTGCCCTCACAGCTATAGGCCTTGCAGTCATTTTCAGTCTGATGTAAGAACTGGAAGAGGGAGACCGGCTGTGATTTCCATGACTTAAATCTCCTTTCTAGCAAGGATGCTTATTAATTCTCAAAGCATCCCTTGGATTCCTCTACTTTTCTCCCTGCAGACATCAGGCATGACTTCTTTCTGAGCCTCATGGCTGAATTTTGAAGGCAGATTTATCCTCTGTTATTTGTAGATACATGTCAGCCAGGTAATGGGGAGGTATGAAGAAGGAAGGACATACTATCTAATGGAGACATGAGTGCCAGGGACTAGTCCCACAGTGAGCTGTGAAAGATCTATGTCACAAATCATGTCAAAAGAAGCAAAAGCTAACGTTTGCCTCCCCCTCAGTTTAATGCTCACAGCTGCAGAGAAACAAAGCAGAAGAGAAATCAGGAATAAAATCCAATCAGCCACATGCTGTCAAATGGTTTCTCCTGCCCCTGGGAGCACAGGTTGGTACAGCTGTGAGACACAGCCCCCACCACTGTCCTAGTCTGAAAAAAGAAATTTGTCAGAGGGACAAGCATTGCTGATAGAAGTTTTGTGCCAGCTAAATACCTAAGTGAAGTTATAATGGACTATGGGTTTTTTTCTTAAGGCAATCCACTTTGTGGAAGATTACAGATCTCATTGATTGACCAGTTTTATTGAACAGAGAAGGACTCTGAAAGAAATAATTTCCTTTAGATCTTAGACTGGCCAGCCAGAAAGAATTAGAGCTTGTGATTTCTGACTCAATCCTATGTGTGTAAAACAGGGTTAATATCTTTTCCCCACCATCTGTCAGAGTTGTTCTGAGGAAGCATCCATTAAGTGGTAACAGAGGAAAAGTACATTTTCATGGCACAATGTAAGGCTACTTAGCTGGGTATAACATGGCTATAGGACTCATGCATTGTTCAGAGCTGACCCTGGGAGGTTGGCCTAGGACTTCATTGTGCCATGGAGATCTGCAGTATGATATTTTGCTGGGAGTACTGGGGAGAAATATGTATAGGGAAAATACCAGCTGTGCTTTCAGTGCAGGATTCAGCTTGTGGGCAGGATACAAGGTGTGGAGATTCATGCAGAATGAATGAGGACAGTAAGGATGAGCATGTTTGTTCGACCCGTGACTGCATGAGATGGTAAGTCCAATTCTAGGACCAAAGCAAATGTACCATGGCCGCACGATGCACAGTGCTGAAACAGTACATACTTACTCTGCTGTGTCAAATGCTTTTTAAAGAAGTGAAGGGACAGTCCGTTCTGGCAGACTGTATAACATGCACAGTCTGCCTGCACTTCACTGACTTCATGATGAGTCAAGTATGGTCTGTCCTTCCACAGCTGGTGTAAGTCCCCTATATGAATATAATGCTTTCTAAATGCCATCTTGTGAGCTTTGGCTGAAAAGGTTATTAAAAATGTGATTGTATGTGTGCATCTGGTCCAGACAAAATTTGTAGCACAGTGACCCAGTAGTGCACAAGCCACATATCAATGATTGTAGAGTTGCTGTTCAGGTGCATCAGTTCCCTGTGCAGATTGTGGTACGGGTTCCTCAGACAAAACAGCTTGTGATCTTGTGATTGGAGATTATATTACAGTGCCTTACCTCTAACAGGGAACAAAGGTTTCATAAGCAGTTCTAATCCTGGCATTTCCTACCTGTGAGTCCCTGATTTTGTACCCTTGGTGATGTTCTTTTTGTGTGTCATATGATCATAAGTCTACACTTGTGAGCATTTTCCATTCAGTACTTGGATATTTTGTCTATAACTCTTTAACAGTGTGCTTTTGTGTATTCCGTTGCAGAACTTTTGCTATCACTCTGTTTGTAATCTTTAGTGATCAATTCTGCTATGAAACAAAGCAGTCTAAGACATGATTGCTTAAGCATCTACAATAATGAGACTAAATGTTTTGGCATTGAAGAGCTGCTGCAAACAGAGCTTCCTTTGTGATGAATTCCTACTGGAAGTTATTGAAATCTCATATCAGTATTTTTTGTTAAGTTTTAAAACATACTGCTTCCTTTATTGTCTGCATCCCTAGTGATTCTCTTTGTCATTCAACAAATTAATAACACAGCTGTGTTCAAAGCCAGTTTTGCATCTAAACTTGAGGGTGACTTTCACCAGAATGCAATTCAGTTATGTACTGTGTCAGACGCCAGGTGCTGGGGCCAGCCTGGAACAAATACTGAGCTGGTTTGTTACAGGGAAGTGGGGCTGCTTTCATGCATTTGCTAGGAAGAGATGAGCAGCCTTTCTTGCTGTGAGGCTGCTCCCTACGTCCCTAACCAGAGGCTGCTTGTCGCTGTTGTCCTGTTAGGAGCTACAGCGCATAATCTGGTTTTCAATTGGGAGCTTGCTCTTGGTAAGATCAAAAACCTTCACATTGCGAATTGAGTGCACTTTTAAATAAATGCAGCTCCTCTCCAGAGAAGTGTCAGGTTTTCCAGTGACATAGCAAAGGTGAATTCAGCTGCTTCAGGTACCACTTCCTCCAAGCTCAAGATTGGTGCATCCCTATGAGGAAGAAGTCAAGCAAAGGAGCCAGGAGACCCGCATGGATGAGCAAAGAGCTTCCAGAAAAACTTAAATGGAAGAAGAAGGTTTTACATTTTGTGGAAAAAGGAACTGGCCACTTGGGAGGAATATAGGAACATTGCCAGGGTATGCAGAGATGCAGTGAGGAAGGCCAAGGCCCACTTGGAACTAAATCTGGCAAGAGATGTCAAGGATAACAAGAAGGGCTTCTTCAGATACATCAGCAGCAAAAGAAAGACTGGGGAAACCATGGGCCCGCTGCTGAATGAGGCAGGTGCCCTGGTGACGGATGATACAGAGAAGGCAGAGTTACTGAATGCCTTCTTTGCTTCAGTCTTTACTGCTAAGGCTGGCCCTCAGGCATCCCAGCCCCCAGAGGTCAGAGAGAAAATCTGGAGAAAGGAGGACTTCCCCTTTGTTGTGGAGGATTGGGTCAGAGATCATTTAGGCAAACTGGATCCTCACAAACCGATGGGCCCCAATGGGATGCACCCATGAGTGCTGAGGGAGCTGGCAGATGCTGTTGCTAAGCCACTCTCCACTCTCCATCATCTTTGAAATGTCATGGAGGACAGAAGATGTGCCCAAGGACTGGAGGGTAGCCAATGTCACTCCAGTCTTCAAAAGGGCAAGAAGGAGGACGCAGGAAACTATAGGCCAGTCAGCCTCACCTCCATCCCTGGAAAGGTGATGGAACAGTTCATCCTGGAGGTCATCTCCAGGCATGTAGAGGAAAAGAAGGTTATCAGAAGGAGTCAACAAGGATTCACCAAGGGGAGATCATGCCTGACCAACCTGATAGCCTTCTGTGATGGCCTGACTGGCTGGGTCAATGAAGGGAGAGCAGTGGATGATGTTTGTCTTGACTTCAGCAAGGCTTTTGACACCCTCCCATAACATCCTCATAGGTAAGCTTAGGAAGTGTGGTTAGATGAGTGGACAGTGAGCTGGACTGAGAACTGGCTAAACAGCAGACCTCAGAGGGTCGTGATCAGTGGCGCAGAATCTGGTTGGAGGCCTGTAACTAGTGGTGTTTCCCAGGGGTCTCTGCTGGGTCCAGTCCTGTTCAACATATTCATCAGTGACCTGGATGATGGGACAGAGTGTAACCTCAGCAAGTTCGCTGATGATACCAAGCTGGGAGGAGTGGCTGATACACCAGAAGGCTGCGCTGCCATCCAGCGAGACCTGGACAGGCTGGAGAGCTGGGCTGAGGGGAACCTCATGACATTCAACAAGAGCAAGTACAAGGTCCTGCACCTGGGGACGAACAACTCCATGCACCAGTACAGGCTGGGGGCTGACCTCTGCTGAGAGGGACCTGGGAGTGCTGGTGGACAGCAGCTTGATCATGAGCCAGCAATGTGTCCTTGTGGCCAAGGCGGCCAATGGTACTCAGGGTTGTGTTAAAAGGACTGTGGCCAGCAGGTCAAGGGAGGTTATCCACCCCCTCTACGCTGCCCTAGTAAGGCCACATCTGGAGTACTGTGTTCAGTTCTGGGCTCCCAGATCAAGAAAAACAGGGAACTACTGGCGACAGTCCAGCGGAGAGCTACCAAGATGATCAGGGGTCAGGGGCACCTTTCTTATGAGGAAAGGCTGGGAGACCTGGGTTTGTTTAGCCTGGAGAAGAGAAGACTGAGGGGGGATCTTATCACTGCTCATAAGTATTTAATGGGTGAGTGTCAAGAGGATGGGGGCAGACTCTTTTCAGTGGTGCCCAACAACAGGACAAGGGGCAATGGGCACAAATTGGAACACAGGAAGTTCCACCTGAATATGAGGAGAAACTTTGTTACTGTGAGGGTGCCAGAGCAGTGGAACAGGCTGCCCAGAGAGGTTGTGGAGCCTCCTTCTCTGGAAATATTCAAAACCTGCCTGGACGTGGTCCTGTGCCCCCTGCTGTAGGGGTGCCTGCTCAAGCAGGGGGTTGGATGAGCTGCACTCTGGAGGTCCCTTCCAACCCCTAGCATTTGATTCAATCCTGTAAGTATGAGGAACAGATACTGAGATCTACTTCTGTGACAGAAAAGGGAAGGAAGGGATGGAGTATGGATGGGAGGAGCAGTGATCATGACCCTGCATAGATATCAGAGGAGTGAGGACAGATCAAGCTGTTAGCCCTGATGTTGGAAATAGCAACTATCCACACTTTCTGAACTGAGTCAAACAGAGGTGGTGGCAGCAGAAGACAATCTGGATGTCCAGCACCCTGGAATAGGCAAAATAGGAAGCTGGGTCATAGATGGTTTGCATGCCTTGGTTTCCTGCTCTGGGAAGTTAAATGCTTTATTGTTTCCTAGAGCCAGCCCTGTACCTGTCTACACATCTACACATGGCCTCAATTATTTCTCTTTATGTTTGCATTGCACTACCTTTTCCCTCTCACTGCTAAATCCCTGCCCATTCTTGTGTGTGGTCCATTCACAGGGAGAGACCTTACCAGCACTCTTTTGTAACAAGGATGCTCTTTTAATTCAAATGGTAGCATTCTGTGCATTTGTACTGAACGTCCTTGTGTCCATCTCCTGCTGCTTACCTCTGCAGGGTGGGCTGCTGCACACTTTTCAGGTCTAGCAGTAACGTGATGGATTGTCTCACAGCTGGTATGGCTGAAGCATATGAACAGGCAATAAGCATCTCCCCAAATTGCCAGTGAAGGTAAATATTAGCTTCATTAGTGGGGACTTCTCTCTTTTTCGTGCCAGCACATAATTTCAGTTCTTGTCTGCTAACTGTTGAGGCCATGCTGACTGGGAAACTACCCATACGCCTGAATCCAGGAGAGCAAGGGGATCATTTTCCCCTGTGTTACAGCCAAACCCACTTTCTTCCAGCACAGCACAAGCCTGCTACACAAGCTTCATGCTAGAAGTCTTGAGAGACGGGGGTGGCAGACTAGGAAAATATGGAAGCGTGGACAGAAGGCTGGTGCCCTGGTTACCCCCGGTGTGGAAGCTGCAGCTGTGTTTCAATGGTGGCAGCAAAGCAGAAGAGAAGTGAGCAGCATCTCCTTTGTCCCTAGCGGCAGACCAGCACCGACTCTAATCCAGACAAAGTGATGGGGACGCAGACACAGTTTTCTCAGAACCCTGGGGACCTGCCAGCTGTTCACAGCTGGGAGCCGAGGCAGCGCTTCTGTGGGAGTGAGGGAATGTAGGCATTATCCAGAGTGAGATGATAAACAGAAAGGAATTGGCAGGTGGAAACAGAGGGAGTATCATATATTGGGAAAGTGGTTGATGTTCAGGAATACTTGTCCTGGGGACAGTGCTAGCTTATTGAGGGCATTGTCTTGGAGATTGCAATGTGTTCTGTGATCCAAAGGTTAGAAAGAATATCAGGCTTAGCAAGTGGAGCAATAAAGTAGGGAAGCCAAGCCAGCTCACAGAGTAAAACCCAAGAGATATTTTAACTATATCATAGGCTTGCATTGAATTGCTTAGAAAATTGCTAGGCCTTGCTGTCGAATATCAGTTGCTTTAAATGCAGCTTCCTATCTTCTTCCCATTTTCTGATACACGAAGTACATATGGCAGGCTTGTTGGGATCCCATAAAAGGCTGGAGAGGTGTTTCTGTTCCTCTGGAAGAGCAACAGGGAGAAGTTTACTGCAATGAGTCATGAGCAGGCTGGATTGCAGCAGTGCCCCTGCTGCCCTCATGCACCCTGCCGTCCAAGCAGCCTCCTACACAGGGGGTACCATGTGATCGCATGCAGGGAGTCAGTGTGGAATAGCTTGGGTACTGAAAATAATTCCCTTCTCTTCATACTTATAGGCCTTCGTCACAGAAAACTGAGCATCCATGCAGACGTTTTCACTGCACGAGTTTACTTCCACATCTGAGATTGTGCACTACTAAATTGAAAGAGCCCGCTGAAAACTAAGAGGTGGTTACCCAGCCCTTTGCACTGGTTTAAAACTAATCTTTAAAATTTCTTTTAAAAATCTATTTTAAACTTAACTAGTGCAATTTTATTGTGGTAGCAGAGGCAAAGAGAAGAAAGGAAGGGAAGGGGGCAGAGGTGGACCACCTGTGTGTGTACGTGTATGAGGCCTTTAAAAACAAAGCCTGGCTCAGGCATTTGGATGTTGCTGTTTCTTTTCTCTTTAGGAACCAGTCTAGAAACTTTTATGAGCTGTCAACTATTGATAATATACCTGAGTGGGACAGCCTCAGGTTGGATTTGTACTAGTTACCCTTTGTTGTGATTTCAGACAAGACCAGCAGGGCACAATCATGTCTGGAGTTGAGAGAGGGGATAAGCAGGTGTCATCACCTCTCAAAATTATGCTCTCTGCCAATAACTTGCTCTTTTTCTGTGGACAAGTCAATTAGTTTATCTGTGCCTGGGACGGTGGCTTGATGACAGAGTCTTCTTTGGTAATACAGGCTTCAGGTATTGCTACTTCACTTCCCAGCATTCTCATCCTCTCCTTCGCTTTCTCCCTCTTTCACAGCTCATTCCTGCTCCTGTGCCACTGCGTGTTACTACTGTGTTCATCATCAGTTAGCATTTTCCCAGCAATACTATTAGTCTGGTAATGGCTGAGACTATAAAATACAACAATAACAAAAAAGGTTTTGTTGGGTTCGCTTGTTTTTCATTTGGAATAGTTACACCATCTTGTTTATGGAGTAGCACACAGTTGAGGGTCAGCCTGTTCAGAGGTGGCAACAGCACAAGGAAGGATTGAGGAAGAGGCAGAAGCAGCAGTTGCTGAAGTCCTTGCTGCCATCACATTCTTCATATTAGCAAACTACAGCCTCCATTTCAGCATTAAACAGCAATGAGAGAAGGTGCTGTGAGTCATCACTAAAGGACGTTTGCAAAGTGTTTTGAGATCCTTACAGGTACCTTGCAAAGAAATTTCCCTGAAAAACAGACATCCCTGTTCTTACCCCACAAGATTTTCTAGGCAGACAGTAATAAACAAGAATCATTGCAGGTCATGGCTAGTCGTAGAGCATGAACCCCTGCTTGGGAAGAAGATGCCTGGATTGTATAAGAATCACATGTTTTGAGAAAAATGAGGGAGGAGGGGTTGTTAGGTTGCAGATACTTTTCTGTTGTCTAATTGCAAGAAGGTGGAGAGAAGACTCACAGCTATGGATCAATCTTTTGACCCTGTTCGGTATGCAGTGGGCTGAGCAACTTCTGCCTAGCAGGCTGCAGCTGTTGGGAGCAGTAAGGCTATAATTTGCAGTTGCCAGCTTAAATGTTTTAATTCTGCCATTCCACCATAGTTGTTTGCTGTCATTCTTCTCCCCCAACTCATTTGACCTGTCTGTGGTGCTGTCGTGAGCATTTATATTGTAGTGCTGTGAACCAGATAGCCATTTTGAGGGGAAAGTTATTTTTCATCCTAGGCTAATTCAGCAGCCAGGTGCACAAACACTGGGGTCAGCTCAGTGGTGCCTCAGTCTAACCAGAGTGAAAAAGGGAAATGAGCTCTTGCCTATCTTCTGAAACTCTTGTTTTTTCCCTTTTTAAAAGGCAAATAAACAGAAAATATGTACCAAGACTTGACAGATAATTACAGCCAGAAGAAAAAAGGAGGAAGGGAAAATATAAACAAGTTGATCGGAAAGATCTTATAAAAGCATTTTCTGTTTCAGAAATCAGTTTATAAAGGAACATAGAGAGGCAGCCCTCTTTCAGTGGGTCCCCTGACTTGGCTGCAAGTTCACTGGTCTTTACCCCTCTCTGAAGTACTGGAGAGATTCACCATCGCACCCATGCACCAACCTCTGTGCAGTCCAGCTGCCACTTCGGGTCACCCAGCAAGCTGGATCACCTTTCTGATCTGGCTGAAAACTTACTCAGCAGAAATCACTAGATCTAGGACAAAAGGACTTCAGTCATGCAGCAGCCCAGGGGTTGAGGAGATTAAGCCAACTGTGAAATGGCCAGGGCACAAATCAGAGACCTACATTTCCCCATCCCATAGAATACCTAACATGGGAGCAAGAAAGTAGTGTTTAGTGAACACGTTTGGCCACGTATTATGCTACACATTGACTAGGCAGATGGTTACAGCCAAGAAAGAGCCCTATTTTACAGAAATACTGAGATCAGGATGTTGTTGCATGAAATGTTTTGTACATGAGACCAAAGTAGAGTGTGTCTGCTCTTAAAAGGCTCTAAAGCCTCCAAAGACAGCTCTGATGTGGTGGGAAAGGCTGTCATCTGCAAGGGACCATTCAGCATCCAGCAGGTAACAACTCCTGTGCAGTGACACTGGTGCTGTTTTGGGGGGCATTTGAGATGGGATCTCAGTGAGGAGGGAGTTGCTTTTATGACTAGAAGGAGTGGGGGAAGAATGAGAAAAGAGGTAAAAAAAGTGAGAATCAGTTGTGGAGGGAGGCTGGTCTGAGGGGATCAGAGAGGAGGATGTAGGAGCAAACTGCTATTTGAGAAGAAATGCCTAATTTAAAATTGTAGAGAATGTGGATGACATTGTGAGTACAGCTTTGAGCTTGCTTATGTGATTGTACGTCTGTTCCTGCCAGCCTCCAATACAAAGACCTGTGCACCTGGTTCCTTGCAATATGTATTTTATCTTTTCTTTTGTTGTTGTTTTTTTTTTTTTCTTTTTTCCACACAAGTCTGTATGGCTCTGGGGTAGAAGACCTAAAGAGAGTCAATCTTGTATAGTTACTGGTGAGTGTGAGGAATATTTATTTTGGGGGGAGCTTTTCGAAGTGGGGGGACAAAAGAAGGGAGGACCCATGCAACAGCAAAAATCTTTTTTTTAATTACTTGTATGCTGCTGCTGTACACTGCTAAAATGTTACCCCAAATACAGCTGTGTTTCAGAAGCGGAAAGAGTCCTTGTAACACCCTGTGGGATCCCATGGGATGGAATTCACTAGGTCAGGGTGAAACTTGTGCATCACATGTCCTTTAATTGCCACCTCTGTCCTTGCTCGTGGAGTCAGCATGCTCTTCTGACTGGACTCACCATCGGCTTTTTGCCAGCCCAGTTCTGTAGCAATTCTGCATAATTTTGTGTGGTGGTGGTTTTGCATGGCACAGCTTTAAACATTGCAGGCTGGTTCCCCTTTTTATTCTTTATTGCTTGCTTGCTTTTATTTTGCCCTTTGTTTCTTCCACCGTATTGTTCATTTATTTGCACTCCCTTTGTGCCTTGTCTCAATGCTGTGAGCAACGTCTCAGTGCAGGGAATCAATTGTGCTACCACGTCATAGTGGAAAGAGCTCCCATTCAGAGACAAGGGAGTATTTTTTTAAAGGGGAAACCGTGTTATCCACAGCTTCATGTTTGTACAGCACAATGTACAAAACTGTCCCCTTTGGCGTGATTTTACCTCCTACTGTTGATGGCAAAGTATGAATTGAAGAACAGAGGAATTATGACAAAGAAGAAAGCTGGAGCCTGTTGAAGGGAAGAGAGAGCAAGCAGGGCAAATGTCCAAAGCCACAGGCCACAGAGGGACCTCATGAAGCATAGCTATGATTTGGTGCAAGATATCTAAGAAGCAGGTGAGAGCAGAGAGCAGGGTCTACACCTCTGCATGAGGTGACACATATCTGCTCCTGAGCTGCTGCAGTTTGCAGACAAATGCATTCAGTTGGACTTGATCTGAAAGGTCTTTTCCAACCTAAATTTTTCTATGATCCTGTGATTACCTTGAGCTAGTCTCAGTTTAAACTTGCACTCAAATGTTCAGCTGTGAAATGCAGCAGCTGAAAAGCAGGTACGTAGCCCTACTCGTGAGCGGACAGTGAAGTGGTGTAACTGCCAGACAGCCCTGCAAAATCTGCCCCTGAATATAAATTAGTGCCTGGGGTTCCCACGTGAGGTTAAAGACAGTGGGGCCATTGGAAGAGCGAGCTGCTATGACAACAGTGAGAAGATTAACTCCAATGGATAGGATGAAACAAGGACTAAGTGAAAGAAAAAGCTCACAACTTCAGAGTTAAAAATATGAACAGGGATGCTTGGGAGGGAAAAAATAAGGATGCTTTGTTAACTCCATTGCAATACATTCCAAACATGGTACCTTCTGAGTCCGGACTGCAAGGTGGGTAATACAGGTCCCATTGGTGCTCACTGTAATAGCTTAGGCCTGCACTGAGTTTGGCCTAAGGACTAGGCCTAAGGACTAGGGCTCCATAGAGAAACAGGAGATAATGGTGGAAAAGGCAATGGAGACAGCTGGTGCCTGTGGGCAAGAATGGGGAAGGAAACTGAAGGAAAGGTCCTGAAACTAGGCAGAGCTATAGCATAAAAAGCTTTATAAGCAAGGACCCAGATTCCACGTTGCCTTCTCTAGGTACTTCTGCTGATAGGGGTGTGCCATGTCTGGCTCGGGTAGCACTCAGCAAGCAGCCTATGCTGCAAGAAAGGAAGGGAGCATGGTTTGAGCTGGTGCCCTGTAGTGAAAGGAGAACTTACAGAGTTGCTTAATACAAGTGGAGTTCCGTGAAAACGTAATCTGTGCTCCCCCTATACAAATACTTACCAGTAACTGGCTGGCACTGTGACTTGGTATTGGTCCTTGGCAAGACTGGGACCCTAGAGCTGCCTTTGTGTAAATTCACTTGCTGACATTCACAGCTGAACACTTAGATTTGGCTTCCAAGCACTGGCACTGAAATGTGTAACACACTGAAAGTTGTGTGCAAATACCTATCCCTTGTATCTGAGTGAGCTTTTCATGTTTATTATTCAGATGGTGGATATTTCTTTGCATATTATGAGATTCATAGCCTCCATTTCAGAGATCAGTGTGACTTCTAATAAGCAATTAAGTCCATGGCAAGTCAATCACTCTATAATTAGCTCCAATCTGTGTTCCCATTAGCTGCAACATCCTTTACCTGCCATTGAGCAGCCAGCAGTAAAAAGCGTGAAAATCATTGTGACCTTGGAAATGCATCCAAAAAACTGAAGCAATCCCCTCCAGCCAGATACTTGCAGACTACTGAGAGCACATAGCAGGAGTTGTCTGTTGGAGAAGACACTGCTGAGGAAATCCTCAGCTGTGGTATTTAGTAAAGCTTAGGTTTTTTTATTAGTCTTGAGAAACTATGACAGGCAATTTAACTGATGGGAAAGTAAGGATAAATAGTCCCACTAAGGCACTTTTTGTCTGGATGTGTATCAATTTTGAAATAGCTCTGGCTTTACAGGCAGGACCAGATTTTTTTAAAGCCATATAGTGATGTGAAGACACAGGCACTTAACAGGATTTTAAGCTGCTACCAGGCACAGCAGGGAAGATAAATACCTTACTCCCACTAAATCCTTAGTTAGATACTGCATAAACCAGCTTGTGGCTTGGGTTTGGTTCTCTCGCTGCTGTGCCTTTATGTACCAGTTGCTTTAAATGGATCCTATCTAGTGTTTCTTTAATATGCCACAACACAGGGATAAACTTGGAAGCTAGTTATTCATCCCAGTAGTATTCTCTTGCTTTTTTATCATCCGATGGTATTTTAGTGTGTGCATTTTTCATCAGATGCGAAAGACTACTAAACGTGCATTGCCACAGAGAAATCAGCTCTCCTGTGTTCCAGTTAACAGGTACTTCCTAGAGTGCAAGCAAAGCTAAAGACAGGCAGGATTTAGAGGCGTGTTCCTCATCAGTGCTTCTTCCCACACACTTTTAATGGCAAAAAATGCCACTGACAGAAAGATATTAACAGTGGATAGTTTGGCCATCCCATCAAAACCACCCAGGAGGTCTATACAGAGCATGTGTATCTATAATCAGCCCATCTTTAACTTTGTGACTCAAACAACTGTGTGCTGATAGCAGCATTACCCTAATAAGAGAAAAGCTGTTCCTCTGCACAGCTCCCTGGCTTCCTAAGTCCTCCTTCACATCCAGCTATCTGCCCTGCTGGAAGCCATGTACCTCACTGTGGTTTGTGCGTGTCTGTCTCTGAGGCAACACGGACTACTTGTGCCAGAGCAAAGGGCCATGACGAAAAGAGGCAAAGGTTATATGTGCATGGAGGAAACCTTTCTGGTGTGATAGAAAGATTCATATGTAAAAGGTGCCAAGTGGGCATCCAGTGCTATACCAAAGAGAAGCAAACCTGTGAAGGGAAGGAAAAAAAAGCAAAGTTAAGTGGCTGGTCTCACAAAGACTTTTGCGGTAGTAACCTGTTCCTAAAGCTGGGGGAAGGAGAGTAAAAAAGACATTTTATTTGGCAACATTTTTATTTTTGTGTGTGGTTTTTACACAGGACCGTAACGTTTTCCCTAAAGTATAATTTTTCAAATATGTAATTTAGGTTCAGCTAGATCATTCAGAGTGGCTCAGGGTGCTTTTCCTTCTCACTGTTGACCTTTTGCTTCATAGAAAGTTTAAAAATGGAAAATTCTCTTTTTCTAGTCTGCTGGACACAATGTCATTGCCGTCAGCGTATGCTCTTGAAAAGAAAGTGCCATTTTACCTTGTATTTTCCCAAGGAAAATATTTTGTTTAAATATGTTTGGGACTTTGCTGTGAATGACTTGTGTATACCCTGTGAAAGGCTTGGTTGGATGATGGAGAGCTGCAAGGGTCAGAGGAGCCTGCAATAGTTCCCCATGCAACGAGCAGTTTTCTGCACTGGGGAGATTTCATGTGATTTAATTTACAGCATTCTCCTAGAGAATTCTCTGCTTTAATTTACCTCCTCCTAGAGAAACTGATGCATTACAGTCTAGCCAAGTGGTCTGTGTGGTGGGTGGGGAACTGGCTGACAGGCCGCACCCAGAGGGTGGTGGTAAATAGCTCCTTTTCCAACTGGCAACCTGTCACAAGTGGGGTCCCCCAGGGATCGATATTGGGCCCAATGCTGTTTCATATCTTCATAAGTGATCTGTATGATGGGATCAAGTGTACCCCAGTGAAGTTTGCGAATGACACCAAACTAAGTGGGGAAGTGGACACTTCGGAAGGGAGAGCCACCCTGCAGGAAGACCTGGATAGGCTGGAAGGGCAGGCTAACAAGAACCTTATGAAGTCCAATAAAGACAAATGTATGGTCTTGCACCTGGGAAAACATAATCCAGGGGTGCAGCACAGGCTGGGATCTACCTAGCTGGGAAGCACCTCTGTGGGAAAGGCCCAGGGAGTCCTGGTGGACAACAAGCTCAACGTGAGCAAATATTGTGCTGCTGCAGCAAAGCAAGCCAACAGGATGCAGAGACAAAGAATTCATTATGCCAGCACTTGTCAGGCCACACCTGGAATACTGTGTTCAGTTTTGGTCCCCGCTATACAAAAAAGATGTGGACAGGGTCCAGAGAAGGGCCACAAAGATGATCAAAGGACTGGGAAGCCTGCCATATGAGGAAAGGCTGGGAGAAGACGGTTTGTTCAGCCCTGAGAAAAGAAAGCTTAGGGGAGACCTTATCACCATGTTCCAGCATTTGAAGAGTGGCTACAGAGATGATGGAGCCTCTCTTCATACAAGGAGTCACATGGAAAAGGCAAGAGGTAAAGGGTACAAGTTACTCCTGGGGAGATTCCAGTTGCACACAAGAGGAGAACTCTTCACAATGAGAACAATAAGCCATTGGATAATATCCCTGGGGAAGTGGTGGATTCCCCAACACTGGACACTTTAAAGATTCAGCTGGACAGGGTGCTGGGCTATCTTGTCTAGACTGTTTTTGCCAAGAAAGGTTGGACCAGATGAGCTCTGAGGTCCCTTCCAACCTGGTATTCTATGATTCTATGATTCTGGCACTGGCTTAAAACAACCCAAAAGAAAGCTTACCATTCATATGGGGTGTCTCATCCAGGAATGGAATAAGGAACTCAGTGCACCCCTAGCTGTTTCACAAATACTGCTCTTCATAGACAGGTGCTAACTAGGCAGTGCAACTGTTACAACTTGGCAGAGTTTCTCAGCAGTTCCCCAAAATTTTATGCCTGAGGGAACATATCATATCTCATTACACCAGGCAAATGATTTTCAACCATTTTCCAATTTGCCAGCCACTAAAAATTCCAGCAGAGCTGTGGGCTCCTAGGGGGAGAGTAAGTTTGTTTTTCCTTGTCTTTTTCCATGGACTCCTTAAAAATAGTTCACAGACCTCTGGGTTCTCACATACTGTGGGTTGAAAACCACAGTACTAGATGTGTACACAGTGCTAGATCAGTAAACAAATCCGCTGGTGAAATGAACAGATCTGGCTGCAAGTAGTGCAGAAGTAGAGTGTGAAGTTAGTCCTGTTTCATTTGTTTGTTGTTAGGCAATGTGTTCTTGTGGAGAAAGCACTAGTCTGTCAGTCAGGAGACTGGGTATCAAACAGGACCTGTAGTTGTGCCACACAATCTGCAAAGCACAAAGCATGGTTAGGGCTTGTGGAGGAATGAGATGGGTACTTAGCCCAATTTTTTAGAGCCATAGAAGCAATATTGGATTAAAAAACTGGCTTCTGAAAAGGGCAAGCAATGAAGCATGGTTGCTGGATGGGAGAAGGTCTGAAAAAGACCTTTCCTGAGATACTGTGTTACTACAGAGATACATTATTCTGGGGTGTTAACAAAAGCGGGTTTCCTGGAGTGATGGCAGTAGTAATAGTGCTGAAGAATTTGTGTTTCCATGTTCCAGTGCCACCAGAACAAATTTCCTCTTCAGTGAGTAGACGACCTGTTTCTCCTGAATTACAGGAGGCAGAAGGAGCACAGTACTTCATTGAGAAGTTCAGTACCTCTCCAGTTAAAACTGCATGAGCTAGCTGCTGTTTAGCCTACTCTTTTAAAATGCCATCAATCTTTTAACTTTGCCAACAGGCTTCGGAAGAGCATCACATTCAGCTAGTAAAATACAAGGGCTAAATTTTCCATTCCCATTACAAATTGCTGTCTGAACACAACTGTCATTGTGTAGGACATCATTACCACATCTTATACCTCCTGGGTAAGATGGGTAAACTACTGGGCTGATGAAGCTATCTGTAAGAGGTCATGAAAGTTTTTGCAATAGTTTTGTGGAGCAGTGAATGTCCGGGAGTAGGAGAAAGTCTCATGTTCCTACTAAACATGCCTTCAGCCTGATGGATAGAAATATAGGAACCATCTGGATATTGCTTTTCTAAGCTGGGATAGGTACATGAGAGCTGCTCTCTTGCTCTCTGGAGATGCTGAGCAGGTTCCTGGAAAGCTGCTGCTAATTCTTCATATCTCACAATGCCAGAAAGTTTTAAGTGATTCTTGCTGCTGTCCTGAACAGCCAGTTCTTGCAGCTGGGTGTTTGGAAGGCAGAGAGTTGGGTTTTAGTGATCAGTTTTAACTGTGGACTAAACAAGGGTTTCTCCCAGAAGAGGAGGCAGTATAGGAAGATCTTAAACCATTTCCATGGTAGGAAATGAAAGCTTCCAAACCTCTTCAGAAAGGACTTTCTGAAAGAGAAGATACAAGGAGACGACTATGTTCTATCATCTCTCCAAGGAATCAGTCCTAATTTGTGGATGAAGAGAGCAGCGTGCTTGAGGTTTAGTCTGTGTGAGGTCCAGAAGTAAGGGATGCAGGAGCATCACTTCTTTTGTAGGTACACCATTTTGAGTGTAATGTCTGCATTCTGGCTGTTTTGCACCAGAATGAATCTGGAGTCTTTCCAGAGAGACAGAACATCCTGCAGTTTATAGCCGAATCTTCCTGTTTGTAGGCAATCAGGGATGATACCAGACAATCACCCATGACCTTGTATGCAGCTTTTATCCTACATCTGACCTCATGTCCCCTCCATATATCTGCTAAGCTCTGCAGATGTCACATTGAGTCCTAGGACTTACAAGTGGATAGTGCTTGTATAATAATCTTGTAACTCCTGGAAGGCTTCTCAGGAGCAGGATGTGCTTTTTGGATCTGATATTGCCTTTATTGTGTCTGGCTCCCACCTCTCTTTTATCATGCATGCTCATATGGCATTAGAGAGCTGCCTCACAGCCACTCCTCTGCTGTCGTTTTGGTTTAGAACCCTGCTTTTTGGTTCAGAGACCAAATACAGTGACACTTGACATTTACAAAACCATGTAGCCTATGCAGAGTATTGTCCAGATACGAAGCTGCTGACCCACATGCCATCTGTACAAATTAGGTCACCCTGGCTGTGTTTCATCTTACTAGTACAGATAAGGGAAATGACTATCCTTCTGGAAAGTGGGCTGGAAGTCAGTACAAGGATTTCAGTCCCAGCAGGACTTGTGCTGCTTTATTTACCAGCCCCTAAGTGGGGATAACACAAATGAAGAGGGGAAAAAAAGTCATAAAGTACAAGTTGCATATTGTGCCCCAGCAGGAGGATGTTGTGTGTGCGAGCCAGGGCACTGCCTTGAACCAGAAGTCTGTAGTATCATTGTGATACTGGGAGATCCCAGCGAGAGGCAAGCCTTATTTTACTGATCTGGAAGTAAATGCGTAGGCATTGACGATTCTTGTCCCACAGGCATTACAGTACATTAGCTGGGAGGGAAGCAGGAAGAGGATTCAGCCCATGGAGAACTGAGAGGAGGTATGACTTTTCCCAAGTTGTGTTAAAACTTGTGGCAGAGCCAAGACTTAAACCCCTTCCCCATTTCAGTGCTTAACCATCCCCTCTCCAAATGTCCCTCCTCCGTGGCTGTGCCTGCAAAGCTGTTGTTCTGAAGAGCGTTAGGATCTGCCTCTGAAGTGACTTCAGTGCAGTTTCTCTCTTCCTCACCCCCGCACCCCCTCATTAGCTTGAAAACTCCTATTTATAAACCTGCTCAAGCTTGCCTGTTCAGGGAGGAGGAGCCGAAACACTCAGCACACAGACTAGGAGACTCAGCAGAGATGCAGGCAGAGCTACTTCTCACTCAAAGGGTAATAACCAGATGGAACAAGTCAGCAGGAAGAGTGCCTGAAATGTCACAGAAATGAGATCAAGCAACAGCTAGAGCTTTATGTCTGCAGGCAGAAGGGGGAGAATCACAGGATTCCAGGAAAGAGTAAGAAAGACGGGCTGAGTGGAAGCAAAATATTTAAGTGGATAAGCACATTGGACTAAATGGCCTAATCGTCTCCCCAGACCATCACACTTCCGTTACACATTTTGACGCTCCCTCCCAGCCTCTCTGACAGTGATGAACAGGAGGCCCATAAAGCTGGCTTGCTGCGAAAAAGTGTGCCAGGTTACTAACTGCGGAGTGACTTGTCATCTCTGCTGTTAAACAGATCACTCGCCTCCCTGAATCTCACTGAGATGCTGTTTGCAAGCACAACACTGTTAAACACAGGCTTGCCTGCAATTTCTGCAGCACCTGGTGATTTTGTGCTGCAAGCTAGAGAACAGGCTGATGACAACTTGAACCCCTGTGAGGGCAGAAGTGAGTACCTAAATAGCTGTCCTACATCATATGGCACTATATACATCAGTCTAACTTCCCTTAGCTTTCCTCCTGACTATATTTTATGGTAACGATCCAGACACAACTCAGCTATCTGCTTTCTGGAGAACCACCGGACAATTATGAAAGATCAGACAAGCTTATCTGCTATGAAGAAAGGAAAAAAAAAAAAAGCCAGTTCCTAAGTTTTATATAAAGAATAAAAAAAACCTGCAGTAATCCATGGGGAGTTACATTCATGGGGAGAAACAGAATCACTTTGTTCAAAAAATCAGAGGAGAACAAAGAGTTTCAATGAGATTCCAAGACCAAAGCCATTTCTGCTAAGGCGCCTGCATCCGCGTGCTGAACATAACCTTACCTCTTCCCCTTCTGGCTTACCGAATGATTTCATGGAGCAGTTCATGCTGGTGTGCGGCCACCTCCCTGAGCTGCTGCTCTCCCCTGGGCTTTTGAGCCTGTGGAGGGCAAAGGACCTGCTGTCCTGAGTGCTCTGCTCTGCTCTTCTCCAGTCTGAACTCCTCCCATCAGCCTCACTGATACCAAATTAACTCTCCTCGACATCTATGCTCTTAGGTGCTTTGCCATCTGATACGTTATTACGTTACTTAAAAAAAACATTTTAATGCCCACAGTCTTACCAGGCTGAAGTCACAGTGAATTAAGTGACAGTTTACAGATCTAGCAGAGGACAGTCATTCCCACAAAATGCTCACAAGGTGTCGAAGATGAGACACAACTGGTGAATGAAACAGGTAGATTGAGGGGATGAGACCAAGAGTTAGGGTAATAAAAGTAATGTGATGTGCACAATTGTAGCATTTTCATTCTGATGATTTTAATAATGGTGTGTTGGACATACGGGGGTACTACGAAACTCTCACGACAATACCAAAAATTTTCTAAAAAGGAAGTTACTGAATTTGCCTATATGTAATTGCTCTTTTTTCTGGAGAAAACCTGATCCAGTTTGTGGCATCATCTGACATATCTTAGGTATTTAAGAAGCTCTCTGCTAACATCAGAGAAAAAACATCAGCCTATCTAGAGCACACCTCTGTGTCAGACTCAGACTGAAGTGGGTTTAGAAGTGAGTGATGAAAACTGTCACAGGTCTAGAAAACGTGGCCAAAGCAGAATGATTGAAGGAATTGGGTTTGCTGGGTTTAGGAGAAAGAAAATTGAGGGAAAACATGGAAAACTGTCTTCTAATGGAGCTGTAAAAAGAACAGGGATTAATTGTTCTCTGCTTCCGTGGCAGGAGGGGTATGCAACAAATAGTGGCCAGCTTTGTTTGCATAAACAAAGATTTTGCTTAAGTATCAGAAGTAGATTTATTCCAAAAATAGGAAGAGAGAAGCAGTGAAGCAGCCTTGAAGGCTGTGAAGTCCCTGTTTATGGAGTACTTTAAGAACAAAGCTTTGCTAGTCAATGATGGTTTAGGCATGTTTACTTTGTTGTAAGGAAGGGACCTCTGAGGTCCTTCCAGCCCAATATTGCTATGATTTCCACTAAGTCTACAGTTCTATCAGCAAGGCTGCAAGCTACATTCTCATTACATAAATAAAGATAAATGGAAATCTCCATTGGTTTCCAAATGACCAACCCTGGAAAGGGAAACAGGAGATTTGGGGAAAACAAATGCCACAAGAACCTTTACAGATTTATAGGTGTAATTTGACCCTGTAGTTTCAGAAGCATCTGTGAAGAGGGGCCTGGGTTGAGTGGGCTAAAGAGGGAAGAAAATCCTACTCCTTGTCCTTAGTTTTGTGAAGGGATGAACTGGAGGAGATGGGCTTGTCCTGTGTTTAGACAGGTGGCTTCAGGGCTGGCAATGGGATCCAGCCTGCATCTCAGTGACTACGCTCACAAATGTACAAATATCAAATGTTATTGGTGGAAATGCCCTGACGTAGCTAGAGTGGTTCACTATTTCAGAGCTGGAATAGGAGAGAAATTTGTGAAATTAAGATGCCTATATTCCTTGTCCAAAGTCAGGGGGGAAGCTGAACGGCACACAGGTAAAATAGATGGATTTTAAATTACATTATTAGTAACCTATGGTATAAGCACTACATTTAAGGCTGTTGAGCATTTTTAAACAGCATCCACTGGGCTTGAGTTGAAACATTACTCAAGCGTAAGTTCTCTTAGTTAATAAAACTACATATGAGTTGCCACTGTATACATGAAAATCTGGTATATTTGCTTTGGGATAGCTCAATTAGGTTTTTTTTCTTCATCCCAAGTCACTTGCAGATTGATCATATTTCTGTGGTCTCAATATTTTGGGGTTTGATTTGTTTTTTAAAAGGGTTTTCCATGTCAAACACAGACATTCCTAAACAATGATAGAACACGGCCAATGGTCCTACCTTAAGCTCTCAAGCATATGCATAAGACTTGAAACACTGTGGGCTTAACTCTGGAAGATTATAAGAACTGTGGCTCCAGTCCAACAAACTATATTTGTCCTGGGCATCACCTGATTCAGCTGGACAACTTGCACGCTCCAATCTAAGCACCAGGAAGGAGTGCAGTTAAATCAGGACCTGTTGGGATAAAGAGAAGCAGTGCTGTTCAATAAACTGCAATAAACTGCACCCCCTTGTCTTTGGTGCAGTTCCTCTGATGTATGCAAGGGCAAGTGAAACTGGATCTGGATCCATAAGATCCTTTCTCACTTCAGACTCCAGCATTCAACATGATCTCTTTTACATGGAATAACATCAGTTATTTGAGATAATAGATACTTATCACTAGTTTATGGCAGAAAGAAGTTGCTCACATTCTGTAAAATTTATTTTTGTGTTAACAGAATCTAATTAACATATCTAGTCCAAGATTAAGTTTGGAATATCTGAAAGTCCTGTCTAAACTCTACAGTGGTGAAAGAAGGAGTCCCTGTCAAGCTCCCATTGTTAATGGCTTGGAAGGATGGACTATTTAGCCAGGTTGGTGTGAATTGATGAGTCTTGGTGCAGCTCATGATAGGCTTTGGTTGATCTCACAGCTGCTTCACGTGAACATCCTTGCTGAGTGAGGGACTCATTCTGGAAACCTTCTCAAGCTGTGAGACTTAAACCTAAGGCAGTGTACTAAGGCTGCTAACCTGCTAAGGATTCCAACTTTAATTACAGACTCCCTGCATCCTGTGTTGTTACATGATTAGACAGGTGATATTTTTCTAGGAGTCCTCTGAGATACAGCAGGTTGATGGGACTTCTTAGATGTAAAGGCATCATGAGGAAAGTACTTCATAAGAGCCTTCATCAGGTGTTCTTAGCACAGGTATAACTATTGTAAGGATAAGCTATGTTGCTATTTATCTTTAGATGACATTTACTGTTACTGTTGCTCCCTGCTACCTGGTCTCTCTCCTGTTTTTTTCCATCCCCTCCTTCCCTAGCCAACTCAGATCCAAACGCAGTATGCTGTGGTGCAGCAGTGCATAAAAGTAGCTGTCCTGCATCTGCATTCAAGCTGGGTATGCACCAGCATAGCAGCATGCTGCAGGGATCTGTGAAGGAGCTTTGGCTCAGCTTGGCCCTGCCACGAGCATCTCTGTCCCATGCTCCACTGCACAGTGCAGAGAAGCCCAAAACTTGATGGGAAATCCACAGACCAAACTGTTTCAGTGTTCAGAACCATCCTAGGGTCTAGATGTTTGTCACCACTCTCTGCCTATGAGATCTTTGTTCAGTGTGGCCCAGAAATGAATAATGCAAAAGACTCTTTGAATCATGTGGCCTCTGCTTGCTTTCAAGTTTCTTGGATGAATGGTAATTTACTGTAACACGCTGCAGCACCAGAAATGCATTTAGGACTATTTTTCATCCTTTTCTTGCTTCAGAGTAGCAGGGCTTGGACCACTGACAAAGATTAGTGAAAATGCAGAACAACATCAAGTTCAGAGGTCCTGTCTTAGAGAAGTGGACACTTTCTGTTTCCTGCCTCACCCATGCAAGCTGCATAGCCTGGATCTGAAAGCTGGTTAGCCAGCCTTGCTGGTGATCAGCCCTTTGCAGTTAATCTATCAAAAAAGATAGATTGGTGCAGAGCTATAGGGCCACATACAGATGGTTACTCACTAGTGCTTTCTGTACGTTGACAGGAGAAGGCAAAAAAAAAAAAAAAAAAAAAAAGAGAAAACAACTAACACAAGATTGTTACAAACTGCAAAATAAGAAGGAAAAGCACTGTTCTTTCACATACACTTGCAGTTCTCCACTATTTGCTATCCTTGCTGTTCTCTGCTCCTTCCGTAGTCTCTTGGTGTGTAAAATAATCATTCGTACATTGCATAACTTATAGTGTTGGTGTCACTGTGGAATTTGGTGCTTGGCTGTTGGATTTTTTTTAATAGGTGTAGTGACTAGAATCTAAGCAGGGATCATAGCCTTAAAACTTCTATAAATATGTACTTGTTTCAAGTGGAATTTTCTTTGTATTTGTAAAATATCTGTCTGTTTCAGAACACTTATCATGACTTGGGAGAATGAGTGTCTATGGAGAAGTATGGAGGGGGAGGTTTGGATTTTAAAAGCCTAGCCATATGACTTAAAGGCAGCAAATTTGTACTGTAGGGTAAGGTGCTTTATTTCTTAGGATACTGACAACTGGAAAATAGCTTCCAGAAGAAACATATAATCTCAAAAATATTGGTGAGGAGGTATGATGTTCTTTTCATTGCATTGGTGAACCAAAGCTAGCTCAAGGCTGGTGAGAAGTACTCCCATTGAACTTGCTGGGAACTGTGGAGAAGGGGCTCAAATTCCAGTGCTTGGGTTCCCAGACACTGGGTCACCAGTGAAGAATCTGGAATCAGTGTCCCCCTTTAATTTATCTACATCAGACGAGGAGGGGTCCCAGGAAGGAGGAAAAAGAAACTGCACTTCAGGTGAATCCATTTCTGTACATCTGATTTATCTGCTTATGTGGGGATGAATTGGAGTATCCCACCGAGGACAGTAGGCTAGGTCACATGGGGAGGGAAGCCTATCCTGTATATATTTGATTTGTTCAGTTTTGGGGGGCTGAATTAAAACCATGTGCCACAGGAAGGACAGTCTTAAAAGAGTTGATTTTCCATGTTTCATTTTGGTGGTGCCTTTCCTTGGCACGTTTGGCTCTACCTGGAGTTGTAGTTATTCCAGATAAGGAGTGCCTTTTTCTGGTTTAAGATAAGCCACTTCTGTACTAGGTTATAGGTGCTGCTTAGCGTTACCTTGACTGGTCTCTTCAGTACTCTTCGCCCTCCTTTTTATGGCCACCTTGTCTCTTCAGGTCTTGTCTCTTCAGGTTGACAGTTTTTCTGTCT
Source organism: Phalacrocorax carbo (assembly GCF_963921805.1). Taxonomy (NCBI): domain Eukaryota; kingdom Metazoa; phylum Chordata; class Aves; order Suliformes; family Phalacrocoracidae; genus Phalacrocorax; species Phalacrocorax carbo. Next base: position 92,750,195 of record NC_087513.1, on the reverse strand, counting down.
CTAGTTCTCTGCCTGTATAGTCCTTGGAAGTGCCTCTTATCATCAGAAAAAGATTTTTTTTTTTTTTGACATTTCCCAGCATGTGTTCATGGGCACATGCAGCAGGTATGTCCTTGGGAGCTATCAACGCAGAGTCTGAGTTTCAAAATGTGTTCTGGGACACATTGTTCGTTCTGGATAAATCATCCATAGGTATTTCTGAGACACCTACACCTTGTTTATCAGTTCAATGTCATTCATCCTTTCACCAGAAGGAAAAAAACCTGAGTGCACACAAGAGGGTCAATGTTTTTGAAAGGTCAGTAATCCCAGATGAAATGCAAACCTAAGGCTTTAAAAAAAATCTCCATTGAGCAATAAAGCACTTAGAGTTTGACTTTGTTATGCAAGACAGAAACTTTCCAGCTGGCTGGCAGTGGTTCTGAAGGGTGTCTGTGTGGTTATTGATTAATTAAATCTATTGTTACTCACTTCTTTCATTAATCCAAGTGTTTTCTCTTCACTTGTGTCCCTGCACAACCTTGTTTTAAAGACTTGGAATCTGTCAGGGACAACTACTTTGAATATCAGGTTGCTTATTTGAAATGCTAACTCTTCCTGTCTCAGAAATTTCTTGGTGTGGCATTTCAGACCTCAGAAAAATTAGAAAGCTGCTTAAAGTTGAAGGCGTCTCCAGTCTCACGTTCAGACCTGGAACTCTGTGTCCATGCGTAACAGAGAGGAGGGCGCCAAAGGCTGGACCAGAAAGGTGGCTCCACTGCTTTCCGTAGGACCGTGCTCAGTTCCAGTGCTGAAATGCAAACCCTGTAGGGGATTCCCTGCTGAGGTGAGGGGCAGATGCCTCTAGTGGGTTGACGCTTGCTGTTCGGGATTATAAATCTCTGGTGGAGTTGTGTGAAGGATGGCATAGCAGTATCAGCAAGCCAGCGGGACGGTTTTGCTTCTCTGTATGCCCAGCTTGGCTCTAATGAAAATTTCCAGATAGCCTTATACCCACGCAGTCCTCTGCTGGTGGTCCCGATAACCAAAAACCCTGAACAGCACTGCTGCCCTGGCAGTCAGAGGCTGTGTCTAAAAACCCAGAGAAGAACCCAGCTTTTGCTAAGCCACCCAGTCCCTGGCATCTCTGTTTGCTGTACTGAGGGTACTTTGTTCGCTGGTCGCTGGCCCAGTGCCACTGACTCATGTCACACAGGAAGCTGGACCCCTGCCAGCTGGGAACTGCTGCTGGTCGCTATCTCCAGTCATCGGTGCTCGATTGGAGCCTGTTAACCAGGCTCCTGACCTGCCAGCCTTGCAGGTTCCAGGCTTTCCCTTTCAAGCCGTTGAGATAGCAGAGTCTATTCCACCAGGATTAATGGGTTTAGGAAATTCCAAATCCGAACTAAGCATCGCAGGGTACCGGGAATTTTTGGCTTCAAGACTTCAATCCCGACTGGAAACATTTGCCAGAAACGACGACAGACTGAGTTCAACCCCAAGAGCAGGGCAGACCTTGATAAAGCTTCCCCACAGCAGCAATGCTCATTAAGAGATTCTTTATTGCAACACCCACAAGTCACTCCTGCTTCCTTCCTGCTGTATACCAGCATTATTTCCAGTGAAATACAGGAGTCATTTCAAGGGTAAAACTGCAGCCATAAGACAGGTCAAGAGAGCACCATCTCCACCTTTCTGAAGCAGGGAATGGGAGGAGACAGTTTCAGTTCATGTCTATTTGGCTGCTTTATGGTTTTGTTTGGTAGAACATAAAAGAGACCCGGAAATTTCAGAGGGCTATTTTAGGAAATCCTTTGCAAGTTCCTTTAGGAGATGGGTTTTACCTTAACAATTCAACTAATTACAATTAGTCACTTGATCCTGAAAGCAGAAGGAAATTGTATCATGTGTATTTCATACAGGATTTACTTAAGTATTCTGGTTTTTAGCTCTTTGGCATCTGCTCTTAGTCCTTTTGCCTGTAATTTTGAGCTGGCAGTACCAATGCCTTTGTACCAGAGAAGTGGGCTTCCTCTTCTGAAGACCTTAACAACAATAGTTTCTGCTGCCAAGCTCAGTTCTTGTGAAAATCAGACGCAAACAAAGTATGGATGGGTTGGTCTTTCAGTCCTGTCAGATACACAGAAAACGTTTGTGCCTGGAGATGTCCGTTTTCCCCCAGCTGTACCGGTAGTTATCCAAAGATTATCTTGCTGATAACAGTAGATCCCCCTAGTTATAGCAGTACTGCTGATAAACGCTACAGTAAACCTTCACACAGCATAGTACCAGGGATGCCCCCTACTTTCCCTAAAGCATTTAAAAACGGGACTTTTTAACCATTTCCTAGCCACAGCAATGTGTTGGCCGTTGTGAGTCCCTCCAGAGGAGCTAAGACCTCGGAGGGGGGTTGGCACAGCAGATGGGAGGAGCAGCTGGTGACGTGTTTAGCTTGAGTGCTTGCTTAGCAGTATGTGTTCAGCACTGAGGAAAGTTGCAGTCAATTTGGTGTAAATAAAACAATCTATTTCAGCATAACTGTAGTAATTATATGGGGACACTGCTTTTAACTAAACAGCTCTTACCTTTTTCTGATTCAATTAAATAGTTATAAGCCTCCAAGGCTTGCTGTTACTTGCTTAAATCTCTTTTCCTGTTGGCTGTTTTATCAATCAGTGATCATGCCTGAGGATTTTGCAGTGTCTCTCTTTTGGTCAGATTAGAAATGTTTATGGTGTCTTGCTCTCTAAAGCCTTGCACGCACAGGGCAATTTTCCTGGAGAAGTTCCTTGGCTGCCTCAGAAATGCCCTTGTGCCAGCAGCCGCCTGTGTTGCTCCGCTGCTGCCCTGACCTCTGTGGAAGGGACTGATCCTGGAAACGAGTTGATCCTGATCTGAATAAGTCTGTCAGAAGAAACAGCTGATGCTTTGCTACTCATAATGCAGTCTTTAACACATAGGAACGAAGGCTCAGCATTTCCCTCCATTAGGGTGATGCTTCACCTGTTTTTGCAGTTGTGTTAGAGCAGCGTAAGGTGCTACAATCAAAGCAGATTTAGGCAAAACCATTTAACTCTGTACTATATCAGACAAAGAATTTGATCGTTACCATCTTCCACCTGAAAGGCCACCACAAGCAGTGGCATGGTGTATCGTTTACAGACTGCACCACCTGATAGCAGGACAGTAGCAGGAGTGACTCTTCCAGGCTTGTACCCCTTCAGATCATTTTCTGTTGCTTTTTCGTCATCTTGTCCTCATTCACCCTCAGTGTTTCCATCATTGCACTCAAGTATTTTTGTGTTGGTGTTTCAGGTCACCTTAGTGAAGCTGGAAGAAAAAACTGCTTTTGAAAGAGTAGCCGTGATAGTCAGCTCAGCAGCACAACTCCTGGGTACTCAACTCTGCCAGGTTGCCTCGAATGCAAGTGCCTGGCCCCACCTGACCTGTGGCCCTAAGCAGTCCTGTCTTTGTCTTGGCTTAAATTTGCTGCAAATAGGTCACCCTATCTAAGAAAGACCATAAGAAAAGAATCCTAAACATTTTAATTTGCAGGCATTTCTGAAGCGTCAATACTCTTGGACAGTGCACGGTAGAGCTTATAAATAGCTCTTCGAGTGCCCGTGATGTCACAAACCACAAGAGCGTCTGACTTGTGATTTATTAAATCAGATCATGGCTTGTTCATAGGCTTGTAACTTGCATCTTATTTACAGTCAGTACACTGACTATTATACCTAAGCCATCCCAGTGTTGAGCAGATACATAACTGCTGCCTGGAATTGAAGCAGTAAAGAACAAATTAAAAGTTTAACCTCTTCCTTTCCGATCTCTTCCTGTATTATTAACTAAGGATACTGATGCTGAAATTAAGGTTGTGTGAGACAATGACAAATAGGTGTTTTTTCATTTGTCCGCGTATCACATTTGCACAAAAGATACTTGTAGATTTTTTTGAGTATTTATGCTCAAAAATAATTTCAAAAATAAAAAATAAACTGCATTTATTTGACAACATGTTCTTTCATTTTCTTCAGTGCAAGATTGTAGTTTTACAAGATTTCCTATAATAAAATAGTGAAAACTCATTTCTAGAGTTTAATAAAAGAAGAATTTAATAAATTGGTTTACCTAAACAGCAGTTCGCAAAACCAAAGTTGGACAATGTAATTAGAAAGGTAAAAGCTCGGTATTCAGATTAATTAAGCTAAGTAACATTCAAATTTTATGTCACATCTTTTTGTCAGGGAGTGGGGAGAGGGACCGCTCTCACTTTGGCCATGTTTTGGAAGAGGTCACATTTAAGATTTAAATACAGGCCAATATAAATCTCAGGCATTAATGAATCCTGCATGTAACAATTTTAAGTTTGGAAAATTCTTTGTCCTACTTACGGTCCCTAGTATTTCTGCGTTCCAGGGATGACTTGGCTTCCAATAGCCACCACAGAGAAAGGAACCCAGCTAGAAATCTACTGAAAGAACTAAGATATTTCAACCAACGGTTGTCTGACTAGATGCATTTTAAAATAAACAAAAGCCCACCCCGAGAAAAATGTGGAATTATATTCAGGTGTATAAAAACTGGTATATATAAGAGCAGGCAGGGGAGTAACTGCATCATTCAGAAATGGCAAAATGGGAAATAATTTATGTAGCTACTCTCAGCTGAATATCAGTGAGTCTTGTTGGTACATCAGCATGTGTTCTCTATCAAAGGTTACCGTAGAGCACTCATAAATGTATTGTTGTGATTTACTCCTTCTCTTTTAAAAAAAAAAAACCTCAGGTAAGTCTAAGGCTATAGGAGAAGAAAAGTAATTAGCTGTACTAATGTCCTGTAAAATATCTCAGTCTATGCCTCGCAGATTCACAGTCTGTGATCTTAAAAGCATAGACTATGTCCTGAGCTCAGAAGCTCCTCCTGTATTCTCACGGGACAAAGTACCCTAAGGCAGTTAGCTGAATGAGATCAAACACGACATGGTGTGATTTGCAAGAGGAACACAAAGGAAACTTTTCTGTAGCCAGCTGGTTCTTTCTAAATGTTCGTTTGTGTTAATTAAAATATTTACAATGTTAGCAGCCCTTACTGGAGTTGGGACAGAGTGCAGATAAGATGGTTTAAGGTGCATGTGAAATCTGATTTATTGCAGTCTTCTCTATACAGATTTTGCATTTTATATCTAACCTTGTTTAGTAAATAGTGAGTTGGCTAGCTAAGGTGTACTGGTGGCCATGAAAGAGAAATCTACTACACAGCATGTGAGCCATATTTCTTCTAGCTGGGTTTACATACATCTGTAGGTGGCCTCAAAGCTATTTTTTTTTTTTACTGGACCCGCTTTCGAATATGACTGTTTTCAGACTCCTGCTGAGGATGGCAGAAGGCTTAGTGGAGATCATGGGAGTCCCGTGTGCTTGCTGTCTCTGAAAAGAAGAGTCAAGGTGCCTTGAATGTCAAGAAAAATGCTTATCTTTGTGCAAAGAAAAAATATTTGTCTGCACTGCTACTAATCTCAGGTGTTTAGTCATCAAGGAAGAGGCCTTCAAAATTTAGAAATCAATGGATTATTAAATAAATAAATAGAAAAAATTCCTTTGTTACGCCCACTGGATATAGGTGCCATTGGTGTACAGAGAAGTTCTGTTTGCAGGCTTTTCTATGCAGTCATGACAGCTCGAAACCCTTTTCCCTTTGATCAAAGCCCGTATGCAACCCCTTGATACCAGGAACTGGAGCTTTAAGGAAAACATTGCAAAACTTTCCTGTATAAAAGCATGCAGATTTTTTGTTACATTTATCATCCAGTTACTGGCACACCGCCACTGGCACAGGGTAGTGCTGAAGGCTGACAGGGTGCCTTCAACAATTATCAGTGTGTATTTTCCTGTGTTTTACCAGCTCCCTGGACACACGGTAGCAGCTGCTGTCAGAGCCAGGGCAATGGCTAGATAAGCTTTTGCCCTGCTCTTCTGGGGCCTTTCTTATGTCTCATTTTGGATTTGGAAGAGTTAATAAATACACAGATTCATTTTTCCTCCTCCCTAATTAGATCCCAGAGGAAAAATGCCACAAGCCTCAACTACGTCTTTAACCTCCTGAACAATAGAAACCGTACTGAAAAAAAATTAACTGTCTTCCTGGGAGGGGTGGATGCTAGTCAGTGACCCAGAGCTGGGTTTCTGGTGCGAGCCTTGCATGGGCTGGCCGGGGGCAGCAAGGGTGGCTGCCCACGGCTGCGGGGGCATGGGGACACCTCCTGCTTAGTTGGGCTGGGCTGAGTTCCTGCCAGACAGGTATGTGTGGCCTGAAAACTGGCTGGGCACTTTGCAGCGGTGCGGAGAGGCGTCCATGAAGGGGGATCCCAGGAAGGTGAGCAAGCAGCTTGCTCACCTCTGCAAGAAGCAGCTTCCTTCTAGGTCGGGAGTGCTTTGGCAGAGGGACAGGGTGGATGGATGCCCTGCACTTGCCCAGCTCAGCTGCTGGAGAGGTGCCTTCCCTCTCCAGGTCTGTCAGCTCCCCGGAACTAAAAATACTTCTCTGAAACGTGCCCTCCTCTGCACAGACATGCAGAGAGCCTCAGCAGGGCTGGCAGAAATGAGTCTCCTGGCATTTTCTGTGTACTTCAGGAAGGGTGCAATCAAACTCCTCGGGACCATTATCAAAAGAATTGGGACACGGAACTGCACACGTTAACCCAGCCACTCCTCTCTTCCTCCTCCCTCTGACTCAACAAGTGGTGTAAGCGGCAAACGGCATCCTTATCCAACAAGCGTGTGTTTTATTTCCACAGCAAATTGATGTATTAGGAATTTTAAACCCCAGATGTTTCTCAGTTATGTAAACCAAGAGGCACCCAGATGCCCACGTAAGAGCAGAGAGAAAATGCCTTTGAGAGCACGTGCCTGGCCCATGGCTGCACTGGGCTGCTGAGCAGCCTTATTCAAACTGTGAGGGGCAACAAGCTGAGAGAGCAAAAGCCCAAGAACAATGAGGTGAAGGTGTAAAATGGCATGCTATTCCCTTTCTTTTTCCACAGGTGGGCCTTCCTTGGCAAAACTAGAATATACTACAGTTGTGGCTCCCAAATCAAGAGTCAAGTTCTCCTATGCATGAACTCAGGCAGAAAGCTAACCAGCAGAAAGAGGCCTAAATGGCAGAGAGTATCAAAAGAAAGAAGATGGAACGAGACAGGTAAGTATTACATTCAGTGTTTCCCAATGTAATGTATTTCATTTTCCTCTCCCTGTTTCATTCCCCTTTTGAGAAGGAGAATTGTCATCTGGAAACAAGGAGAAAATTCCTCTTGTTTTGTTGCATTAGGGCGTATAGGGAAAGTTTGAAAATGTTTAGGTTTTCAAAAATTATTTTCTATCTTTAGAACTGTCACAAATACTGAATCTGTTTCTTGGAGGTCTTTCTTGGTGGACTCAAGATGTTGACCAGGAGGTCTCTGAATTCTTAAAGTAGCTGGGACTTTATTTCCTTCCAACAGTTTATTTTGTCCTTTCAAGCAAAGAGATATTAATGAACACGCACTGTTAAAAACAGCTGTTCCTGCCTCACCTAGAGCTCATCTCCACCATAGTAGATCTGCTGAAAGAGGAAAGATCTCCTGGTGTGGATTCAGTCCTGTGTGAGCTTCTACTGTACTTTCTTCTGCAAGGCTCTGTTCCTTGCCCAGAATGGGCAGCCTGCCTCTATCTACCTCCCATCTGCCCTGGGATGTCCTGCGTGACAGAGATCGATGACATGACCTAGCCTTATCTTGTCCTAGGAATTAGCTATTAGGAATGCAGAAAATACCTTTTCCCTCCCTCTCCTCCCACCAGTCAATGGCAATCAGCACAAGCTTTAATGCACAAGTAAATGCTGTGAGAGGGGCAAAAGCAGCAACAGGAGGCTTTTTACTGGTGTAGCTTATTGTTACTGCCTGAGAAAATAAGCTGCAAATGCAATGCGGAGGTTTGCTAGTTACAACATTGCCCCTGTAGCTGTACCTTGTTTGGTGGAGGCAAAGAATGAGATTTGAAACTGCAACCAGTGAGGCAGGAAAGTATTCTATTAAAAGCTACAGCACCCTGAGGAGTGAAGGAACTAAGTTGTAGGCACCTAAGAAAGGCATTTGATAATGTTTTGAGGACTTCCACAAGAACATGGGGCCTTTCTAAGAAGAGCTTCACAAAACTTTATGTGTGTGGCTTCTCATCCCTGCTTGCCTATGTTGGGATACCAAGAAATCCATGGTTAGGGTACCATCAGGCCTTTCTTGCTGAAAGGTACTGACTGTAACAGTAAGTGGCTGACTCAGTTTCAGCCTAGTGACCTCCTAAAACTCTCAATATGTGCCGGATATAAGGAGCTCTTCATCATGCAGGTATCTCCAGAGAACCAAACTGAGGCCAGCGTATCCTGGCATGCAGAGGACTAATCAGTCCTCTGAGGGTGAGTCACCATCCGTTCTCACCACATCAGGTTTTGAATCAGGTCAGAGGATGAGTTGTTTATTGCAAAATCCTTAAGCTCTCTATCCCTCCTTGCCAGTAGCTTTCCACTACTGTTTCAAAGTGTCACTCTTTCGAAGTGGCCTGTGCTTGACTTCTCCTTAATGCTGCTCTCCAGAGAGAATCAAGCACGGTGTCACCCTCAGTCAGGGTTGGGTGCCCTGTGACCATGACCTTTACCATGCTAACCTGCCCTCATCTTGCCCGGCAGCATTAATTGCCTCTTAGGGCAGCTTTGTCGCCAGCGCTAGGAGCTTAAGACAGACAGCTCATGCTTCCAATAGTTAGGAACTAGTAATAGCCAGTTTGGGTCCTGGTATGAGAGAAAGAGAGGCTGGTAATACCCCTGCTTCAGTGCCCCATTAGAGTGGAGGAATCCTCAAAATGTGGGTTAGTTTCAGCTGAAACCCCTCCCTCGCTGGCCCAGGCTCTTCCTCATTTTCTGTTTCAGCTCTGCACCAAACCCACATGAGGAGGGCGTGATGCTATTTATTCTTGTTTCTTCCCTCTCTGGGATCCTATCAGAGACACCAATCTGAGTCAGAGGCTGTGACTGAAATGAGAAAGAAAACTCGGAAGTGCACAGATTTTAGCCCAATGTGGCTATCCCAGAAGGAAAACTGGGCCTTAAAAAATGTGAGAGATACTCAGCAAGATAGTGGCTAAAGAAAGACTATGTGGTTTAGAAACTGTCTAGCAAGCAGCAAAAAAAGAGTGGGCAACTTTTCATACGTAATGACCAGGACTTAGAAAAGTGTTGTAGCATGGGTGTTACCTGACCTTCTACCCTCTTGCAATATCTGCTATTTTTGGACATTTGCCGAGAAGAATCCCTTCAAGATCACTCTTCTGGTTTACTGGGTGGTGATAGCTGGGTTTTCCAGCACAAACAGAACTGTGCTACAGCGAGAAGTTTCCAGCAGGGATACTCTTTCACATGCATTCAGATGAGAGGTCATTTAAAAGCCTACTCTCTGCATTTGGCAGGTAGGGGCAGGGTACCAAAAACCAACAACATGTGTCCAAATATTCTAGTCCCAGACATGTAAATCTAGCTGCTGGCAAGGTGTTCCCATTGTACATTAAGCAGAACAGATCTGGAAGTATCTGGAAATACTTTCCACATCCAGATCTCCCCAGCAAGAACCATGTCTTGGGCAGATTGCATTTTTATTGCCTTCGCTGCCTTTCTCAGATGATATCCTGGTGCTAAGGTGAGCCGTGTGAGTAATGGGACTTCAGTATAATGGAGCCATTTGCTTCTGCCCAAGTGAACCGGTGGTTAATGGTCTGTACAGTTATATGACCTCTGGTTGCAATCTGATCAGATATCACAAACTAAATGAAGTGGAGTCTTGCTGATAATGGGAGGAGAATGGAGAGTCCCAGGAGGGAGGGTCAGGATCTAGGGTATTGATCAAAGCAGGGATGATTGGTCAGTAGGTGGCAATCTTTTATCTGAAGCAGGAAGGGCCCCCACACTGCTAGAAAAATCTGTGCTACCAGCCATGTCTTCAGTGAGATGTGTAATTGTGAGGTCTAGACACTTTATGTACTGGTTCTAATCACGTGGATTTAATTTTTCTTTGCAGTGTGTTAACCTTGCACACTTGCCAAGTCCCAGATGTTATGACTTAGTTTCCCTTCCCTCAGTTCTTCCGTGCCCTCTAGTTGGGTATTTGATAGATTATATACAGCCTTCTCCTTTGCCAGTCAGCGGTACAGGGCCAGACGTGTAGCCTTGCTATTTGCAGCTAGAAAGCTGCTATGGAATGGATGCACCATGCAAATGTAAGTCATGAATTATCATTAATCAAATCTGCCATTCAGATGTGTGAGTGTGGGGCATCTCAATCCTTGCAGAGACGAACAGCTCACAGACTTTGCTGGCTTGGTTTGCCTGTGCAGTCAGTCAACTGCAGCAGTTTGATCAACACCACCTTTAATTCAACACTGCAGCTTCGGCATCTTTGCTCATATAGTGCTGACTTGAGAAATGCTTTCATTTGGAGCTTTTTATTATATACAGAAAAAAGTGCCACAAACCATTTCCAGAGCATTTGACCCCATTTGCAGTCTGTCAAGTGGGAGAGAGGCCGTGAAGCATAAGGAGAGTGGTAGGGACCAGGCAGGGAGTATGCAGCAATGGAAGCATTTATGATACGCGTTGTCCTAACAACAGCAGCCTTCTCTAACCCAAGATTTCCTGTGTTAACATCTTGAGGAATCCTTGGGTACGGCCTGTTACCTGAAAGGCACTTCATGCACTTGTGGGGAGGGAGGAGGTAAGAAAAAAACCTGATGATGCTGCTTTTAAAGCAAATTTAGCATTGATGAGAGTAATGTGCGCACAGCCCTGGAGCCTGAAGCTTTGTCTTACCCACAGGGTATAGAAAACAGGCAGGGCTGGAGCAAATCTCCCTGACCTGCATTTGCTCTAGGTGCACTCGGACCTTGCACCCACATGGGTGAAGGTGAAGTCCTGCAGGAAAGGGGCAGGAGTTAGTGCTAGCCAGTTCTTTCTTACGGATCCTTCTGGGGTGCCTGTCACCTATAATGGCCAAACTTCATCCACGCCTCAGGGTACCAGCCCCCAGTACCCTGCTGATACAGTGCTTACCCCAATTTCAGGGAAGCAAGGTGAGGGGGCTAAAAGCTAGGTGACTTGGGCATGGCTATGTGACAGGTTTATGTCAAGGGAAGCAGTTATGCCAGACCCTCCCAAATCCTTGCTCTTTCTCTTGGGTTGGAGCAGTTTCGGATGCCTGTTCAGATCTCAGTCCGATAACCAAACAGCTAATTTGGGCCCATTGCAAGCGAGATGTGAACCACTGAGGCCTAAAACTCATTTTGCTCAGCCTGCCAGCAGTCACCGCCTGGAATTTGACAGCTAAGCACTGCTAGTCTGCACTTGATTTAAGCTGGCAGCCTTCTTGCTGAAGTCAAGGTCAACGGGAGTACCACAGGGAGGTGAAGAGGCTATTACAGCACACAGGAGCCACCCAGGCACTCACATGGGGTTTGATTTCTCACCCCTTCCGTTGCCCAGTTTTCACAATGTACATCCATGGATTTAGGTTATAAACCCAAAAGTGTTGCAACAAGTGATGGCTTGGAGCACATTTTGTCTGCAATGTTTTCACAGTCTGACTCGCGAGCAGCCGGGGCTGTCCCAGGCATGCCAGCAATGCAGGCTGCAACGGCTGGATGAAGCTCCCAGGTAGCAAGCGGGGTTTTAGCTCTCATCCCACTGTAACCTGAATCGCATCTAGCATAAGCTCACTGAAACTGAGACTTCCCTACGGAGGCGTGCACCCCTTGCCTGGCCACCTGGGGCCTTTGCCCAGAGAGCTTGGGACGCTGTGGCAGTACACATCAGTGGTGCGTGGGAAGGAAAGGGCACGCATCGGAGCTGGGCTGGCTCAGGCAGCTGCTCGCACCCTGCCCAACCAGCAGCGGTCTGCGTTCAGAACCTGACCCAGTTTCGGCCCCTGCCGGCTTCACAGGAAAAACACTGTGGGGTTTCAAGGAGGTGCTTGCACAACAGCCCTTGCTATGTGAGCTGCAGGCTGAGGCAGACACATTCTCAAAGCAGTGTTGCCACGTGTTGCAAGGATGAGCAAAGGATATTGGCATTTTGTGTCATTCATACCCAGAGGATGATTTTCTCTTTCTGAATACGGTCAAAATGGAGGGGAGCGGCGGGATAAGCATGGTTGGGACCTTAATACACCAGTGGGGATAAGTGGGGATGTGTGCATGGCATAATGTCAGTTCATTCAGTAATGCTTATGTTACTTTTATATTTGTAGAAAACTTCTAAGTGGATCACCACCTAAAAAAGGCATGGGTCCTTTGCTTTAAGAGAAGGGCTTTGACCTGGTAATGTGAAATTACTGTGTTTTGGAAATTTTCCCTTCATATCAGACATCTGCTCTACATTTATTCAGGAGCTCTAACCCCAGCAACAGTCTCTCATGAAAGAGAACCTCTGATCACATGTAAGCAGAAGTGGAGGATAATATATTTTCTTTCACAAGGATGAGGAGGAAAACAGCAACAAACACAACAGCTGATAGGTAAAGTCCACTCCTTATTATAAACCAGATGTCTTCCAGCCTGAGGAGCCAGTGTGTGGCTCACAGTAGAATGGAGGAGTGCTGGGACGTACGAGAGGGCTTGGAGCCACACACCAGACCTGGCCTAGTCGTGCATGCTCCTTGTCACCTTTGGTGAAACACTGGTTGTTTCTCTCTGAAAGCCATTTGCTTTCCACTCACTTACTGTGTCAGTCCTCAGAAAAGCTTGCGTTGGGAAAAATGGCTGGTCATCAGTCTGGTCAATCAGGCCTCATGTCTCTTCTCTCTCTCTTGACCGTGTTCCCAGCCAGAAGCACATTTGTGACGGCCCCACAGAGTCCACAGCAGAAATCTCTGCTTTGTCTTCCCTGAAACTGGGAAAAAAGTAAAGCAGTAGAAGAGGGAAATGAGAAGAAGTGATGGAGCAGGGCAAAAGAAGTGCACAGGAAAAACGAGATCACTGTGTGATCCCAGCCTACAGGATGGGTATGTGAAGGAAAGGGAAGAACAGGGGTTTTGTCCATGCTAGAGAAGCTCTAAGGGAACTAGCTGGGAGACATGGGAAATTTTACTGGAAAGGTCTCCAAGGCTGAAAGATGCCAAAAGGCTGTTACAAGCAGGGAGACAAAACAGTCTTCATCTTGGAAAATGGGAGGCATAGGGATAGCTATGGTCCTATGGAGAGCTTCTCATTTGTTTCTTTAGATGGCCCTTGCTTAATTATGCTGTGTACCAGTACTTGTAGCACATCCCGGCTTATGCTACAACTTTAACCTGCAATGTTAGCAAGTGGCTGTAATGGCTGGCTCCAAACCACGTGGGTCGAGGTGCCACGTGGCTTTCCTTCTTGGCTAGCACCCAAAAAGGAGCCGTAGCAGCTCCACAGGTCGCATCCCCACCCCTGCCTGCCTGGAGGCCTCCCCTTGTCCTCGCCAGCTCGGCATGGGGGCTGGGAGAACAGCGGGGTGCTGGTGTAACTGGTTTGGTCTGCATACCAGAGCAGAGCCGGTGCCAGACACCACTGCTCCAGCCCCAGGGCTGCTCCTCCAGCACCCCCTCGGGGCATGGCAGCAGCAGGGTAGCAGCACCCCGCACCTCCTTGGGCTCTTTGCAGAGCAAGGCTGGGCCATGTAGGTGAGGGAGCAGGTTTCCACTGGTGAAGGGTGTCGTGCTGGCACAGGGGCAGTGGAAAGCCAGTGGGGCATCAGAGCGAGCAGGAAAGAGTATGTACTGGCACTGGGTCCAGCTGCGGGTCAGCCTGGGCGGACCGGCAGAGCAGCAGCACAGCTATCACGCATTAGTTGCCTCTGCAAGGCTGAGTGGAAGGACAGAGGTACTTTACATCAGCCTCCAGCCATGTGTGCACAGGGTCAGTGCACGGCACTGCCCTGGGCACGATTGGGTGCTAGAGGTTGGTTTGCAGGGGAGCAGTGTCCTTGCAGAAAAATTACTCTCCTGGTCACTCTCTTTTGCTGTCCCAAGTTGCCCTTAAGGGCAGTGGAAAAAGCCAAGGGGGGGAGTCCTGTTCTGCAGCATTTTCTCCTTGTACTCCAAAAGGAAAGTTGATGTTGCTGTAAATGCAGCAACACACTTCGCCACTGAGGCATTTCTGTGTGGCTGTCAGGGATTTTGCCTAAACGTCACACAGGAAGCCAGAGATATGCGGTCGTAGCCTTAACAGCTTTTTCTGCTCCTCCTGCTCTGAGGACTGACATGAACTGATGAAAAGGGCATCAGGCAAGGACAGCTAGCCCCTGTCTTCTACCAGTCAAGGTCTCAGCAGGACATTCCTGCTCTGGAGGTCATAAGTCAAGGAAGCCTCCTTGGAACAAGCAGAAATACCAGATCCTAAGCCTTGACCTGAGACTTGGTCTTCACCATTATCAGGCTGGAAGGATGAACCCAAACTGGATTATTTCCTTTTCTTTTTTGAATTCCTTTTGTCTTGAGACCCTGATGCTGTGGACAAGACTAAGAAACTTCCCCTTGGGCCCCTCTTCTTTGGACTTTTTGGCATGCTGCTTGTGTCCTGGGAGCAGGCAAACTTCCCACCCCTCTTACCACAGATTGTATTTTCTTAACCCGTTTACCACAATGCATTCCAGTGAGACGTGTGTCCTATAAGTGCGCTGCCTCAGATCATCCTGCCCTCCATGGCCAGGACTTGTGGGAAGGAAATCTGTTTGGGCCAGGAATGTGTTAACTGTTTGCTGCTGGCTCTCCTATCAGGGGCTGTGTGCTGTGCCTGTTCCAGCTTTTCAGCTGGGTGCATTTTCCCCCAAAGACATGGTCTCAGAAGTGCCATCTTCATTGTTTAGTCACTCAGGTAAAGAAAATGGTTAGAGCATAGTTCTCATAATGTTTCCTTCCTACCAGGCACTTGGCTTTATCTTGCATTATAACTGAGACTAAATCCTTTTGAAAAACTATGTGTCAGCACTGAATTATTTATAGTCACGTCAAACATTCCTGAGTATATGGGTAAAACCCAGGATAAAGTATCCTGGTATGCCACTGATGACAAAGACATGTTTGCCAGTCAGAGAGCTGACAAAGATGTGATATAGACAAAGATGCTTTTTGCCAATCGGGGGGGAGGGGAGAGTGTTATTGTAACAAAGTCAAACACTATGTCTTATTTTATGATTACCTTAATAATCACATAAATAATAATATATTTTTCCATCAACAGACTGCAGCAGGATATAAAAGCCTAGAATTACGTTTGTGAATTTGACTGGAGGAGGTTGCAGTCTGTTCCTAGGCCATGTTTGTTCTCTTCACCAAAACAAAGTATTACTTAAATAGAAGGCTAGAGATGCTATGCTGCAGCTGAAATATGACCCATTGGAAATGCCTGAGAAAATGCAATTAAAAGCTCAAGAAATTTTAAATCATTTCTCCCAAATAAAAGGGGGGGGGGGGGGAATTGTATTGGTGTGTTCGTTATGAATCTAGATCTTGTTTTGTAGCTGCTCATTTTCTTTATATGCTACTTGCCTTTTTTAAAGAATAACACAGGCCTTATACATGTGCATATAAATATACAATAATACATCATTATCCTGCTTGTCCTTTATTAATTTTCTGTTTAAAAATCCTCCAGAACTTGGAGTGCTCCTCCTTGTATTCAAACACTGCTTGGCTTTAGTTGCTGCTCTCTCCTGTTCTCAGAATAATTTAGACCTCCACATCTCTAAATTCTTAATCTCATTTTTGTCTATGTTCTGATGGGCATTGACCAACCCACTCTCACTGCCCTCCACTAGAAGAAACTGTGACTGATAGATCATGTCTTCAGTCAGAGAAGGTCTCTTGATCCTCTCAACATAGGCATTTAGAAATTCTTACTCCCTGCTTTGCTGTTGAGGTCTTGGTGCATTGCCCACGTGAGTGGGCTGGACAGTTGTCAAAGGAGTGGTTAAATCTCAGACAGACATGAAAGGGTTCAAGTGGAGTCTCCAAGGACAAGGAATGATAGTCTTCACCCATTTTGGTCTTCTCAGTCTTAGCATTGCAATATATGCTTGCTTGGTCACTCCCTTTTGAAAAACAGTTGGTCTGCTGAAAAACTAGATACTTTGATTTGCTCTACATTTAGGCAAAGCCAATCTTGATTCCTGGACTATAGAAAAGCACACTTTCCTTCCATCCTTCAGCTAAGGAAGAGCAAATCCATCTATAATAGTGTAATATTTTACATGTCTGTTTAATATACAACTACAGCAATGAGGGAAAGCTTTTTGATCTGGGTCTTCATCTGGATTCCAACAACTCTGTACCTCCTTGGGAATAAATTTATGCATCACTGACAAGTCACTACCGGGGGGTCCAGGCACTTTGTATTGCTCTGTGCTCTGAAGGCTGCTCAGCTTCT
The DNA here is from genome assembly GCF_963921805.1 of Phalacrocorax carbo. Classification (NCBI taxonomy): domain Eukaryota; kingdom Metazoa; phylum Chordata; class Aves; order Suliformes; family Phalacrocoracidae; genus Phalacrocorax; species Phalacrocorax carbo. The sequence continues at coordinate 92,733,753 of NC_087513.1, read as the reverse complement.
CCAGTGTCCTGCAGAGCCTGCAGATTGGATTGTGCTTTCATGATGTTTTTAGTTGATGGGTATAAGTTTCTTTTCTGGTAATGCTTAGACAGAGGTAGAAACTTCCCAGCCATAAAGGAACCACTGGCATCCTCAAGGTCCTGAGGGCTGAGGACAGATCACTGAATGGAAACATTAAATAAAAGGAGGGGTGCTGTTGGCTCTTCAGCAGAGCTGTGTGATTTCTCACACTGAGTGAATACTTTTCCCTGGGTTTATTTTTCCCTTGCTAAAGGGTAATGGTGATATTGATAATGTGCATATGGATTATTCTGCACTGAATTTTTTTGCTGTCTGGATGGGGTATACTAGTTGGGAGTATATGGGATAGTACATATCAAACTCATATCAGTGCTGGCCCTAACATAATTTCAATTATGTTTGGGGGAAAAAAAAAAGTTATTACACAGCTTAGTCTATTTAGGTAGCTGAGAAAATAACTCCTTCAGTGGTATGAATGGCATCTTCATTACTGAAATATTTTTGTCATGGCTCTAACAATATATATATCTCTCTATATGCTGGAAAACCCCTTCTAGTGTAGACACACCCTAGAGCAACTGGGTGTCCACTTCCCTGAGAAGGTCACCTAGGTACCTAACTCTCTTAGACACTTTTGAAATCACTACCTAAAGGCTATTTTTTCTCTTTTGAAATGGTGGTTTAACACATGTCTCCGTGTTCTTCCTGCCTCCCATGAGGTCTCTACGGACAATATGGCATCATCTTCCCTCAATCCCAAATCCAGCCTACCTGTTGGTCACCCTGCCTTCAGCGCTGCCCCTCAGACATACCCCAGGTGGCAAAACTGAGGTAGGAAGCCTGGGATGGGATGGGATGGAGAGAAAGTGCAAGGGTAGGACTAGGTTTGTCGACAACAGGCAGCAAAGCCGATGTTCTTAACTGGCAAATAGAGGGGCATTTCCCTTTAGTGAATAGACCTGCCCCTGTGATGCAAATGAAGTGGAAGATTTGCAGTGTTATACCAGTGGGTGTAGATTTCACTTGTTTTAAGATACACAAATCCTAAGCCTATTTTTCTCTTTCTTTTCTGCCTCTGGAGCTAATGCATTTAACTCTCAAAGAGGAGACAGCTGGTTGTTAGCTTCAGCTTCTCTTGATGTTCATTTTCTTTTTAAGTGAGCTTGCATATTATTCTAGCTTAATTAGATCTTTCTGCAGATAAAATCCTTGGAAGGGGTCCACCCCCTTCCCCCATTCTGCTAGGTTTCTTGCTTGATTTCTTTTACATGTCCCTTCCCCAGTGAATATATCTGAATGTTACATGGCGTTAATTAAGGATCTCAACTGCATATTCGTCTTTGCAAAGCTTGCCAGTGTGTACCGGCAACTGTGATTGATTGACAGCACATGAAGAACAATGGAGAAGCCTTAACAAGGCTTGGCAAAGAAATACAATCAGTGGCGAGCATGCAGAGGGGAAGAGCTTCACATAAGGACTTCAGGAAAATCTGTGCTTGGTTACTTTTATTTCCTTAATCAACAACAGGAAACAGTTCAGCCCTGCTGCAGCTGGTGATAAAGTAGCTCCCCCGAAGCCCACCACTAGATAAAAGAACCACATGGCTTGAGGTGGAACAAGCTGTTCTGGAACATGCAGTTGTATGGTTATTCAGGGAAGCCTTAAGAAACTGTGACTCTTCCCAGCAATGGCGTGGAGCTGGGATATTTTGGTGTTGGGGTCTGCGGTTGTGCAAGGACAAGGTGCTTGTGATGCTGGTGTAAAGAGGTTTCTGGATGCGAGGTGGAGAGTCCCCTTCTAGTTGAGGTCCTGGCTAGTTGACCCAAGGCTCCACAGGTCATCCATCTGTTCTGCTGGCCTCCTAAGACAAAGCTTGAGCAGGCCAGAAGAAACAAAGTCTAGATTTACCTCAGCTCATGCAGAAGGTCTTCCATAGGCAGGGTGAGCTTCAGTTGCGGCCACCTGCCTTGCAAGTCAGGGAAGAAGCTCATGCCAGCTCTGTCCACCAGGCACCACCAACGGGCCTTGCCTGTCTCACGTGCTGCGGTGGTCTCTGGTATCACCACATATGAGCACCTCACAGCTTCCCTTGCATCTTTGGATTCTCCTCATGTTCCTGAGGGATTAAAAAGCTCTGTAAACCCTGCTTTACAGAAGAGAAGTAGAGGCACAGAGATGTCCTTTTCAGTTTCCTAAGCAATGATGAGAAATCCTGGGGAAGAACCAGGAATTATACCTGGGTTTCCCTTTGGCATTCCTTGGGGAGTTACCTCAGGAGTTTCCTGCCAACAGGGACAAGACTATGGCCAGTAGCAGATAATACGAGGGCGCAGTTGTTCAGGCGAAACACTGAGGAATCACGACAGTCTGGTATCTGTTATGTTTGGGAGCAAAAGCATAATGCAGCAGTGTTAGAAAGTCCTTTCCCTCCATCTGTCATACATGGAATGGCATTTACGCAGGCAGATCTTTATGCCAAGGGGTCATGTTACAGCGCGATTCTCTGCTAGCCATGTTACTGCATGCTTTTGCCTCACCTGTGTATGCAAGCCCAAGCCATGTTACAGCTCAGGGGACAAATTCCTTGCTAAAACAGAGTTTGACCTTATGCATAGCAGCAGTAATAGCCACTCTTGCAGCAGGATTCCCAGCCATGTTCACATGCTCACACCAATGAAGAAGGCTGCCGAAGTGAGGCGCACACTGTAAACTTTTGGGGGGACCGATGTGCCAATCTATAAAAGTTTGCAATATCCTTTTAGCCAACTGCATAATTATTACTTCTTGCCTATTTTACCACCTCCTCCCTGTCCTGCACTTGTCTGCTGAGTTGAGAAGCACAACAGATCAGGTATTTGGGCACCGCCAAAGCCCTTGGGAGGTCTGGAATCAATATCTTTGCCTGCCACAATCCTTTGTGTCTGAGCTGGGCAAACCCCTTAGGGCACGTCTGCACCGAGTGAACTAAGTGCCTGAGAAATTCTGCCTTCTTATAGGCAACAGGTGGATAAATAAGCCCAGGAAGAACATGACATGACTATGTCCCCATCGATTTAGAGCCTGTGTCTTGAAGAGGTTGCCTGGGCTGCAGGGATGGCTCAGCTGCTTACAAAGCAGTTGGTGAACCACTGTGGTGAACAACCCTCATCATTAAGGTAAATTAGCACCAACAGAGAAGGTTGTAACTGAAAAATGGTCGTATTGGATCACTCTAAATGTCCATCGAGTCTAGTATCCTCTCTTCATTGGTGGTTAGTAGCAGACGTTTAGAGAAAACTGTATGAGAAAGGCAAGCATGTAATGGTATATCATTCTCTGGTGTACTTGCCAGGCTGTGGGTTCCTGAAAGCTTCCTAAAATCTTGCTGTTTAATAGTGCTTAATAGATCTGTCCACAACTTCGTCAAATCATTTTCTGAAATATATTTTTGGCTTTCACAGGACTGTTGGCAGCAAGCTCCAGAATTTAACTATGCATTTGATGAAGCATCTCCTTTTGTTAGCTGCCACCTCATAACTTCATTTTATGCCATTTCTTCTGCATAATCCTGTCATGTCACCAAACTGCATGGAAGTCTTTCTTCAGTCACCAAGAAACTTTTCAGGCTAGTGTTTGATCTATAGTTGTGTGCCTGTGCAACTGTTGTGGTTATGTGTATGTGCCAAGGGATGTTGTTTTTCACTTATACAAGTCCATACCAGTGTGACTCCCAAATTTAAATTCCATTGCAATAGCCTGAATAGGTCTGCAGTTGATTTAACTCGTCTCCCTTCTCGGAAGTGAAAGCTTTGCCAATGTAAAGCACTGATACATGAGTGTGACCACACTTATTCAGTGAGCAGATCTAGTGATAAGAGCATGTCTTTTGGCCACAATTTTGTTACAAACACTTCTCCAGCACTAGTGGATTTTACCAGGGAGGTGTTTCTGCTGTGGAGATGGCATGTGGTCAAGGCTGTGCTCCGTACCAGCCTGTAACCCACAGGCAGAAAACAGGGCTTTGCTGCAAGAGGGACACCAGCACGGCAGCTCACCCCTTTGCTGTTCTGACGGATACATAGGCCAACAGAGGTCTTCAGTGATCCAGTCTTTGGGGCTAAACCAGCCTGATGGAGTGCAAAGCTGCCCCTCAAGCCATTTGAAAGAAAAAGCACAAATACCCTTACGAGGTCCCTTCCTGTACTAAGGAGTCTCCCTGCCCAATAACTGTACTAATGACACAGTGTTCACTGAAGGCCTGTGCCTATGATTTGCATAAAAAGCTATGTCCCTAAGACTATATCTGACAGTCTGATAAAAGACTTGATTTTTTCAGGACCCCTTGAGTTTCTATTAAAAGCAGTGAGAGAGATTGTGAGTTCTGTTCATTTGAAATTCAAGCCATTTACTCAGGAGTCTGAATATGGAGTTGGACTTTTACTTTATGGTATATTGGCCTTTGTCATGGACTGTTGTAAAGCAAATGTGATAAGCTAACATCTGGCATAAAATTTTCAGTTACTTTCTAAATGTTACAGCAGCAGAGAACAAAGTAGAATTACCAAAGGGTCAAAGGATAGATTAGAAACCTCATTTAGAAATGGTAAGAATTACTGATAAGTTTTAGTGTCTTTATTACTTCCCTATCTCAGTCAGGTCTGCAAACACACTGATTCATGTTTAATTGAACAACAGCTTCATTGTGAAACCTGCCATTCTTAGCTCCAGTATAGAAAAAATCTTCAAAAACACCACCCCCGCTTTCTAACATTGTACAGACAAAGAATTACAGCTCATCTGCCATAGGATATACAATACAAGTGGCATCATCTTCCTTAAGTCTCATTTTCTCCTTCATGCATGGTGTGACAAACAGCAGTCCAGGGACCTGTGTGCTGCGCATGGCCCTGTGCAAAAGGGCTGCCTTGCTGACAGCCTGCAATGGGCCCTCTCCTTCCATGACCAGTCTCCCACTCTTTGTGCACCTCCTGTGTGTGCCTCAGTCATGACCAACGTCCTCTCGGCCGCTGTCCCATAGCTGCAGACCAGGGCAAGGCAGGTGATGCCGTGCGGAGGTGCGCAAGGGTGACCTTCACTTCAGGTTCCTGAAGCCCCGCCTACACTCTGGGTTGTGCACAAGCAAACATACCTCCCACTTCCCTAAAAACAGCACAAAATGAAGTATGGTCTGCTTCCTTTAGCCATCGGCAACATTTGCTACGTATGTTCAAATGTATATACTTGATTGCTCTTGTATAAATAAAAAATTATTAGCTGGCCCAGCCCTACATTTCACCATTTTGCTCGTGAAGCTGAGCTGCATAGGAGTATGAAAAAATCAGGGCTTGTGAAAGCCCTGGTGTTGACACGTTTATGTCAGAAAAAAACAATTGTCCGGATAAATGATTTCCTTTTGAGGGATGTGTTCCTTTGGTGCTCTTAGTTGTGGCTTCCGCTGCTGTACTGGCAAGCCCCATCTCGAGTAGATCATGCAATGAAGAGATGATAGGGTATACAGTCCGGCTTGGCGGTGACTCAGGCTGTATGGTGCTGGTAGCTACTCAATCTAGGCAGTAATCTGATGACCCTGGTGCAACTCCTAGGAGTGGTATGCATTTATTGCAAAGTCTAGGCTTGAGGAGAATGCACAAGAGGCTTCTGACCTGCCTGCCTCTAATTCAGGATTTTTAATCAGCAGGATACTGCAGCCATGTGCTTAGTGTTTGTTCGTCTCAGCTTATTTCAGTTCCAACATACATGGCATGGTGCAGTGGAAGATGCAGTGGTTTGGAGGAGAGTGGATGGTCCTTTAGGTCAGATGACAGATGCAAGCATGTACGCAGGATGCCCCGTGCTCTGTAACATGCCCCTTTATCTGCCTTAGACCATGTGAGACTTCATAGGTCTAGTGTCACTATGAAGTTAACTCACCAGAGAGATCTAAATTAACTTAACCAAGGCTAAAAGAGACAGTTCAGTACAGATAAGCCCCTTGGTTTTAAGTTGGTTATTTACGTTAGATCAGCCTGTGTGAGTCACAGTGTCTGACCCAAACAGCCCATTCCACTACCTGGGTAAGGATTTGTCTGACTCCAATTTTTTGCCATTTTTAAACTCCTTATGCAGTCAAGACTAGTAGAGGAAGGCTGGAAACTTCTCTGGAACTGTGGCTTCTGCTCTCAGTTTTAACCTTTAGTCGTTTTACTTTCAGCCAAAATTGCTGAAAGCCTTTTCCTCCCAATCTGTGCACTAAAGATTACGAAAAGCTAATGAGAAAAGCTAAAACTCATTTACTCAGAAAAAATGATTCAAACTCTCTCCTGTGGCAGATGAGAAAATTAGGCAAACGTAATGCATTTGTCATAGATTCAGTTTAATAGACTATGCTTTATTCAGCTTCATGTAGGGTACTATAATAAAGGTCTGGGCATAAGTCTCTGGCAGGTTAATGATGACTCCAACATTGTTTCTACAGGGCTTGTCAGAGAGCTGCTGTTTTCCAGACAGAACTGGCAGCTTGAGAAAAAGTCCAGGCCCAAGGGATCTTGGTATAGTGAGAGTGGTATTGGTGGATCTCTGTGAATGTTGCTAGAGAAGATCATGTCCATAGATCTCTGCCTAATGACTGTGCCCAGCTCTGCTGCAGACCCCATGAGCTTTGGTGGATGAGTCTAAGAATCAGGGCGCCAAACGTACTATAACTATCATGTCTTGTGGGCCTTGTGCCCAGTTCTCTAGTAAACATCCCTCTAGTGTAACCAAGGTCAAGTCACTTTTCCCCATCTCAGTTTCTGCCTCAGGAAAAGGTAAGAAATTGTGCTTCTTGGCCTAGTATTGTGTTAAGGTCCAGCACTGGAAAACTTCTTACACATATTCTGAGTGTTACTGATGATCCCAGAATGCTGTAACAGTGCAGTGTGGTAAGTCTAGTCCAGCAAGAGTCAAATATTTGTCAGTGAATTATCTACCCTATAGAGGCTATTCTCCATTTTCCTGTCTTGTTAATTTTTATGCTTTATTCCAATGTGTGTTTGAATCCCTCTGCACTGCCTAACCTCACACTGCCGTTGGGGTGGGGAAGAGAAAAGGCTAAATTCATGACTCATGTAAATGCCTTGAAGCTGTCCACCAGGTTCTCCTTTCAGCTCCAGTGCAGTGCCTGAGGCTGGGACCACCCTGTAAAGCTCGTAGGCTTTGTATTCCTGCTCCAGCTTCATTGCTGACATGGTGAGGTAGATGAACAGAGCCGCTGTATGTCCTCAAGAACCTAGATATAGCCATGACAATAACAAATGTATTTGAGGCTAGGAGAAATTTGCATTCATGCTGGTGTAATAATTTCAGACCCCTAGAAAGGAATGGGGTTTTCTTCTCTTATTTTTTACGTTTTTTTGAGCTGCTATAGACCAAAGCTGCATCCCCAAGAAAACAATGACTATGAATTTGCACAGAAATTCATGTCTGTCAGAGGAGAAAAGATTATAAGAAAGTAGTTTACTAAAAGGAAAATTGGTTTCAAAGGAAAACACATATCCAACAAAATGCCTGGAACAATTTGACTGCAGCAAATACCTGACTTTATACTTCAGTCAAAGATAAGCTATCAGGCTGACTGAAGAAGTAATGGAATGAAATTATACTGTCTGTGTTATGCTGGAAGGGCAGGATAAATGATCCCCAGGCTTTGCAGTCTCAAAGGACTGTGGCATTTTCATAAATTTTCTATGCAGTGTTGCTTGCAGCCAGACAAGACACCTGCTAGCTCGCTTTGCCTGTCTTGCCTCTGCTGTCGGGTCTCTTGCAAAGCCTGATGTGGTAGGGGTAGAGGAGTGCTGTAGGGCTGGATCCGCAGAAGACATTTCCAGCAGTGACAGAAAGGTAGTGGAGAGAAAAGCTGCTTCCCTGAATACTTGTGTATGTCTGGGCTCCCCCACTTCTGTTCTTGGCACTTCTTTTGGATGATCCTAAACAAGTCCCTTCTCCTCCCTATTGAAGGGCTTCTTTACAAAGGAAAACTAAGGAGCAAATTCATCAAATTGAACCAAAATCATGAATTTCAAATAGCAAAATCAACTGCATTAAAGTGGACACCTTTAGTAAGAATTAGGGTGGGCTAAACTAAATGTTCTTCAATTTGCTTTGGAGGTGAAGTATACTGCAGAGAATAAATATACCTTTAAGTTAAAACACCCACATGGAGCTTTAATGTGATTTAGGGAAGTTTTTACATGTTTTGTTACCATGCAAAGTGCATTCAGATTTGGTTTCCAGAACATCTCCATGTAGGCAAACCCGTAGTTTCTCCCACTGGTGAAATGGGGACCTTTCTATCCTAGAAATGTGATGCTGCCAGTCTCAGTTCATTAACACCCACAAAGCACTTTGCTCTGTGGGAGGCACGATGCAAGACGTGCCTAATTCTCTCTCGGGAGTCCAGCAGACACAGGCTTTGGGCAGCTGCACGTGTCTCTGTGCGAGGCTCCCAGCTGCGCCCCTCTCCCAGACACCTGCTGGCTAGCAAGGATGGTGCCATCACCCGCATGAAGCTGTACCCAAGGCGGCAAAACACCAGTTCTGCTCTTCTGCCACCAGCTTCCCATGTACCACACATACCTACCTGCAAGAAATGGGGCCATGACAATGTATATGCATTTACTCTTTAACGTGCTTTGAACCCAAGAGAAAGTGGGATTTGCAGGCCTGTCATGGGCACATAATGTGTGTGATTTTCCTGTGCCATTTCATTATGTGAACTGAGCTGCAGCAGATTCCTGGAAACCTGATCCCTGAGATAAACATGGAAGAACTGAAACAGCAGTATCTGTCCAGTGCTCCAGACTTTCAGTTCAGAGGCAGGTCAGAGCCTCCCTGACCTGGAACAAGGCTGTCAGTATAAAGATAGCTGTTCTCAGCTGTAGGCACCCAGTGGGCCTAGGTGAAGGCAAAAGTTACATTAAACAGCCACACTGCTTTCAGAGTCACATGAGACCTACTGACATGCATTTTCTAAGAGACTGATGACATTTAAAGCTCTTGGAGTAAACTATTTGCTTTCCATTTATGACGGGATATTCATCCTACCGATTGTCACGGGAATGAAGCACGCTGATCACCATCCCAATGACCACACGTTTGCCATCTCAAAAATGTTCTCCCGGAGAATAAAATGTAACGTCTTCATTGTTAAATTCTGTCTCATTGGTAATGCTGGGACAGATTCTTTTACAAAAGTATCAGATTTAACAGAGCACCCATCTTACTAACCACACCAGCCTTTTTCCAGATGGCATTTTGAATAAAATATAGACAAGGGGCTTTGCTAACCAATCCATTATTCAATTAATTAGCACTTATAAATTAAGAATGTGCCTCGCAGAGCGTGTCTTTCCATGCGGCAAGTCTCTTCTCACCATGCAGCAAAGAAGGACCATGAGTCAGTGGGTCGCCACAGGGGACACGCAGGCCACCTCGGTTGGTCACCTCAACTGAAAAATGAGAGGCAATTCCCATGTGCTAGGAGGCTGCGTCCAAAGAAGGACCTCAGACTCGAAGATTCAGAGGTCTTTGCATACTCATATGTTATAGGCTAGTACGTTGTTTGGTGGTGTTGACATGCGGGTGACTGCTCAAATACCACCCTGACAGTAAGACGAAAACGTAGCTGGGTACCTCGCTCATCAGGGAGGTCCACTGAAGTCTATGGTCTGCTTGTTACTGCACGCCCCATGGGAGGGCTGATCTGTGGGTCCCCTGAGGCTGATGGTGACTTACATAGCAAGACCAGAGACAGCTTTAAACCATCTTGCTGAACCATGATGAAAAGTATCAGTGCCAAGCCCAGTGCAAGCTATAGCTGTTCACATGTGTGGCTATGAGACCTGCCCTCACCTCTGCACAGTTGCTGGCCTCTAAAGCTCACTCAGGTGAACTTGTAGAGGCTGCAGTCACACTGCTGAGCTGCAGGGTGAGGTGCAAGGAGCCAGATAAAAATTGCTTCTCCAAAGTGAGACAGAGATTAGGTTTGGGGCTACGCCCAGTTTACTTAGCTGTCAGTGTACTCCCTGGCTTGGGAAATCCCAAGGTGGCGGGCTGCTGGCACCCGGGAGGTCACATTGGTCACTCGGTACTTGCCATGTTCTTAAGTGTTTTTTCCTAAATATTTGCTACTGGCCACAGCTGGAGAAGACATACTGGATTAAATGGATCCTTGGTGCATTCCAGGTGTGGCCAGTCTTATGCTCTTACAATCAACAAAACTAGCTTGTAATGAAACTGGTTAGCTAAAGCCATTTTGGTACTGAGTGTTCATTTGTGAAGTGCTTTGAACATCAGGCGATAGTAGCTGATCTTTGATTACCAGTAGTGACTGCTTTTTCAAAAGAAAATATGGGTGAGGAGAAAAGAGAATTTCTGTTCAGTTCCTGATCCTGGTTGCCTGGGGAATACTTTCAACATGCAGAAGAACAGATTTGCATGTTGGTATTTTGGGGATGTTTCCCATGAGAAAAAAAAAAAAAGCCACTCAAACCTCTAGCTGACTTGGGGGTCTTGTCATGATTATATCCTCCAAAGGTTTGTGTTATTCAGCTGATAAATAGAGATTAAATAACAGAAAACAAAGGTATCACCTTATGTAAATAACAGCAGCATCACTGCCTGTGCTGTCTCCCTCTACCTGTCCCATTGTTAGACCAGACATGATGGAGTGGTTTGCTTATAGTGTTCACTTCCCTCTGCCTGTAACTTGTGGTGTCTTATTTTGTATTCTGAGAAACACCTGATAGATCTGTTGACACCAGTGACACTAGTGCCCAGCTCCTGCCATGCCTTTGCAGAATGGATCCACCTTGATGTGGGCCTGGTACAAATGTCCACGTCAAAAGTATCCTGGCTATCTGAGCAGAAAGGCTGAACTGTGGAAAGTCAAAGCAGATTTTCTAAGGTCCACAAGCATCTAAAAATACAGACTGAAGCCCATCCAGCTTTTAAAGTCATCCACAGAGGTCAGGTCCTTAACTCCTACTGATTATAATGAGAAATACTTCAGTGCTATTTAAACTCCTATTAGATGTGTGTCTGCCTCCTTTGGCCTATATGCAAGTGCCTTTCAGGCTGTGTGACACGCTGTGGTCCACGTAGGACTGGTTAAAAGAGAAAAAGGGAATTTCAGTCTCCAGCGTGGTTGCCACAGCACTGAATTTATGTCAGGGGAACAAAGACAGTCAGTTCTTATCATGGCTGCATGATATCTTTTGTCACAGTAACTGGATGTTGAGGACTGGAGAGAGATTCTCCAGTCAAAATAGGTTTGTTTTTTACATGTATTGTGTTACTGTGTTGCAGGTGAGGGTGCAGTGTTGATCACTGCAGGATGTTGCAGTGGAACCAGATGACCCAAACCAAAGAAAAGACCAAGAAGCCCCCAGTGGACAGCAGGCTTCCCTGTTTGCAGAGTCATCTACCCTCAGTCGGTAAGAACTTTTAGTGTGGACAATGCTGGAGTAATCTTTAAAATTATCACAGACAACTGTGAGTTGTTTTAGGGAAAGGACGTCCCATGAGGAGAAGGATAAAGGCCTCTGGGAGGCACTGTAAATCGTGTAGCATCCCACTGTGGCCCTGACTGAACAATTAAAAGAAGATGTTTAGGAACAAGTCGAACCCTAACTGACCATTCCCATTGCCAACTCCTGTGTGGTGCTGCTTAGATAAGTATTGCTCCTGGTGGCTAAAGATAGAAATGTTTTTCCACTCTGATTTTGTTTTTCTTATTAAACTCAATTAGAGCAGACCTCAAAATAGTTTTGGAGTTTATTTAGTTCTTGTTCTTTGACTTGCTTTCATGCTGGAAGTCCCGGACTGGCTGGCCCTGGAGACAGCAGAGCTCTAACTGGGGCAGCCGAGCAGGCTGGTGCCCAAATCCAGTCTACCCCGTATGAATCAGAAACCCTGTATGAACCATGGATATGAGCGAGTGGAGAGTGAAGCCTTGCGATCTGCTGCCAAGAGAGAAAACTACTGATGGCCTGTTTTAATGGTGCATAGTGCTGCTATATCCACTAGGAGCTGAATGGAGACCATTTTGTTTGGACCAGAAGGGGTGAAGCCAAATCAGTCCCCCAGACTTGCAGCTGCTGGCAGCATGGGGAGCTCACGTAGCTGCCTGAGCTCAGTGGCTGTGTACCAGGAAGCTGGCTGCTGCTCCAGTAACGGCTCCAGGTGCCCATTGTCACAAAACATGTGCTGTTCTTGCCAGCTTCATAGCTAGTTCCTGGGTACTGCTTCTTCCCTGTGTGGCGGTCACTTTGAGATGTGCCAAGGAAAACAACATGGATTTCATGCCAGAAAGTATTTTCATATTATTTTCAGTGAGAAGATGACAGTCATTTTTCCTGCATCAGCCAAAAAGAGAAATTCTGGCAATATGGTTTGACTTCTGCTGCCTTCACAAGTTGCCTTTGCCTCCACCAGAACAGTGTTGATAGGTGGCAGGTTTCACTACTGGTGGCTGCGCTCAGCCAGAGGAACTCTATACCGTCCACCAGAAGTATTTATCACAGTTATCAAACACCAGGCACACAGCATGTTTTATCTATTGCATCCCCCTTTACTGTCTCCACCTGCCAGCCAGTCCACCCCAGAAACCATCCCTTGTCCTGCATCTAGTCTCCAGTTCAACATGAAGGGAATCTTTTCTCAATCGCTGAGCATATAGACCTTCTGCTGCCAGGATTGGTCAAAAATTTATATCAATTGGTCATTGTTACAGGGAAAAATGGCTCAGTTCACGTAGGTTAAACCAAGCCAGAATTGAAATGGTTTATTGATTTATTAAGGACATGTAGTTACCTGAAAATCAGTGAACTATACATTCAGGATCTATGTCAGCAATACAGCAGTACAACCCCAACGTTAAACACTTAGAAAACACTAGTAGATTCCTGCAAGTTCCTAAACACACTTCTGTAACTAATCCCCAGAAATTCTTGTCCCATGTATGCAGCCACCCACCCCTCTCCTGATGGCAGGGGGTCTCACTTCTGGGAGTGCGGCTCCCCGCGCTTACGCCCTACTCCCACTGGGGTTGCGGCTGCTCCATCTCTAGGGGTGCCCACACTACTCGCTACGATCAGTTACCGCACCCACTGCTGGGAAGGCACCCCAGCAGGTCACCACACACACCCATTGTGGGTCCCTACGTGTGTACCCTGCAGGGTCAGGCCACACGCTGGGTGCCAGCTGCTGACGGTGTCTCATGGATGGGGAAGCTGCTGGTTTCGGCAGAGGTTGTGATGTGCCAGACCAGGTTTTGACTCCTGCTCTGGTCCCAGTCTGAGGCCTCTCCCTGCTCTATTACAAATTTTTATACTTTTTTTACACAGCTTTTCAAACCAACTTGTTCTTTGTTGAAAAACTGTCTTTGTCATTCCCTGGTTACTGTTTAATCCAGCTGACAGCTGCCATCCTCTTTAGCATGATCAGCTGAGGACTGATGGTTGTTTCCCACTTCAGCAAGATCAGTTTTGGGCAAACGCCCTTTCAGACTCTTTTGGGTTTTCCATCCGCACATGCTGTTTACACTCACTTATCTATCTTAACAGCTATTGTTTTCCACATCATTTTGGCAAGGGTGAGCTATGCAGGCACCCCCACACATTATATTACACAACTATCAAACTGATATTAAAGACAAGAATACTGGCACCATGGCTGGATTTGGGGGGAGGAGGAGGTTATTTCTATACACACTATAGAAATTGTCTGTAGACACTCAGTGCCTACCAGTTAATGTTTTTTTTTTAACTTAGTTACCTCAGCTTGCATAGCTATATGAAATTACTCGGTTCAAATGAAGTCATTGTGCTCAGAGGACCAACCACATATGTCTATAAGCATAATCCCTAGTGACCCCACATCTGTGGGGGGAGACAAAGAGGGAAAGGAAGAAGACTTGAAAGCTATTTATGTCATGCTGTGTTCTGCGAGACTGCAGACCCTGCTCAAGCCAGTGTAATGTGCTGGAGCCCCTGAGCGGGCTCTGTTTCTCCTGAAGCTCCCAGGCAGTCCTAAGGCAGTGCCCTGCAGGACCAGGAAGCTGGTGCGGTGACCACATGCTGGCACTCGCCTCAGTGGGACACTGAGGGCAGTTCTTGAGGGTCACTCCTCTGCCCTTCGAGGCCCCTTGCAGCTCCCAGAGGGGTGTAAAAAGCCCGTGTGCCACCTGGCCTCTTGCTCATGGTCTGCAGGGCTGTGGCAGCTCTCGTCGCCCGTTTTGTTCCTCACCCTCTCTCACCTGTTGTGTGTGATGCAGGCTTGGAGCCAAGCTCTTGGGCAGCTGCCCTTTTCTAGCTCCCAGGCATGCCAGCCTGAGGAGGCCCAGCCCCATTTGTTTGCAGTGGCAGCCCACGAATAGTAACTACTTGAGGCCATTTTGCACATTTCTGTCATCGTATAATTAGCATTTGGTCCCACAGTCTACCAGAGTCCCTCCCCACCCAGGCGTGCCTCTGACCTTCCACTGCTGTATATCACAGCATCATCCACAGCCACCTTCAGAGATGTTTCTAGATCACACATTACCTAAAGTTCCTGCATGTGACCATCAGCCACACAGTCTCATTTTCCCCCACAAATGGCACTAACGGGCGGAATATTCACCAAGCTGGACAAATCATCACTTCACTTTGCTCTGCACGCTTTGCTCTCTTTCACTGCTACATCAAAATTAACTGTCCACGCTCCTGCCCTGTAGTGAGACACCTCTCCTTGCCCTAGGTGCTTCCTCCCAGTCCTGCAAGGCAGGAGACCCAAAGAAAGCAGGGATCTCGCTGGTGGCTATGCCCAAACCCACCAGAGAAAATCAGACTGCTTTTCACATTTTAACTCCTCAGGGCATGAGATAAGCCCTTACCAACCTCCATCTTGCAGGTTGTTCCTTCCTAGGTGCCAGTGCACAGCTTTCCCCAGCCCCGTCCTTCCTCGTGCAGCTGATCTCCTGGACATGGATTGCTTTGCACATTTTGTTCTTGGCAGTTTCAAACATTGCCTCAGGCCCTTATCGCCTTAAAAAATCAGATCATATAGTGGTAGCCTTAGAGACGGCCTGATTGATATCTGAGCAGTCAAACAAACAGTAAATTTGAATAAAATTTGGCACCCCATTGCCTATTAGTCCTGCTGATTCTGAGAGGATAATTCACTGACATCAAGCAAAGTGCGTGTCCTGTGTGTGCACGGGACTGAGGCTTCGGGTGTGTAAAAGAGATTGAAGGAATGGTGTGCAACCCTCATGAAGGGCCTTTTGTCCATTCCAGATCCTGCACGCCCCAGCCTGTGCAGTCATGGGGATTTGGTATCGCTGGCCACTGCCAACCCAACCAGACTTCTCTGTGTATTTATACAGAAATACAGACGCTTGCAGGAAGAGGAGAGTTTCCTGGTGATCCTTAAACAAACACTGATGAAGGCAGGAGCTCCTGCAGCTCAGCCTCCACCAGCACCACTAGAGCTTATAGCAACAGTGAGAATGTGCTCAGAGGAACATCATGTTTATGGGTGGCCATTCACCGCGTAGTCGTGATACAATTATTCAGATATTCTCGAGCTGCTTTCTCCAAACTCATCCTCTGTGCTCCTAGGAAATAATGCTGTGGGAGGGTATACTCCCATTCAAATCTTCCCTGATTTAAATATCACCATGAACCTGCCTGAATATCCCATGCCTGTTTTATTTTGGCTGACCCCATGCCTCGGGCAGATGGCAAGGAGGGGAGGACTGCACCGACTGCTGCCGTTACACATGCCCTGAACCAGCTTGTGTGATGTTCTCCTCTGCAGACTAGCTGAGCTGTGTCCTGGCCGTGTGGATAATGCCAGACACAGCATCCAAGCGTAGGCTGTCTGATGCGTAGACTTCATGCTTGGGTTGCACCAGCACGCACCCACACATAATTCCCAAACTGCTGTCCTTTGTAGGGTAGCGTACCTAGGCCATAAATTGCACCCAGGGCATCAGAAGGAGAGTTGGTTCAGTTCCCCAGTGGCCAGTGCAGACCTGGCAGCCAAGAGAAACTGCCTAGCTGGCTACGGCGGCAACTGCGCGCCGAGGTCTGAGAGTTAAAAATGGATGTGTTTAACTTCAGCAGTGCTCATCTACTTATTGGCTTGACTGTAATCACAGCCACCTTAACTTGTAACTGATGCTGTCCTCCCTGCAGCGTAGATGATGTTCGCTTGGGTATCGGATACTGCTATCCGTGTTTGCTTTTGTTATCACCCACCATCAGCAGGTCTCTTTAAAAGACCAGCTCTGACCAGACACCAAGGAGAAAAGAAAGGTGCCATTTATCCCCTTCCTTCTAGCTGAGCAGCCCTTTTCGATCACATACGTGCCACTGGGAGCTGATTCTCCTAACCTAGGATGAAAATCCATGTGGCACACCTGCTCCCTTTGATCGTACGTACCCTTAATGTATCACAAAGCGTTCAGCAAACCGGACACTCCCAATTAAACACGCACAGCCTTCTAGGCACATGACCTCTCTAGAGCTTCTGCACGATACCCGTCCTCCTTCTAACCCACAAGCCTGCACAGATTTGAGAAGTCTGGTCGTACACCTACAGCTAAGGAGGCCGTGCTCAGCCGCTGCCATGAATGGTGTCATGACCTTGAGGGTATTTTGGCCTGTGTGGGCCCAATGTGGCTCCAGCAGGCTGATGCCCTAAAAAAGCAGGTCATTCGGGCAGTTGCTGCAGGGGCTGGTTCTGGGTTGTAGCCAGGGATCGCTCGGGGAAGGGTGCCACATGATGACCTGTCCCCTGACTGTTAGCTTTGTGGCTTAGGGAGGGTAGGAGACAAAGGTGGCCGGACTACTTCTCCTTGAGGTCCGAGGAGAGCATGCTGAGGCTGGTTGGTTGGGTGGTCCTCAGTTTCAGGCTAGGTTCTTCTTGCAGGTAACTTTCAGAAGAACATGTACCTGCTAGGAGATACCAGGAAAGGCCCAGCTTATGTGCATTCATCCTGATTCCCAGGCCAAAAAGAAAAAAGGAGGATGGAGTCAAAGTTGAGAGAACATGTCAGTAGCTTAAGAGCAAGAAAATATGTGGAATACAATATCGCAACCAAATATGACATTCAGAGTTAATCTAAATACGCTTTGAAAACATGGAGGTAAGGATCATGTGCAACTTTAAAGGTCCTGTAACGGTACCGTGGGATCAAGACACATTTGTTACCTGTGATCACAGAACAGATTAAAATGATAGTGTTAATGATGGACTAAAATGCCCTTTTCCTTTTTTTTTTTTACTTTTTTTTTTTTTCCTGCAAGGGACGAGCATAGGATTGGTAAGCCTGGGGCAGCAGGATGAGTTCGTAGGCTGAGACCCCGAGGTCCCCGGTGGTCTGGCCTTCCTCAGCTCCTCCCTGGTGGGACACAAGGTAAGTCCACTCGCCCCCCACGTCCCCGGGAGAGCGGTGCAGGGCTCGGTGAAGCACCGTGCGCCGGGGCTGCGGGGGGACCGGTGAGCCGCAGGCCGCTTGCGCAGGGGAGGCAGACGGCCAGGGCGGCTCTGGCAGCCTGATTTGGGGACCCCCGGGATGGGGGCCCAGCAGGCGGGCGGGTCCCGACACCTGCCCTGCGGCGGGGCTCCGGGCGCCCGCACCAGGATACCCCGCCCCGAGAACCCCCAAACCCCAGCGGGCCGGTTGTTGCGCGCCGCTGGGGCTGCGCTGCCGGGTGCCCCCCGCCCCGGCCCCAGGGGCGGCACAGGCCTTTGTGCACCGCCCTGAAGGTCACCCTGCAAGGGCGGCTGCAGCGTGCGTGTCGTCCCCCCCCCAAGCCCCCATCGCTGCTGCAGCCCCCCCCGGAGTAGGTAAGCGGGCAGGCGGGTCCAGCTCCCCACTGCGCTGCCTGCCCACCTGCCTGCCCTCCCGGCAGGTGCTTCCAGCGCAAAGGCGGCGGAGGGTGATATTTGCATTAAATATTCCGCAGCCGTGTTACACGTGAGGCAGCCGGAGCGCGGCGGGCGGGCCGATGCGGGGCAGCGGCAGCAGCAGCAGCGGCGGCGGGGGGAGGAGGAGGGGGAGGGGGGGGAGGGGGGGGAGGAGGAGGGGGAGGGGGGGAGGGGGGGGAGGAGGGGGAGGAGGAGGAGGAGGAGGGAGGCTGAGGAAGAGGACAGGGGTAGGCGGGCGAGCCGCGACGCCGGGGCGATCAACCCCCGCAGCCGAGGCCCTGCAGGAGCCGGGGCACGCGCCGGCACACCTGCGCGCGCCGGCCGGCCCACGCATGCGCACGCAGACGCGCATGCAGCTTACAGGCGGGCAAGGAGGGGCGCCCGGCCGCGTGCAGGGCCTCTATCCGCCCCGGCCCCTCCCGCCCCCCGGGCCACGCCCCCTCCCGGTGTCAGGCCCCGCCCCCAAGGCGCTCTGCCGGGCGCCCATTGGTGGAAGCGGCGGCGGGGCGGGGCTGGCGGTGTATATGAAGGGGCGCGGCAGGTAGGGAGCGCGGCTGTTCCGTGCCGGGTGGTTCACGCGCGATCGTCGGCGCCGACGGCTGCCGCCGTCCGTCGGTCTGTCCGCCCGCGGTCGCTTCCCCTTCTCCTCACCACCAGCCCCCTCCTCCGCCGAACTAGCGCACCTAGACCTCCCCGTTGCCGCCGAGCCCGGCCGGGGCCTGCCGGCGCCGCCCGCCGAGGGCTAGAGCTTTCCCCGCCGCCGCTCGCCCGCCCGCCCGCCCGCTCGCCATGGCCCGCGGGAAGGCCAAGGACGGCGACGGCAACTGGAAGAAATTCATCTGGAACTCGGAGAAGAAGGAGCTGCTGGGCCGCACCGGGGGCAGCTGGTGTGAGTGCCGGGCCGGGGACGGCGGGGCCGGGGGGCGGCGGCGATGCGGCGGGCACTGCAGCACGGCCCGCGGCGCCCCGCCTCCGCCGGCTGCGGCGGGGCTGCGGCCCCCGTGAGGGCGGACCGGCGGGGGGGCTCCCTCCCCCCGCCCGGTGTCCCGTGGGTGGGGGGGGACACGCGGGACGGGGCGCGCTGCCGCCTGGGTGTGAGTTCAGGTGGGACCGGGGGCGAGGCGGGGCGAGCCCCCGGCTTCGGGATGGAGCCCGGGGCGGGCCGACCTTGGCGAGGGCGCCTCGTCCTTGGGTCTCCTTCCCCGGCGGCCGGCCTGGCTCGGGAGCATCGCCGTCGGGGGAGCCTGCCCTCCCGGCCGTCGTCTGCCTTGGACTTCAGGGTGGCTTCTCTTTTCCCCCCTCTTTTCTCTGGATAAAAGAAACCAAGCTAATTTTACCTCGTCGAGAGAGAATAATTGGCTTTTAATGCCTCTGCAAGGAGGAAGTGGCTATATGCGTGTCCGTGATTAAATGCTCATGATGTATTTATTAGTGTAAGTGCTCTTTATACAGCACCTAAGAGGCTTTTAACGTTTTCTTTACGCAAATAGACAGTCTTCCAGTTGCTACCAACCACAGCTGGTGTGCCACCCTTGCGATGTTGAATTCGGCTCCTGTTGTAATGGATCAGCCGGAGATACCACATCCGGAGCTGCCAGCTTTAGCTCTGGCAGGCGGGCGGACTAGAGCAGGCGTCTGCTGTGTCTTTATGTGAGCAGAATTGGGTTGTGGGTGCGCATGGATAGGTATTTTCTGCTTCTGAGGCACCAGGCAACTGCGCAGTGCTTCCAATGCAGAGGCTGAACTCCCAGAGTGCCTGTACCTATCTGCACAGGACTGGTTTCCATTTGTGGAGTTGATCTGCAGGCTGATGATCAGATTCCTCTGTTATAAACCTACCTGTTGCGGGGAAGCTTTCATGTTCAACCCTGTTGTGCTGGGTTGCTAGACCTGCTGTGTATTTTCTGAGACCTAGGAGTGGTTTTGACCTTTAAGGTGTCTTTGGCGTTAAGAGCATCCTGGCTGGGAACCTGATTAAATAAGCTACCTCCCAGCGTTTGCCTTTTGATGTTACAAAACTCAAAAGGCGTTACGCTGCAGACAACAGCATTAGTGTTTGGTTTGTTACAACAGCACCTCCTATGACCGTGCTCTGGAAAAAATTTCCACACATCCCTGACGTCACGGCCATTTGCTTTACGCTGCCTGGATACCAAAGAGTGCTTTTAACTCCTGGAGCACCGCGCTACTGCACCCAGCTCTGCCCACCAGCCCTGGCCACCTCGCCTGCCTCCAGTGTGTGTGAGGAAGACGAGAGGATGGAGTGCCTTTCTGGCAGTGTCCCTCGGCCTCGTGTCGCTGGCTGTCCCTCCTGCTCGCCTGTCTTTCGTAGACTTGAAAAGAAAACAGCCAGAACCGCCTGCTTTCATTGGGGGGCTTCTCTGCTGATGGAGCTTTTTTTACAATGGGGCTGGGAGGGGAGGGCGAATACTTCTACGTACTGCTTCCTACCCTTCCCTTGTAGCTGGTCACTTCAAGTCCTTCAAATAAACCACCTCTTTTTTGTTTGCAATTAGATGAGGACAGTGTGAGATCAGGCAGGCTCTCTTTCAAGTACGCTCTGGCCTGCTTGTTCCTGTAGCCTGATTAGCATATAGTTGCTTGGCATGGGCTGGTTTATCCTTCCCGTAGGCGGCCTGGTGATGCCTAGTACGGCATGTTACTGTGCAGTTAATCGGTTGAGATAATCCTTGTAAACTGGTAACTGATACCCAGAGCCTGAGCCATGCTGCGTCTCCAGGAGGCTCATCTCCACCATTCCCACATCCAAGATTATTCTAGGTGTCTCCCTTTAGAGCAAAACTAAATTCAGTCTCTCATTATTATGTAATTGACTTTAATTGGCATGGGCAGTGCTGGAGTGCCTTTGTAGACATACAAGGCTGGTAAGCCTGCGGTACTGTGATGTGTCTGAGTACTTTCCTACGTTTGAGATTGAGTATTGGAGCTAATTTGGGCCTAAATTCTGCTCCTGTGGTCTCTAGTGGAGGTGACAGCCTGAATTACTAGGGGAGGACAGGCTTTACAATTGCTTGAAAAAGCAACTATAACAGTTACTGTAGACTCTCCTGGAAATTGGAGTCTTTGTGGTCCAGAGCTTTGTGGAATGGGTGTCATTCAGAGCACACCCATAGTATGGCTTCTTGCTGTTGGGCACTTGCTTGACTGGAAAGCTTGTCCCCTGTGATAGTGTGTGATGGTAGCGTTGGGTCAGCTAAGGGACCCTTTAAAATGTGGAAGAACATGGTTTAATCTCACTGTTTTACAATCCCAAATCCTGATACGTGGATTTCTAGGTTTTCAGGGGCTCATGCTTCCAGCCCTCTAAGTGTTTGAAGCGACTTGTATTTTCCGTCTGTCTGCATCGGGGCATAACCTCACTGTTAAATACATGCCTCTGCCACAGGGCTTGCCATCTGAATTCAGTGTGCTGGGCTCTTCCTTGCAAGCGGCAAAGGGTGGAAATTTTGTCCTGAAATATGACAGCCTTGGGGGCTTAATTTGATGGCTCTTTCTGTTTGTTTTCTCTTGCAGTTAAAATCCTCCTCTTCTATGTCATCTTCTACGGTTGCCTGGCAGGTATATTCATTGGGACCATCCAAGTGATGTTGCTCACTGTCAGTGAATTTGAGCCCAAATACCAGGACCGAGTGGCACCTCCAGGTAACTAAATAGGAGGCTGTGTTTGACTTGGCGCAGGCTATTCTGGGGAGGCGGGTTGGTTACTCACCTCAAGAAGGAGGATGAAATAAGCATGTCGTTGCTGCAACACATATTTGTAGGGGGTGGGTATGTTGTCAGCCTTCTGTGTTAACAGTACTGGGTCTTGAAGGCAATCCTGCTAGAATTAAAGGTTGCATCACACGAAATAGCCTCCTGTCTGAGAGGAGCCTGAACCTGGATTGCTGTTCTTCCTTTAAACTGAAGCAATGGAGTGAGGCCAAGAGGCTTCGCTTGGGATGAGCTGTGTGAAGAAGCTGGGTTCAGTTTTATTTTCTTCATAGCCACTGTGTTGCTGTGGGTAAGTGAAGGGGCAAAGTTAAAATGTTAGCTTCTTCTGTGAAACTGGGGTGTGCTGCAAGGAGGAGGGGGACCGTACCAGTTCTGAAATTGTATTGGCCAACGCTGCTGAGCTAGGCTGTGAGATCTAGAGGAGATGGTAGCATTTACTAATGGGTATTTCAACTGAGTGTCGTGGGGGGTTGAAGGTGGGTGTTGTAGTTGCTGACGCACAACCTATATTTACTAGAAAAAGTAGATCTCTGATCAAAATTAAAATGATCACTCCAACGGTGTCTGTGGCCAGCCCGCCTTGGTTAGCGGCAAATGGAGTAACTAGCCCTTGCCGCAGGTTCCCCGCTCTGCCTTTCCAGGCTCTGCTGCGCTATCTGATTCCGGCTGCAGCCAGCGGCTGCTCAGTGTGGTGGGGGAGCTGCGCAACTGCTGCTTTCCCACATTACAAATGACCTTGAGGCTGCCTGGCACTGGGGATGGCAACGATCTGTCTCCAGTTGCTCCGTAAAACAGTTCAGAAGCTTTTAATAACAGTGGTATTTAAGTGACAATTGTGAGGCTGATGGCTTGTAGCTACAGAAGTTGGCTCTGCTGTCATACGGTGTCTCAGAGCCACGCTGTCTGCAGTGCTATGCTGTGATTATTCCCTGCTCTAACAATGCAGGGCATGTTACCATCACCAAATGGTGTTAGATCTTGGCAAAGAATCATCTTTTTAGATGACTGCTTTTCCACCAGCACTTTTTAAAGGCGGAACAGAGACTGGAACTGCTGTGTTTAGTGTGTGGCACTTCTTAATGTAGCAGCATGGCTGGGGTAAATGCTGTCTTAAGCACTGGAAGTCGCTGTTTCTGTCTCTGCAATGGGCTCTGACATTTGCAGGAAAGACTAAACAGTCACTGATACTGGCCAGAGCTGTTAGCTGCAACTGAAAAGCCAACATGGCTAATGGTGGAGTAGTTATTTTAATAATGTGTTTTTCCCCGGCCGAAGCCCAGTGGTCTCACCAGACGTGAAATAATTAGTGAAGAAGCCCATGGATCTTGGGTCACATCCAGACAGACCTGCTGTTTAGCCTGATGTCACATAATTACTCATTCTTGGTAAACTGTTTGCTTTTTGTGTAATAGCAGTTTGCAATTCTAATTTCAAAGCAACTCTGTGATAAAATTTCTGTGTAAGATTTCAGCCTGCAGAGGATTTTTATTCCTCTCTTAATTGAGTACTGCACCAGTTTTTCTGGGGCTTACCCTTTATTTAAACAAAAGTGAAATGAATTTCAAGATGCTCTTGTCGTATGTACTACAGAAAACAAAATGGAGGAAGAATGAAAAGGTCATCAGGGATCTTTGTAATGGGCTTTCAGCACATGTGCTGAAATAGGGGGGAGCAAAATCCACCTCCTTGAATATCTGACAGTGGACAGCCCAAAAAACCAAGGGTTTTCAACGAAGCTCTAATGGCACGCATGTACAGCTTCAAGGAGATATTTACTAGTTAATAGCGCAGGGCATCATGTGAAGGCTCTTTCTACAGATGTGGACAAGCAAGGGGTAAGGCATAGTGGAGGTTAGGTCAGAACATCGAGTCCCTTCCTTGTCCTTTAGCAGAGCAGCCGTTAGACCACACTGAGTCAAAAATAGCCTTTTAATATGGGCTTTCAGAGATTGACACTGCAGTGAGTTGCTGCACGGTTGCGTTTGGGAGGTCAGCAGTCCCTGTATTCCCCTGCTGTGTAGGGCTCTCCCCTGCACTGCAAGCACAACTGCTCTTCTGGCAACGAACACATGTGCGGGCATGTTCGCTCCTGCACTTGGTGAGCATCTAACTTGAATTTTCTGTGATGTGGGACCCCTGCAGACTAAGAACTACATAAAACAGGGTGTTATGCAAGTCTAATTCCTGGTTCTTGTGGGAAGATTTGCAAGCCAAGTAAGTATATTGGCAGCTTGATAGAGCCCTGGATTTTCTAGGAAGCTAGAAAACCTGGTTTTATTCTCATTACAGTGCTCTGTCCTTCTCGGGCAAGTTACTGCTGTGTCAGCCAAAAATGGCTGGGAGAAGGGAAACTAGACTTTCCTTCAGGATTTGCAGGAGAAAAGGCTGTAGGGGCTGCTACAATCTCGTTCTTGTGCTGAAATACAGCAGACTTCATAACAGCAGCGGAACCTGCAGGATGTTTTATTGAGTTATTGACATGGTATAACAGTGAAAGCCATAAAGTGCTATTTTTGTAGCCAAGTGTCATTACTATGCTAATTGGTTTCTGCATTGAACACAACAGGAATGTTATGCAGGGCTTCAGGGCAAGCTGAGTTTTTTACCTTTCCATGATACTTTTTTCCTCCTCTTTTGTCTTGGGGTGGGGGAAGGGACAGTGCCGTTCACCTTCTTGTCCAGCCTTGCCATTGCGAGAGCCCCAGCTCCCAGTTCCACGTGTGCTGCAGGCTCGGACTGTGCTTTAAGCACAGAGGACTTACCCTGCTAATAGGGAAGGATGAGGATATTGCCTCTTAAAGACAGTGTACTGGATGTTTAAAAAAAAATTAAAATCCTCTTCCCCTTCCCCACCCCAATATAAATTGGGCTGTGTATCCTGCCATCTTGTGGTGTGCATCCTGTGAAACACAGCATCCTGTCACTAGGGCTGGTGCAGGGGCGAGAGGGCTCACTGCTGCCTAGGGCTCTAAGTGGCAGCTGGAAGAATCCCTGCTCAAGCCAGGGGATTTTAGGTGTCCCCTGGCCAGGATGTGCCTGGGCAGTGAGCGTATCGTGGAAAAGGCTGCTTTGGTGTGTGTTCCCCACTTGCCTTATTTAGCTCGGAGAGCAGCTGGGAGGTGGCAGGAAAGCCCCAAGGAGTGTATGCCACCTCCTGTGAAGGAGCACTCTTCTGCTTCTGTTGCTCTTGCTGTCTCAATACCTACATTTGGAAAATACTTCTGAATCTCAAGCTCCAGGGATGTTCTCTGCCAAGCAGATTGTGCTGCATTTGTGGAAAACTTGCACCTGCTTTTTGCACGTCGCGCATGAGGTAGAGGGTGACGGGAAGCTTGGAAGGGCATCGCTTGGTATGAGGCTTTTGAAGTCTATCCTCATTTAGTGAGCTGTGGGGATGGCAAATAGAAATGGTGTAGTGAGCACTCAGTGTGTCGTCTGTGTCATCCCAGGAGTGTTCAGACTTATTCTGAACCAAGATTACAGGGTACTTGGAAATGAGCATTGCATGATGAAGCAAGAGTGGCTACTACGGACTTACACAACCATTCCTAATAACAAGCCTGACCTCCCACTTCTGGTTTCTTCCTCTTCGCCCTCAGGACACTGTTTTTCCTGAAGTCTTGCTCCTGCAGCTCAGAATGATAAAGTCCATGTGTAAAAGCTGGTTTTAAATGAAGTTGAATAAATGTGATTTTTAAATTTTTAATCTGCGGTAGTGTCTTGGAAGTAGAACTGTAGCTGAAAAAAACCCCGTTACTTTACATGATTTTTTTTTTGGCTTTTGGTATCTCTGTACACCCAGAGAGATAGAAAGCCAACAGAGGGTGGTGTCTGTTACCAAGTCAAGGCATCACACATCATTTATGTGGACTACGTCATCAAGTGAAGACAAGAATCGTATTTCCTAGCAATGTAATCTTAAGAGCCAATTGCAGAAATTTTTCTA
The DNA here is from genome assembly GCF_963921805.1 of Phalacrocorax carbo. Classification (NCBI taxonomy): domain Eukaryota; kingdom Metazoa; phylum Chordata; class Aves; order Suliformes; family Phalacrocoracidae; genus Phalacrocorax; species Phalacrocorax carbo. The sequence goes on along the minus strand of NC_087513.1, from coordinate 92,708,119 downwards.
AAGTATTTTGTCAGTATTTTAGCCATAAGTTACTTGATTCTTCCACATGTGAAGAACAGCATCACCACACATGCCACCATGGTGTATCTCTGTGGTAACAGCATGAGATGCACAACTTGGGCAAACAGATGATAGCCTGAAGATGGGGACAGCGTTGCTTAGACTCCTGCCTATGAAAGCACTTCAGGCTTTGTTTCTTTTCCCTCATAGGGCTTGCTTATGAATGGCTTCCTCATGTGCATGAAGACCCTAAGAGGCTTATTCATCCCTGCACTTTATGGCAGCCATGTACTTCCTTGGGTGTCTGGCAACCCATGGGAGGTAGCACTGGAATGGCTTAGCTTAATAATTTTTTTTCTAGTCCCTACTTGCTTCTCTGCCCCTAATGGGGATGAGAGAAGGTTTCAGGTTACGGATGTGTTCTGCAGAGGTTACCTCCTTGTGTCAGATCAAATAAACTTTTTTTAAACAAGATTGCTTAAGAAGGGTTCTGTGATAGTGCTGTTCTGGTAACAGCACTGAAGCCTTTATTCTAGCTATGGGATGTACAGGTGGAAAACAAGGAAGGAAATGAGAGATCTGTGTGTAGGGTTTTGCCTGCAACTGACCAGACATGTGAGAATGGAGGTTGTGGTGGAAGCCAGCAATATGTTTTTAATCAGGGTAAAGCTTTTTGTAACAGGCCTTCCATCTTCACAAAGATTTACTTCCTTGCATCCTAAGTGGGAAGATTGATCTCCACTTTGCTCTTGTCCTAAACAAAGTAAGTACCTGCTGTACCAAAGCTCAGTCTGGTTTATCCAAGTACCTGTAAATGCCCAAAGTTTGGCTGAAGCAGCCCAGCTATGGCCACAGGCCGAGTCTACCTGTCGGGAAGGGTTGTTCTCTTGTGCTGGCTGCTGGAGCAGCTGTACAGAGGTGCTGTTTGGGCTTCAGTGCCGTTCTGCAAAGATTTGCAAGACAGGGGTCCTTTGGATGGCATCTGTTTTTCCAACCAAGTCACTTGTCTCATGTAAAAGCCAACCCTCTGCCCATATCAGTGGTCAGGCTCTCCGAACCAGAGAACAGGGATATTCTGCTAGGTGGCTTTTTCACACTGCAGGGTGTGTATTGCTGACCTTCCCTCGCCCGTGCATGAAGGCAGCCATGCAGACATGCCATTACCTTGGACAAAGTAAAGACATAGAGGTGGGGAGTTCCTTGGTTGAAGAGGTCCTGAGCAAAACTAGTAGTTTAACTGCCTGACCGAAGCTTGGCCAGGCTTGCTAAGCTTTCTTGGGTTTTATATTTATACATTTGAATGTATAATATACCTGTAACTTGAACTCTGGAAAAGGCAGAGCCAGGAGAGGAACCAAGGCCTGCCTTGGCTGCAATTCCAGATAGCCACTTCAAGTGACTCTGAGCCTAGTGCTTCCCAGCTAAGTGGTAACTTGAGGAGGATTTGGCAGGATGGGGTTGAACTCCCTTACTGAAATTGAACCCGGCTTATTTTATATATATATATTTATAACTGTTTGTGAAGCAGGAATGCAAGTAATTGCTTGAAAAGAGGCTGAAAGCCACTGACTTTGGAGGGTAGGACATAATTCTTCTAGCAGAGTAGGAAGTTGCTTCTATACTCTTAACACTCAACCTGGTCAATTTGTACCAGAGGGAGTTTTGAGCAGTTAAAGCTGCTTCCTGGAATAAAACTTGAAACCCTGAGCTACTCACTGGGTGTCTCGCTATCTTTGGCTACTAGGAGCTGCGTTTAGGGGAACAAAGCTAATCTTTGTCCTAGGTTACAAATTCCAACTCAGTGGGTAGCGGGGGCGGGGGGAGTGGTGAACTGGCTTGAGGAGGGACTAAGCAAAAGTACTGAAGTGGCTTTGGAAAAATCGCTGGAGTCACAAGCTCCTGCGGGCGGGGGCCAGGCGGCTAAGCTGCCTGAGTCTTGCACCGGGGGAACTTGTTGGCAACAGGCCTGTTCTGAAAGTTGTCAAAGCAAATGCTGCTCCGCTGCTTTTTTTCTTGTTCTTGCTAAAACGAAGATGACAAACAGAACAGAAGTCAAGACCTCAACAATTACAGTGGCCACCGCAAAAGCAGCATGACCTCCAGTTCCCATTACTTTAAATAAGTGTTAGCCATGCATCAATGCAGTCAATTAAAATGTGACCTAAACATCACGCAGGGGCAACTATTTCCAAGTCACATAATGAAAAGCAAAGGGGTTGGCACTTTTCATCATCTGTAGGCATTACTTGTACCTAGTCCCTTCTATTCTCTGTTTATTTTTTTTCTGTTCATCCTCCTGAAGTCAAAAGCAGAGCTTCTTACGCAGCCCAGAATCTAGGACAGCCTTTTAAACATATCTCTTGTGTGGTGGTATTTCCTGCTCCCCTACTTGGCGATCAGCTGCTGATTGGAGAGCTCAGAAGGCTACTTCTGCAATCAGAAATACCTGCTTACAGAGTGAAAAGACCAGAGAAATCAAGCCTGATTGCTTGAATGAATGAATTGATTAACTTCCTGAGTGGGAAAATGTCCCCTGCCCTGCAGCCTAGAGGGAGACTATGCAAAGGCAATGTGGATTACAGCCCACAGAGACCATACCTGACTTGGGGAACCTCTCATTTTATTGTGAGGGCTTGTGAGTGGGCAGCTCTGACTTTTATCCTAAACACATAGAATGTTTTGCAGACTTTCAAGTCAACCTATTAGGCTTCTGTGAGACTTTATTGTGTGTGGTGGGTCTCACATGCAGACCGCTTCCCTTTTGTCCTTGGGGAGGAGGCAGAAGTGGGCAGGGGACCTGTGGTTGACTGTTTTTCTTGAGGAAAACCTTTGACTTATAGCCTCCCTTCTGGATTCTGTGATTTTTATCTGCTTAGTGATGCAAACATCATGACGAATATTCCAGACTGTTGTTGGAAAGAGGAGATAAGAGCCTGTCAGAGCCTCCCCTCTAGTGAGCTTAAGCTGTTCTGTGCAAGTCCTGAAGTCTGAAAAATATAGAGATTATTAGAATGAGTTACGATCTGGGTGTGAGTTGCATTGCCCGGAGGCTGTGCAACTCAGGTGTACTTACGTTTTCTTCCTGGTTTTGCTTTTCTTAGGACTGACTCAAATCCCCCAGGTACAAAAGACAGAAATTTCCTTTACTGCCTCCGATCACAGAAGTTTTGACGTGTATGTGAAGAACCTTGAGAAGTTCCTAAAGGACTACAGTGCTGATCAGCAAACTGAAAACATCATATTTGAGGACTGTGGGGGTAAGTCTCGACTGTTTCCTGCAGCTGAGGCCTCTGACCAATGCCCCTGCGTCAGGTCTGTCGGAAGCTGAGAGTGAGCAGCAGCAGTCGATCTCTGTCTTTGGCTGTTCCTTTATTGCAGCTAACGGCATGTGGGTAACCTGGCAGGCTCTGGTTTCAGTCATTAAACGATTAGTTTGGACAGACCAGACTTACCCAGGGATGTACTAGAAGCTTATTGTAGGGGTTATATGGTTGGGAACTCCTGGATTTCACTTGGAGAAAGTTGTAGCTGACTCTAAAAAGCACCTGGTGCTGACCTTATTCTCTCTGAAACCCATGGTGGGTCTTACTGACGCCTTTGCTAAAGCCAGTGTCCATCCTCTTGATGCAATGCAGCAAAACGTCCGGGAGATATTAACCTTCAATATGTAATAATGTGGAATAAGACTATTGCCTCATAGGATGTGCATGTAAAATCTGAGGGGAACCAGCTTGTAAAACCTGACTAAAAAGAAAAAATATCTGAGCCAGTGGATTACAGATGTGTGTGTTCTCTTGTAGTCTGGAAGAATCCTCAGTTAAAAAATAAAACCCCCACCAACTTGCTGGTCTGGGACCAGCCCACATGTGGGGGGTCCTGGGTGGAGGTCTGTGGTGTCACTTACCTCCTTGGACGAGGGGGAAATCCTAACTACACAGTGAAGCACAGCTGTTGCTGTTCCTGACAAGCGAAAGGTCATGCTGCATATGGTTGTCTTTTCATTCCCCTACCACAACAGACACACCTACCGATTACAAAGAGAGAGGACAATATAATGATGCCCAGGGCCAGAAGAAGGTCTGCAAATTCAAACGTGAATGGCTGGAAAACTGTTCTGGAATAAATGATCCCACCTTTGGGTACAGGGATGGCAAACCATGCATCCTCATCAAGCTCAACAGAATAATCGGCTTCAAACCTAAGGCAAGTATCTCTTTGCTTTCTAGTAGAAGCTACTGATCAGGAGGAGGAGCTGGCTGCAGATTTGCAGTGCCTGCTTTTCTGCCTCTGGAGAGAGATCGGTATTAAACCCCTCCTGGAGAGGAGAAATTGTGAGACGATTTGAGTAACTGGCTTTAAAAACACTTTTTATTAAAAAGCAATGAAAACTGCATGCCGCAGGTTGGTAACAAGTAGCAATGAACCTCACCGTGCAAACTCCTGGGTATTTATCTGGTAACTTCTGAACCTGCCAACTGAATTGATCTAACGGGGTATTTTCTTCAAATGATAAAACCCATTTTAAGTTCCCGTGTGCTTCCGCAGGACTGTCCCAGACCAGCTCTGTCTGTAATAAGATCAGTACGTTGTGTATGCCCCAATCTACTCCATTCTTTCCTCAGGCGGTGTAGAGTTGCCTGCTTTGCTAAAACCATTTAATTAAATGAAGTTGTGCTAATATTCGCTATCAGGCTGATTCAGATGTAGTTCATGATTTATAGACTATGTGAGTCAGGCACAGCTCTCACTGCAAGAAAGGTAAGGAGATCTTTAGGTTATTTAAGGCAGTTTTCCAGATGCTGTAGGATGCCCCTCACCCACCTGCTCTGCGCTGCAGCCGAAGGGATGTTTGCAGTAATGCTGAGGGACAGTGATCTGGACAGGAACAGCTTTTACATCTAGTTTTTTCCCCAATGCATTTACATGCCAAAACATTCTTTAAGAATTCAGTGGCGGAGCACATGTTATTGAATCAGGTGCTGTGCAAAACCTGCCAGTCCATCTTCTGGATGGAAAACAGTGCAAACGGTGCACCAAGCCACCTTCACCACCCTCCGTCAGTGCAGTCAAGGATGGGGAATGGTGCTGTCTAGTTAATGTGCTTTGAGAAACATTTTCCTTCGATGGGAGCCTGCCCTGTACTAAAAGAAACTAGTTGAATTTTGGCTTATCTGGTCCAGGGTGGAAGCAGTGGGTGCGTGTTGGCAGGAGCGTGCTGTGCTTGGTGCGTGGTGGTTGTGGGACAACAGAAGTTGCGCATGTTTGACTGGGGAAGAGAAAGGTTTGGTGTGTTCCTCTCTCTGCCACAGAGCTCCGAAGAGCTCCAGACCGCACTAGACAGAAGGGTCTATTCAAGGAATGGCTTTACATGTTTCATTTAGAAATGACGCATGCATCCAGGGCACTGTTTGTTTTCCTTGTGCCACGCCCCAGCAGAGACCCTACAGCTCTTGGGCTGGGCAAGGTGTGTGTAAAGCAGATCTGAGACCTGCAAGGCTGTGAAGCAACATCACCACACTTGCTGAGAGACCAAAGAAGAGCACCGGAGTCAGCACTCCCACCTTTCCCTGACATAATCAGAGCCTTGGTCCTTCCCTGTAGGAAGTTCAGACACGTCGGGGTGTGACTGCCACTCTTCGTTCTTTCTTGTGCGTTTCCAGTCCTGGCTGCGCTCACCTGGCAGGCAGGTGGCAAATCCTCCAGCAGCACGTCTCCCCCGCCACTGCCTGGGCTTTGCACGAACAAGCCCCGCTAGCCTGCACTCTGCAGTGAAACGCTCTCCCCAGGGCACCACGAAATGGAAAACAGCCTGATTGCTTTCATTGGTATCCACAGCAGTAAAGCTGTAAGAACAGACAACAGCTCTGCTTGGGTTAAGTCCTCCAGCTTCTAGATGGGTTATGCTGCGTGTCTGCCCCAAGAGCCACCACTGAGAGCTGTTGCCTCTGAAACTGAGCTAGAAGGGATGGCGTTTAATGGTGCATGTTTGGTACCACCAAGCTTTGCTGCTGCAAAGGTGCTGCAGTCTGCAGAGATGTGCCCGGTGTGTAACATCCCCTTGTTTTGGGTTCTTCTTCTAGGCCCCCGTAAATGAGAGCCTCCCTCCAGAGATTATGGCAAAATACAGCCCGTATCTCATCCCTGTCCACTGCGCTGCCAAGGTAAGTTGAAATACAATAGGGCGAGTTGGGACACTGCAGGGGAAGGCTGTCTGTCTTTGTCCAAGTGTAGTGACACACACACACCCACACCCCCACTCTGCCTTTTTGAACACACCAGGGGTGGGTCTTTCTTGGGATATCTCCCCCTTCGGAACAGGCATTTCTTAGAGCCCCACTGGTGACAAATGACAGTGAGCTCTGCCCTCACAGGGAGGGGTAAAAACAGGGCCGGATGGCAAATGGTATCCTTAAAAGTAGCTGTTCAGACCTCCGAGTGCTGTACCGGAGCCCTTAGCAGAGATGGCTGGAAAAAAAAGGACTCCAGGGAAGAGGTATTTTACTTGGCATTGTAAAGCAGCTGAGAAACAGCAGATATTGTTTTCTTTTTTTAGCCAAAGATATTGCATTGGTCAGGCAGGAACCTGTGGTGACTTCTGAATGCGTAAATGGTTGCGTTTTTAGATAATGAAAAGCCCTTTCCCTGGCCAGCGTGTGCTGGGAGGTGCTCATTCTGCAGCTGCTGGTTAGAGACCGCTTAAGCGTCCTTTCCACCACTGTGACCGTCCTTGTGCTGTCAAGACAAGGCTCAGCGGTGACCAAAGAGGCCCCGCCGTCTTGGTGAAAAAACAGATGCTGCCAGGGAAAGGGGCTGCCAAAGGTAGACTTTGGGTGATGGTCATCGTTTGTTCTTCCTTTTCCTGCCTCCCTAGAGAGAGGACGATGTCGACAAAATAGGCACAGTGGAGTACTACGGGATGGGCGGCTACCCTGGCTTTGGCCTGCAGTACTACCCCTACTACGGCAAGCTGCTGCAGCCGCGGTACCTGCAGCCGCTGGTGGCTGTGCAGTTCACCAACCTGACCTACGACGTGGAGGTGCGTGTGGAATGCAGGGCCTACGGGCAGAACATCCAGTACAGCGACAAAGACCGCTTCCAGGGACGCTTTGATATTAAATTTGACATAAAAAGCAGCTGATCATAAGCACACAACTCCCTCCGCCCCCCCCCCCCAGCCATTTAAAAAGGTTAAAAAAAAAAAAAAGAACAAAAAAGAAAACCTACTAGTCTTGAACAAACTGTCATACGTATGGGACCTACACGTAATCTATATGCTTTACACTAGCTTTCTGCATTTACTAGGTTAGAATGTAAACAAAGTGTAGCAATAGCGACAAATATTTATTCTACTGTAAATGACAAAAGAAGAGAAAAATTGAGCCTTGGGACATGCCCATTTTTACTGTAAATTATGATTCCATAACTGACTTGTAGTAAGCAGTGTTTCTGGCCCCTAAGTATTGCTGCCTTGTGTATTTTATTTAGTGTACAGTACTATAGGTGCATACTCTGGTCATTTTTCAAGCCATGTATTGTATCTGTTTTCTACTTCTTGTGAGCAAAGACTTTTGCTGTCCAAGGTGTAAATACTCAATGGGACTAGAACTGGCATGATACTTCTCATTATTTTGTTCCTTTTCAAAGAAAGGCCCACCCGTGAGACTATATTTAACAGCACTCCATAAGGCTTCTGACTTTCTGTGGTGTTAGGGTATTTTATTTGGAGGGGTGGCAGGGGAAACTAACTTAAGTGAAGTTAAAGAGAGTAGATGATGATTGTGTACTGTGCTTTGTAGTGAATGCTGTCTCTCTCTCCACCTTCTCCCTCATCCTCCAGTATGTTGTGTGAGAGACCGGGTCAGACTATCACTCTCCTCAGTGATAGGCATAACTTTGCTTTGTATTTTTTTTCCTTTTTTTTTCTTTTTTTCCTTGCTGGAGGCATCGCACACTGTGGTGCTAATGTCTTTATTGAATGTTTTAACCATTTTCATGGTGGAAGAATTTTATATTTATGCAGTTGTACAATTTTATTTTTTCTGCAAGAAAGTGTAATGTATGAAATAAACCAAAGTCACATGTTTGAAAATAAATCTTTATTTTAAACTTTATAAAAGCAATGCAGTACCCCATAGAATGGTGTTAAATGTTGTCTAAAGTGCAAAACTCTATGTTCTAACATGTTATAATAGCCAGGAGTACAGTGCTCTTGTTGATCTTGTATTTCAGTCAGGTTGAAACATTGGACAAATAAATGAACGAACACACCGGTCTGTGTGCGTGTCTCTTGCCTGGGTCGAGGATGGAGGCAGTTAGTTGTCCAGAATCTTGAAGAAGTACTGCACCTATTTCAAACAGAACATACATCTTTTTATCATTCCCAGGCTGCCTCAGCAGAAGGCAGTTGAAACATGTATTAGGATTGCCTTAAATTGCTGCTCCCACCTGTCAGCAAAGGTGTTATGCACCAGCTCTAGAAGAGCCTGGTTTTGGTGTCAGGGCTTTGTTTTCCCCTGAGCTGCCTTAGAGGCAGCTGAGGTGCGCCTGCCTGCGCTCACCAGAGTCAGGAACCCAAAAAGGCTTCAGCATATTCATGGTTAGTGCAAGGTCTCTGTGGCCGGAGGCTCAGGCCACGTGTTCTAGTAGTAACTATAGGTGAAAATGGTTTAGCCTCGATGTGGGTTAAAGCACCCACCAGGGCTACGTGCTGCAGCTCCAGAGGGGGAGGGCGCACACTGAAGTCACAAGAAGCATAAATGGCGTTTCACAGCAGCGAGTTGCTGTGTTGCTGCTGGGCCAATAGCTCGGTGCTGAGAGCAGGCGACGCCTGACAGGGCTGCTCAGATGTGACAAAACGTGGCAGCTGGCTTCCTGCAGGCGTCAAGATTGCTTTATGCTGCATGACGCAGACTACCAGGGAGAATGTCTCTGTGTAGTGACAAAACATGACTATCCTTGAGCAAGCTGCTTGATAAAGCCTTCCTAATCAGACCGCAGGGCACTGGGAAAGCAAACTCCTAAAAGTTTTTGCCATCTGCTAGACAGCAACGCGTAGTTACGGCATGCTATGGCGGTTAGTGTATGTATTTGGCTATTTCTTGCTATTCCCACAGACCAGAAGGTAGCAGAAATCTCACCTTCAATGGTTTTGTTTGATGCTGTATGTTTATGGCAAGGCCCGGATTTACCAAAGATGCTGTGAGTAAAGGACTAAAAAATACTCCCTGAAGCGCCACCTGCACACGCGCTGCAGGAAGGCAGCCTTTGGTGGGTGACCTGCTGCCACCATTGGGGGGGGGGGGGGGAGGCATGTGTACATGTGCTGTGCATGGGTCCAGGTTTGGGAGGAGCCACTGCCCCTACAAGTCCATTCTTAGGTGCTCAGCCTGTGACAGTTTAAAAAATGAAACAAAACACCAACCCCAAACTACTTTAGTTTAGTTTAGTTATACAAGAGCCAACTCACAGATAATTTATTCCCCTTTTAATTTATTATATGAGTGCAAAGTCCAAGCATGAACTCCTAATAAAGATAATGGCTTGTTCCAGGGGTTGGGGCAAACATTGTAGAGGCCTCACTGTGCTTGTACTGGCATAATGTACTCTTAGTAACAGCATATGAAATAAATATGAAATAAATATGTTTACATCATTCCGCCCCCACCCCCATCACTTTCTAGTACCACGTCAGTGAAAGCAGGAGGGCCGGCTCTGCCATTACTGGCTGGTTAATTAGTGATCAGGCGCTGGCCCAGCCACAGACCCTGCAGCCACCCACTGAGAAGACCCAACTAGTCACAGGCCTCATGTGAACCCTGCTACCAAAGGGCTGCACCCCCCCTAACGTTCCACATCCCCTGCAAAACAAGCAACCACCACCACGCACACAAAAAAAGAGAAAACCCACAACCCAACATGCATGGCGAGGCATGTGTGTCATTGTCCCATGTTCCCTCCCCCACCCCGTCCCACATTAGAACTGCTGCTGTAATTAGACAGAGCTCATGGACGTACAGCATTGAACAGCTGCAGGATGGGTTTGTTTTATTTAAATAAAAACAAAACCCACCAAACACAACCAACCAACCACACAAACCAACCCACCCCCCAAAAAAAAAAACCCCAACAACAAAAAAGAAAATTCCCTAAACAAACCCCCAAAAAACACCCCCAAACAAACACCCAAACAAAACACCAAAGCAACGAACGCCCCCACACTCCTCCCTGCCCGCGACAAGCAGGATAAGCACTGGCTGGCCAGCCAGCCTGCGATGGCACCAGTGCTTCTGACACACAAGAGACTTGATACTAAAATGACCTTTCACAAAATGCTGCCGACACAGCCTTGCTATGCTAAGTGGCTGGGCAAAAGCTTGGGGGGGCGGGGGAAGGCAGGGCACGATGTGACATCAACAACTCAATTTAAAATTACCATTGCTTGCATGATTTTTTTTTAATCATCTGTGCTGTATTGCCTATGCAAAATCTCTTCTCCTCAGAAAAGCATCACCCCCCTCACTGACTAATAGGACATTACATTATAAACTGCCAGTGTGAACATGTTGTTCTTCTGCGAGCTAGGCTCAACGTTAAGTATAATGGTAGCCATTAAAGTGAATTTTATTTCCCTTCTTGATGATGTAGGATACCTGCACGTCAAGGCTAGAGAGAGATACACAACAATACTAATAAAATAAAAAGCGCACAAAGAGAGAGACACACACAGACATTTAAGGACAAGAACCTTTAAGGCTGTGTCTGCGTGACCACTTGCACTGACACACACCAGCTCCGAGCACTGGCACTTCTGGGCTTCTCTTCCAGGTTTGGCCAAGGCTGCCTGGCCAGCACGGGCTAGGCGCGACCCTTGGCGTGTGCTGGGAGCTCTGCCAGGAGCAAAGGTGGCGGCCCAGCGCAGCAGAGTCTGCTCCTCTGTGGGTAGTAACTGGGTCCAGCCTGAGGCCGGGGTGCCGATACACCTGCTACCACCGCAGGCCCCATTCCCGAGATGGGGCAGGTTGAATAGAGCTGCGTCAACTCCCGCCGCTTCCTGCGCTACCTCGGCCAGACCTAGCCGGCCTCCCCAGGGTTAGGTAATGACCAGCCCCTGCAGCACACACTTGATACGAGTGAATGCTGCCCTCGCCCAACTCCTGCTCGCTTGCTATTAGCAGCAAAAGGCATTGCGCTATTTTAGTCCTTAAAAGCCCCTGGTTTTGTGCAACCAATTTTCCCAGGCCAGGCTGAACACCCTCAGCTGACTTAGAACCTACAGAAAACCTCTTCCCCCTCAATTAGCTTGGATTGGATTGTCGAAGATCCGCGCAGACTGTACTGCCACGGCTCGGACATCACAAGCACACTGCTTGTTGTATAATGTGCAAAACTAGGAGCCGGTATGTCCTCTTTATATATAATCGTCTTTGTGTGGGTCAGCTGCCACCCAGCTCCCAGTAAAACCAGTTAAGTGCTAGCACGCCTGTGGTACACAGAAAGGATCGTTCTCTCCAAGAAACTCAGCCTTGGGAGTACAGCAGTGCTGGACAAGAAACATCAGAAATAAAGGCCATCCATTACCCCGCTCACACGACAACACACGTGGTGTTTTGCCAAAGAACTAAGACCAAGGATTTCGGCACTACCAAGAGATCTGGGGTGCTCCCATCTTATGAGGCCCCAGCTAGAGACAGCTTGAAGAATGCCATTCTAAAAGCACCAGGTCCTTTTCCAAGGGGATCCAGGACTTGGAGGTACTTGCACCGAGCATCCAGACAGGGGTTAGGCATTCCAAAGCACCCTGTATTTTAGGAAATACTCCCTTTCCCAGGGTATAGTACAAACCACAGAAAAGGGAGCTATGCCCATACAAAACATCTCAGTGAGCATCAGCTGGTCTCTTAACAGGACCCAAAGGTGGCAGAGGACAAACCCACACCAGGAACTGATCTGAGACCAACCAAAAGCATTTCACAGATGTCACACAAATGCCCTTCAAATGATGCTAACATTCAGGTGTGGTCACTCCTTCCTAGGGATGAAACAAGATTAAATTTAACAACAGTACTCTTCCTTACAGATCCCAGGAACCATCTACCTGCTTTATAGCACGTGGCTATGCCTGCTCTAGCTCCTGTTCAGGGACAAATAACGATAATGCTTAGGAAGAAATAACAGGTCAATGACTGTGACCTTCCAGCTCTGGCTCTATAAACTGCTTTACTGAGGAGGAGCTGAGAGCTGCTTCAGCTCCATGAAGTTTTGCTTCAGTCACACCTGCTCTCTGCAAAACTCGTGTTAATGAAGTTGGCCACTCCCTCTGGGCGCTTCCACGCGTTACTGCAAGGTTTCAGGAGTTAATACAGCAGGCAATACAAAATCCAGTCTAATGCCCTGGCTGAGCACAAATGACTATCACCTGAACAATGTGTGCCCTAAGAGTATGGAGAGGCTAGGCAAAATTAAAAAAAAAAAAAAAAAAAAGAAAGAAAACAAAAAGAAGAGGGAAGCAAATTGAGTGAGGCAGTCAGTCTTCCAAGGGAGTGCAAAAGAACTTGGCAGTAACGCAGAACCCAGTGCAGGCACAAAGCGTACTGAAGATTTCAAGTCTAAGAATTAGACACCCACAATTTAGTCTCCTTCTGCCCAGAAAACAAAGCAAAAAAGTCAGAGCTTTTGTCTACAGAAGGACAGACCAAGGGACGCCTCGAACGGTACCAGCATATCACACAGGCAGCATTACGTCTTGCCTCAAACAAAACCCTGGCACTGAAAGGGTACCTCAGTGTTCACAGTCCATTCCCCTTGCTCCCTTGGACTGGCAGTTCTCAATAAGAGACCCTGTTAGTATCATTCGTGGTAGAAGCAAGGGACCTGACAGGGAGACATACTAGTAGAAAATACCCTGAGATCACAGATTCACTTCTCATCCATCACCAGAAAGATGACGGCAATTTCAGTCCTTCCTCATCTCTGCTGAACTAAAATTGGCAGCTGGAACATGAAAGGCTTTTTCATCCCTGTATTCATTTAGACTCTGTCAGTCATCTCAGTGCCTTTCACGCAGCTGGACAGACACTCAGCCGTACCCTCTCCCCAAACCCACCGCAAAGCTGTATCTCCTTGGTTCAGCGTAGGTATTCCAGGAACATCATCCAGAGAGACTTTGCTGACCTGAAGTTTCAGCATCAGTACACTCCCCCTAAACACTTAGGTCTGATAATTTTTTACAGGTTATCTCACTTTGAGGTCACTTGTAGGAATCCAAATTTTCCCTTTGCCCATTAATCTTCGTTTGTACATCAGCATGAACCTGCCAACTCTATTAGCAAGTGCACTTGCTAACACCTAAAATGCATTTCAGCTACAATTCATTTCGCTGACTCACACGACTAAATCATTAGATTAACACACCAAAACCCCACGGATTCATACCATCCTTCCAGACACAAGCAGTCCAGAAATAAAAATGGTTGTCAGAGGGTCTACTTACTTACTGTATTATGTATTCTGAAAATAAAGAATTACTTTCCCACATGAACCTAAAGAAGGTTTAGTCTCAGGAAGTTTGTTGAAAAAGAAAGTCACCCTTGCCTCTCTCTTGAGCGTCACGCACTGTAAGAAATAAAGCCGGTCAGGCTGCCCAAGGCAGAACAGTTTGTACACATGCACTTCAACTGTCCAAGTTAATTTCTTAAGTACAACTGGGACAAAAATCCCTATGCACCAAAAAAACCCACCAACTTTGCAATGGAAGGTTTTATTAAAGACAGACTACAGGATATCATAGAGCACATTCTGCTTTTATGCTATGTGCTGTTAACAGTCACATCAAATGCTGTGCAGGGTTATGATCAACTCTGAAAATACAGTGAAAGAGAAGGGCACGGTAAGCTAGTTGGAAATTGTAGCATAAAATAAAAGATTGGAGGAATCTGAACTCCAAACAGGGTGTAAATGAGAAGACAAGACTATAAATCATTACACCACAATCAAAACACCAAGAAAGAGGGTTTTATGCTATTTACTCTGTAACACTACAAGAAAAATAAGTGAACCCAAAAACTTATTTAAAATAACAAAGTGTTGTTTTTACATCGTACATAACTACTGTGCTGACTCAGACCACCGATCTCTGAATTTAATAAGAAGGTACAGGTTCACTGAATCTCCCTGCTCCACAGCATAAGCCAACTGCTCAGTAGCTGAAGCCCAACGTATTAGCCCTGGACTCTCCCACCTTTAGCAACATCTTTGGTTGCCATCAGAAGAGAACACTGACCTGGTAGAGCCACTGGAATGCAATAACGTGAAAGGTCCTGGCTCCCATCACACGTGAAAAACCACAACATGACAGCGAGTACTGCTTCCCCAAGGATCACAGGCAGCTCACTGAGGCACCCGGATCACTGCTGCTACACTTCATGCTTATCTTGAGGGACACTTGCCTGCCTCAAAATCGGGAGCTCCTGTGGTTCCCTTGAACCTGTCAGCTTAGGCACAGACAAGAGGCTAGGCACACCACCACAGATGTCGACGCAAGCTGCAAGCATCTCCTGAACATTGGATAAAAACACTGAAAAGGGCCGCTGCTGCTAGCATCTGAAATATCTAAGTAAAGCCTGTTTTGGATGTGTTCATACAAGCCACAGGCATGGTGGGGGCTCCGTGCCAATGCTCAGCTAAGGCTCTCCAGCCTACTCAGAGAGCACTGAAAGTCATGGTCCTCAAAAGCTACCAGATTATAGCCGGTAGAGGAGGATGTGGTTGCAGAGAGAAGTAGAATGTGTTTCTACCCACATCACAGATTCAAGTGAGGATAGAAGCAACAAGCAAATAACCGAGGTAGAAGGCAGCCAGCGTTTAAAGCTCTTCCTGAGCAGCCAAGATGTTCTGCAGGGTAGCTTTTGGCTTGGGGACCCAACTGGCTACACCTGGCCACAGTGTAGAAGTTATGAAAGATACGACAGTAACAAAATATCCTGGAAAAAGGCAACCAAACAGAAGCACCACCTGGACCACAAGTAATGGCCTTGCATGCACCATCACAAGCCCCTGTTTAGACTGTGGCTCCCTGTGCTCACAGGACACATCCCACCACACTAATGGCATAAATTCCCCCACCGTAGTGCTCAAACTACCTTCTGAGCAATGTCACTGCATCTAGAAAGCTCCATTCCCCTGTGGAATGGGTAAGTACGAAGAGACCAAGAGCTTGTTTCAAGTCTTAGCAGCCGTCTGTGATTTCAATACTTCTGCTCTGCGCTAAACCATGTACCTCATGACGGGACTAGACTCAACATCTGAGTGATCAAGTTCCTATTCAATAGCTGGACTGAGTAAGACAGCCACCAGAGAAAGCCCACAGTTCCTGGTGGGTGGCTGGGTAGTCTCGGCACACTGTCTCTCCCCAGCAGAACAGCAGTTACTACCACTGACACCAAGGCAGAAGGAAACTTGTCCACTTAGCAACTCTGGCCACTTAAGAGAACTGCCTCTTGCTCAGAGGCTTGCCTACATATCTCAGTGTATTTCAGACATACTGGTAGATATATCATTCCTGGCTATATGCCAATGCACTTAGGGTTGAAGAGGAAGAAGGAGAATCCAGCTCTTGCTGAATCCAGAAGAGGCTTGGTGGCTTTGAGGAGCCCTAGACTACAGCCAACACCCTTTCAGGTGACCACGGCCATCTTGTTCTGTGTTTGCACAGCTGCTGACATAAGATCATCACAGCCAGTGTCTAAGCCCTCAGTATTACCACAACACAAAACCAACACTGGCATGGCACTACACTTCGAATAATAAGTTATTATTACTTATGAAAGGAGAAGTGGTTTCTAGAGCTTGATAAACTCTTAAGATATCCCATGGTGTTAGCATCTATGAGAGACAGGAAATCTTGTTCACAGTCTTCTACCCATATTAACACGTTTGGCTTTGTTTCCTCCCATGTTCCACATACATTTCAACATATGTATGCAGATAGCTGACTTAAACTCCCCTCTTAATTACTGCTAGCTTGCAGCAGTCAGTCAAGGAGGGAAGGGGTAAACCCTGCACAGGAAGTACCAGTATAGCTAATTATTTGTCTGTTTGATCTGTGAGAGACAGACGGAAGGTGCAACCGGCTGAGGTCAATAATAGGAACCCACATAAAAGTATATTTGCTTCACACAGCAGTGTGTGCTACAGGACAAGAGTGCTGCTCTTACCCCCAAAAAAGGTGCAGGACCCGTTGCTCAAGAAACAAAAGGAGATTCTGAGCTTCTAAGTGACTGTGTAACTACAGTGTCCCCTTACTGCTGTGGCTGTATAAGCTATTCCCCTGGGCTTTTTTCTCTTCTTTGCTGTAGTCAGCCCACCATGCAGCTGGGCTGCAGCTAAATTGTTGCTACGCTTCAGCTAGAGGAAGAGAGGAAATGGAAAGAGGACCTGGGCTTTCTGGTTCAAAATGAGAACATGGCCAGTGAAAGAAAGAAGGCAGCAGCCTCAGAGACACAAACTGGGCCTCCGATGAGTTATCAAGCAGTGTCACGCCCTCCCTCTGCCTTGACCTCCCCTCCACAAAATTACCTTGCTCAGCGCAACGCGAACATGTGCCAAAAGCCAAGCCCTGTTTATCACATAGGTTACCTTCAGGATCAGGTGAAACTTAAAGAGCTTTGGGAGCTGCTTGGTTCACACTCGTTAACTTCTCTCTGGCACTTATAAACCTTAGACTTGGCAGAACAAGGGGCAGTTGGACCTCGTATCTTACCCAGAAGTGGAAGCACAAGAGCTGAACTGTTTCACAACTCTGTTTAAACAAGTTTCTAGTTTAGTTTGCCTGTCTGGCGCACAAGTAGAATAATTATACAACCTGTGTTCAAAATTAGGCTGTGAATGTCCTTATAATACCATAATTCGTTTTTTTAATAAAAGAGAAATTACCAAAAATCCATCCTAAAAATAGCAAATTATTGCTATTTTTAATTTTAGTTTCTCTTCAGATAGGCCTAGGCAAAAAGATTACTTAATTCTCTGTACAAGTATACATACAGCATCAGGAAACATTGTGAGACAGAATTCCAGTGCTGACTAACATCCTTTGATATGCAAAACCACCACCAAATAAGATGAAGTTTTCCTACACTCCAGATTCTTTCCAACCTGTTCCCACAGCTGTTGGATGAAAAGTCTCAGAAAGTTAAAATGGAGGAGCACTTGAATCATAATAGCCATTATCTCACAGATCATTTTGTACCAGCGGAGACTGAATTTTCCAACTGACAGACAAAAATAGCTACTGCTTTGATGAAAACTTGCAAAAAAAACCCCACCAAAAACCCACCTCACCCAAATCATCCAATTTTTTATTTCTTTTCACTGGAGATGATTAAAAGCATCTTACCCCGGATTATGCAGCTCAGTATGGGCCCCTAATAAAAGACTTCATTGCAAAATTGCCGTATGACTGAGTGAAACAATGGCTTCTTTATTAATATTTTAAAGACTCCTGAGGGAAATGCTGTACAGCTGAAATGCCCTCAGTGAAAGGTTCATTGCCATGCTATGCACTTCTGCTGTGTAATGTTTTACAAGCTGTGATGCCCTGTGAATGGGGAGAGTTAGTTCTCAGCTGGTAGAGGCAGCTTGCATAATACCAGACAAGTTAATCGGTAACAAGCAATGCAGGAGACCTTTGTTCTGAGTGTGACATACACAAATTCCACACTAAGCACATTGATGCTTCTGAGAGTTACTCATTGACATGCTTTATTAAATTGCTTGGACTATACCTTGATGCACCAAAAAGATTAGTTTAACAGGGCTGCATCCCTCTGATGCCTTCCATCTTTGACTGTCGCATTATAACCTCAACCCACGGTTCAGCTCACTACTCGCACAAAGGCACTTCCAGGGTGGATGATAGCAAGCACCTCTTGCAGCACGCCCACGTGTTGAGACAACGGCAGTGGGCAGGCAAGGAAGCAGCAAACAGAAAAATGCAGATTGGCAGCCAGCAGAGCTCTTCTGTAACAGGACTCTGTTCTTATGGAACTGGTTATGGGAAGCATTTGTTGCACCCGCCCTGCTGCAAAGCGAGTGTCCCCCTGTCCGCTCTGACAGCTTGCTAACATACCACCCTACCCCCAGCCCCCCTGAATAAAGGCAAAGGGAAAGGAGGCATAAGGCATGCTTCTCCCAGCACTATTTGGAATGCCAGACCAAGGACAGCTGGCTTCTAGCAGGTGGAAGACATGCTGCACCAAAAGCCCAGGAGCAGCACAGCTCTTAACACTCATCAGAGCATTTAGTTAATATCAAGCCTGAGGAAAACGATGCTCATTTTCATCACCCACAGCACTTGTCCGAACAAAACACATCTGCTGAACTGGCCTGCCCTGTCACTGCTTATCATACGACCTCACCTCCCATCTCCCCAAGGCTGGATCCAGCCAGCTGAACTTCCAGTGCCAGAACTTGTGTGAGTCTCCGTCAGACGGCCATAGCTGATCTGTACAGCTAGATGAAATTACTCGCTTGCTTAAATGCCTTAGAAGCAGTAAGCCAGTCTCACTGGTGTGAGGCTGAGCAAGGGAAAGAGGAGCTTCCAGCAGTAAGCTGCAGAGTCTGCCAGTCCCCAGCCTCACTCTCGAACACCACTGCACAGCTGAAATTAAAGGCAGGGGTAAAAACAAGCATCGTGACAGCTCTCTCAGAAGACAAACAATTCCCATTCTTCTTTGATAACATCCCTCTTTTATAGGTTATTTGCATGTCTGTGGATGCCACAAATAGCTCTGAGGCAAGGGAGAAGGCCAGCAAAATAATACTCGAGGAGGTCCTTGCTACCGCCTGGCTGGAAAGCTGGCTGCGATGCTGAAAGCTGACACATCTCCCTCCACAGTTCCAGTCCCCAAGGTGGAGCCTGACGGCACCCGGCAGCCACCCGGAGGCATGCACGCAGCACCCTGAGGAGTCAGTGGGAAGAGCACCCATGGGAACGCAAGGCTGAGAAGGCAGTTAGCACATCCTGCACTCCCATGAAAACTAGCTTAACAGCCCACCCCCCTCCACAGTTTCACACATAGCCTACCAGGCACGCAAAGGCATGTGTAAGTGCACTCCCACAGCAATTGCCATGTTATTGTCCACTAGAAGAATTAGTCACCTAATAACAGCATCTTCTCAGCAACAGGGAGAAGGTTGTTTCACCCAGAATTTGGATTTTACCCATCCCATAGCAAATCCTTTTTCATGCATATCTTACCAAGGGCAGCATCCTCTCTCGCCCTCTATGAATAAGTACACACACATATATACGACTATTAAGCATTTTTTAATTATGCAGAGAAACCCCATGAGACTGACTGATTGCCCAAACACCATGGCATACGAACATAAAGCTGGAGTGGATGGCTGAGACACAGCAGGCTGCACGTCACTGGAGAGACCTTTCAGGCTACCTGAGACATGTGCAGTCTATCATCCCTCGAGTGTTTTGCTGCAGTACAAATGCCCTTATGAAACAGCTCTCAAAAAAAAAAACCCAACCCAAAAACCACTGAAAAAAAACCCCAAACCTTGACCTGCACAGAACGAGCAACAATTTACAAGGCAGAGCGTGCCAAAACCCAGAAATACTGGTTTTGTTATAACTGCAGGTCTAGGTAACCAGTTTTTTAATGGTTGCAGATTATGTGGATTCCTGCATAATCTGAAAGGTACTCAGCCACCTGAGACCCAAGAACTGAGGTGTGTGTACAGCACCACCTCCTGTGGAAAGTTTTACCCACTGTACTTCCAGTGATGTGAGGCCTTCACTGACAGATTTTAATTTGCCTTCACTTCTTTAAGGAGGCACATAAGCCATGAAGTCTGGTAGCCACAACAACTTGTATCAAGTACCTTGATTAAAACTAGTCCAGGAATGACTAATTTCAAGGAAACTTGTTTTGTCTAGAGAATGATGATGCATCAGATCCAGTGGTTTGCAAGCTTCTATTTCAACAAGATATTAATCAGAAATGTTCCTCAGGCAAAAGATGGTGAGTTGAGAAACAGAATCATCTTTCACCACGTGCACATGAAAGACACAAATGCAAAACCATCTCTAGTCTGTTAAATTGAGCACTTACTTGGCATAAAAAACATGCCTGCTCCAGACCTTGCTCTCAGAAGGAACGTGAATGCAGGTGAGTACTGTAATTGTTTGCTTGCTCCAAATAGTACCTACTTTATATAAAACGGGAAAAAAAAACCCCAATCCACTAACAAAAGGTAGAGCAGTACCTCACTGGATGTGGGAAACAAATGCAAATCCCTGCTCTGAATGTCCTACACAACATCAGTTGATCAGAAAAACTAAGAAACTGCAGGTTTAGCCTTCACTCATGAAACCCCATCATCTCATAAATACTTCATCGCTATCAGACTCCCTTCTTTACTTCCTCCTTTCCTTCCTCTCCCCATTGAAATGGCAAACTGATGACAAGGCTGAGAAAACAGACTGTTCTGAGCTATTCATGTCTATCCATTGTCACTTGTGAAAATACATTTTGTACTGATACAAGGACACACACGTCTATGAAGTGAATAAATAAGTGCCTGACCCAGAAAGTCAAAGAGAACACCCAAGAGGCTTCAGGGCAATATTCACCCTTCTCCTGTATCATGAAACTAGGAATAAAGAAACAGTTACAGCTTTACACCTGAACATAGACTGATTTTTCCATTGTGAACAGTTGCATTTTAGCCTCAACTGCATCTCCCCTCCTCCCTTGAGCCAAAGTGAGTTATTCATTAATTCTGATATGCTTTAGTCACTGCCTAAAACATCAAGTAGTTTGTAGAACAAAGGCAGGAGTTAAGGGTCAAACTGGTGGGAGCAAGTGCTGGTATTTGCTTTTGGGGTTTGTTTGTTTGTTTGTTTATTTGAGGGTTTTTTAAGATTAAAAGTGAACTTTCCTTTTTCCAGGTCCATAGAAAAGAGATCTAACAACAAAAAAAATTGAAAAACTGCTGTACTACATTAATTAAATGTTCTGTTCTAAAACTAGGCGCACAAGCTGACCCTTACTTAGTTAATTAGTCTTTGCTGTTCCCAAAACAGTGTTGTTCTCTCTCTCTCTTTTCCCCAAGTACTCCTTGGTCATGATTTTTCGGAGAAATGTCACTATGTCACTGCCTTGCCCTTCCTAGTGACTGTCAACTAAGTATGAACCACCAAAGTCACCTAGAGTTTGGCTATTAACTTCAGCAAGCATTTGATCTAGCCCTCAGCTATCTCTCTCATCTGCTCTAAGAAGTCTCCATTTAGAGACAATCAGAGAGCAACTGCCATTGCAAACACTTTTCAATTTCAGTTAGATCTTAAACTGTCGGTGATGAAAACTGCGGAGAAGGGTGGAGACAAACAAACAACCCAAAACAAACAAAAAAAAACCAACCACAAAACACCAAAACCAACCAACCCACCCCCAAAAATACCCCACCAATGTATATGTAAAGGGAATTGGGGGGGGGGGGGGGGGGGGGCAGGGAAAGTGTTAGAAATTTTGTGTCATTACTTGTAATAATGATTCTGCAATTTTCTTTCTAAAATTTGCTGCATTTAGTATTTTATTTTGGAGAGAGAAATACAAATCAGAACATCTTCATACAGAATTCCAGAGCCAAAGACTCTCGTGCCAAATTTGAAAAGCAGCTTAGCCAAGCTCAGATAAAATCAGCACCAGAGTTAGAAATGAAACTCTCGAGTTCCAAGCTCTTGTGCCTGAATTCAGACTGCCAAACTTACTTTTCGTCAGCAAAACAGAAGCACAAGAATTTGCATGTTTGCAAACCATATAGGCTGGTTTTTGGAGCTATACTCAGTATTCACTGCAGCAGAGTGTTAACACTGTAAAAAAACAATGCCACCTGAAGAAAGGAAAGAGACTGCTAGGCATTAATTAATTTTAGCTGGTGTTTTAAAAAGGGACCTTCATCTTTGTAGTTTAGTAGGCCAGATTTCTCTCTGAAATTTACTCCGGACTCCTCCTCTACTAATCAGTTGTCCTACAATGATACGGTAGAGCTTTCATAGCGACACCAGCATTAACATCTCAGCAGCAGCAACATCTCTTACCAGAACACAGGTGTAATGAACACACGCTAACTCCATATCAAATGAAGTTCCACTGCACCAACACAGCCAAGGCCATCCTCCTCAATGGCAAGTGCCTTACCTATTTCTGAATTCACCTCGCCGAGGCTGAGAATAATCGCTCTGTTAAACTCAGTACGTTAAAATATTCAGATATCCATTAAAGAATGAAAACATTCACTACCATTTACTGAACAGCATACTCCTTAAAAATGTTAGTCTGTCTCAGTTTCCTTCTACGGTTGTCTTGCATGCCACACAGTCCCCCTGCTCTGGCCCAGCACGTACGGCGCTGTTACAGTTACTGGGGCTGAGAGGGGAGAAAGGTCTGGTTTCTGCTTGCCATGGAATGAGACCTCTGTGACTGGATTTGAACTCCTCTCACAGAAAAGCTCACTGAGGAAAAATACCTTCCCAAGGATGATCTTTCTGTATACTGTATAATTTCTTTTTCATCAGCTGTGACAAGCCCTTGCATGTAAGAAAATCCAGAGGTTTTTATTTTGCTTACCTAAGTTTTCAGGCAACTCCATTTCTTACAGAACACAGATGTAAAGATACTCCAAGATTTAAAGTGTTAGCCGCAAAAAGGTTTCTATAGTTTACATTATAAGGCTTATGTGCCAACCAATCAGAATAAAACAGTCACTGCTTTATTTACTCATTAAAGAACATTGACTGACATCCTTTACAACTGCTGGCTTAACCTAGACTGTTACAGAAGAAACTACAGACAGAAGAAGAGCTATATTCTGTGTACAATTATCACTACAGTAAAAAGAGATTTTAGACCCCTCTGCCAAAAAATTACAATCAATAAATGCCTGTTAAAATGACCAGTCTGCAATGGGAACTGCAAAGTGTGTAGCCAGAGTAATACCAGATCAAGAACTTAGTTTATGATTCAGCTGTGGGATTCAAAGGACAAACACATGTAGTGGAGACCTTGAGAAAGAAGACCAGCCTTAATTTTTGTTTTGGAGAAGCAATTCAATTGCTTTGTCCCACCCACCTCACTTATAGTAGCTGTAAACTCAATTTAAACAACCAGCAAAACGGGGTTATACCTGCTTTGCACCAGCATACAGGAGACAGACTGCGGATGAGAGAGAGAGAGAGAGAGAGAGAGAGAATTCTGCTGAAGTACTAAAATGCTCTGTGAGTGTTGGTGAGACTTTCATTTTTCCCTTGCAGTCTGTGCCTTTTTTTCTACTGCCATTGAAAAGCCACGACTGAGGGATTTTAGGCATGTGGCAACAAATACCTGTTTGCTTGTTTAAATCTGGTCCCTTTGGGCAGAAATGAGAAGTTGTCAACTTTTAATGACAGCCTGGAAATGGTTTAAAAAGCGGCAACTTTGTTGATACTGGCTGCCATTCTCAGTGTTGAATTTCACTAGTCCTTAAACCAGATACAATTTCCTGGCAAACAGCACGTTAACCCACAGATCCGATTTTATTCCACGAAATGAGACGGTGAAGCAGTTAGCCCTTCCTCTCCCCTCAATGAAATCACCATTTTGGCAGTGTAAAATTATCCAAGCTAGAAATACTGTTGCTACTCCATCATACTGCTATAGTCTGACAGCAAAACACTCACAAATACACATAGACAGTAAAACAGAAGCTATGCATGTGCTGGAAATACATCTGCACTGATGCAGAGATCCGTCCAAGGTACGCTTACACACCGCTTCAACCCCCTTGTACAGACCTTCATTTTGAGGCACGGATTTAAGTGAGTAAGCTTGTTCTGGTTTTCATATTGAGTATTTCTGTCTCTATAAACTCCCTTATTTTAACATTTTCCCATTTTATTGGACTTTAATGAAAGCATACAGAGCCAAAATCAGATAATAATTAGTAATTTAATATAAACCACAGGAAATACCAGCTGATGTGCGTAATTACTACTGTGTACAAATAAACCTGCACCCTATCTGGAGAATTTGAATCCCTAGTGCCTGGAATACTCTAAGCCCCACACAAGCTCACTGTAGAGACAATCCAGAACAGGAGTCATGGTTGTCATCGAAGAAAGGGCTAAGAAGGTGTCCCTGCAGAAGCACTGTTAGGTACTGGTATCCAGTCCCAAGGACACATTCAGCCAAACAGAAGACTCTTGACTTTCATTTCATTAAATATTTCATTGTACTACATTCACTCAAGAAAACTGCATGGATTAATCTTTTTACAGTATCAAAATTAACCAAGTTAAATGCCCTTAATAAACTCTTTGCTTTTGTTTCTAGTTGATCACTAGTCTCCTGGAGAGCTACTCCACATACAGAACACCTTAACAGCTTTTCACTTTAAAACTTCCTATGATATAAAAGCACATTTGTCTAGCAGGTCTTACCTCCAAAAGTCCATCTTCAGGTAGGTCTGTGCAGTGGACAGCATTCTGAATCTTGTTCTTCCCAAAGACAGCACGCAGAGTTCCAGGTCGGAGATAACGGGCTATTTCCTGTCGAACACAAGAAAACCAGAGGACCTTTATGAACTACACTGTTTCTTTATATTGTGGATGCAATAGAATCTTATAAAGTAAAACATTATTGTGCTGGTAACATATGTTCTATGTACACTATAAAAGAAAATGAAGAGGAAAATTCTAGTTTGCACTACACACGTACACACAACTGCTGAAAAACCATGACCAAGACTGTGAAAACTAACTGCTTGAAATTGGGCCAATCACACCATGTCAGGTGAAATGCAGGACCCTTCATATTACAGATATGCCTTCCTGGCACTTGTATTAATAAAATTAGCTCATGTTAACACCTTTCCAGCTCTCAAGCACAGAATGTGCTGTCCTTAGTGAGCAGACAGAAGCATATCACCTTGCAGACTGCCTCCCCTAGCACTGAACTATTTGCCTCAGAACCTGACATTTGCGAAGCCCAGCTACTGAAACAGCCTCTTGGTCTTCTCCTCTGTGGTGCTTCTCTGATGCTGTGGCTAGTGCCAACATCTGATCTCCTCTGAGGATCAGTCCAGACTCTTTCTACATCTTTCTCTGTTCTTTGAGGTTGACATTTCAATGCTCTTCTTCCTCTATAATTCAAAACAACAACTTCTGCCTCTCTGAGTGTTTCTCACTACAGAAGATACCGCTCAGGTCCTGAGATAACATTCCTCCCCTACCTCTTTACTATGGTATATCTCCCATCTTATACTGCCATAGACTGCCTTCGTTGGCTCTCCCCTCCACCACACTCTTTCTTTCAAGGCATAATGCAGTCCAGCTGTACTTCTCTTCCCTATCACCTTGCAGTGTTGTATTTTAAACCATTTCCTATGCCAGCTGTGCTATACTTTGTTGGCCTCTCTTCCCAATGCCCTAGAGCTCTTCTCCAAGCCTCTCTCACGCATAGTGAGTCTCCTTTTTAAGATTCAATGATGATAGCATTAACCCAGTTTTCTCACCTTAAAACCCTTTGGACATTCTTATACGAGTGCCTCCTGAGCACTGTTGCCTCTGAGGGGACAGGCTAATGACAAGCTCATGCTACAGCTGCTGAACCAAAAAAAAAAAAAGCATTCTTCCTTGCCAACAGAGCTTACATCGGCCCCTTTCTGAAAGGCAACAGGTACATTAGGGTGTAATCACATTGGAATCAGCCAGTGCAGTTCCACTGTGCCACTCCCAGGTGTTTGTTTCGGTGTCACAGCTGGAGGTTCCTGCCCCCACAGCCGAGTCACCAGACTGGATAGTCCAAGCGTTTCTTAACTGTCAGTGTCAAATGGGTTCAAAGTGCATTCAGTAATGGCTCCTGGCTGACCTGGAAGACTTTGCACAGGTACAGATGAGAACCACTCGCATGATGCATACTCTCTTCTGGGATGGCAGTGGATGTTTTGAGCCTGTCCCAAAAGACCTCACAAGAGCATTATCTGACAACACCCTTCTGCCACTTTCCAGCTTCACCCATTTGTCGTGTCTCATTACTAAACTAAGATAATTGGACTTTAAGGGCAAGATCTTCTCCTAGCTGAGCAAGTCCTAGATATTTCCCGGTAATAACAATGAACAATTATGGTGATTGTTACCTGGTAACCTAGCTCTGTTACCTAGGGTGATCTGTTACACACCTGGAAGACAATTAGACTGCTTTAACGCTTGGATTGTGTCTAACCCAAACATGCTATGAGAAATTTCATTTCCTCATTGTTACTGTATGTATGCCACAGGTTATACAGGCTCTTTGGATATAGATGTCAAGGATATGTGAATAAGATACACTCAACATCAAACAAATTTGCTTCAGAGGGGAGTTCAAGAGTTTCACTCAAAAAAAAAAAAAAAAACCGCCCCGAAGAGGAGGAAAAAAAAACCCTCCTCTACATGGTCCTCATTAAAGGCTCGTGATAAGAAAGTCTGCTGGAGAAACAAAAGTCACATGGCAGTTAAGTATAGTTATGTGACACTTTAATCAAGCCTTCTTTGAAGCAACCGTTGATTCCAGTAACAACTAGCTGTCAGGAAGCTGGCAATAGCACTAGGCTTTCATTTATTTTAGGGGAAGTTTGGGCATATTAGAAAATTTACTGTGACTATGAAACCTTTGGAAACACTTTAGCAATAAACAGCTCAGATCTAAAAAGCTAAAGCTTGGTATTTCATATTCTGTTTATTTCCTATCCATCAAACTCTCTTGCTCAAACTGTTCCATCCTCCAACAGGCCCGAAAAATGCTGCTTCTTATGAAACTTGCCCAAGTTTTCCCTTGAATCATCTTCCTCACCAAACCTACTTTTTTTTATTTTGTTAGTGTGCGTGTCTTTCTTTAAAAGCAGCTATGGCCTCCTGACTTATAATTTGTCCTAAGCTCTCATTTCTACTTCACAACTTCAGAACAGAAGACCCCATGTTTCTCCTCTTGGATTCTTTCTCACTGACATTGGCTAAAGCTCCTACTGCTGCAGTACACAATCTTCTGTTCTTCCTTCAATTTTCAATGCAGGTTGCAACACATTCTCCTGCCCTCCTGAAACGCATCAGCTGTCTTGCTCAAAAGGGGACTCATTATGTTCATCTGGGATTGCATTAGAACAGAAGTGCACAAAGGTAGGCTCTCCAGCACTTTACATTGTTAGCACCTGATTTATAAGAATCTAAATAAGCCTTTCTTGCCATCAGTTAACAAACAGGATGAGAGGTAAAGCAGTCTCTGCTTATATTTACATAGCCAAAAAAGGACAATAATTATAAATCCCAAAGTTTCACTATTCCGTTGCTTTCTTATCACACCACTGAGAAACCCTCAGGCAACAAGGCCTCTGTAAATGCTGGAGATACAAAGAGCTATAGGGATCATATATAGGTGTCCTTGCGTGTGTATGGCTGGAAATCTTGGGAACATTTCAGGGTGTTGTGGTTTAACCCCAGATGGCAACTCAGCACCACACAGCTGCTTGCTCACTCCCCACCAGTGGAATGGGGGAGAGAATCAGAAGGGTAAAAGGGAGGAAACTCATCAGTTGAGACGAAGACATTTTAACAGGTAAAGCAAAACCTGCGTGCACAAGCAAAGCAAAACAAGGAATTCATTCCCTACCTCCCATTGGCAGGCAGGTGTTCAGCCAGCTCCAAGAAAGCAGGGCTCCATTACATGTAATGGTCACTTGGGAAGACAAAACGGCATCACTCTAAACAACCCCCCTTTCCTTCCTTCTTCCCCCAGCTTTATATGCTGAGCATGGCGCCATATGGTATGGAATATCCCTTTGGTCAGTTGGGCTCAGCTGTCCCAGCTGTGCCCCCTCCCAACTTCTTGTCCACCCCCAGCCTGCTCGCTGGTGGAGTGGGTAGGGACAGAAAAGGCTCAGCAGCAACAAAAACATCCCTGTGTGTTATCAGTGCTGTTTAGAGCACAAATCCAAAACAGAGCCCCATACTAGCTACTATGAAGAAAATTAACTCTACCCCAGCCAAAACCAGAACACAGGGAAGGAGGAAAAGAATTCCTTACTGAACTTATTCTTCATAGTACATATTAATATTCACTCTTCTGGCTCCACAACAGGAAGCTTGTCAGGGATTTTATTTATAGGGCCTCATCTGCAACAACGGGGAGATACAAATATAATAGGAGAGTTTGGGTTGGTTCCCACACACCCCTGCATCCTTTTAAACCTCTTTTTCTTAACCTTTCTGCTGAGTCTAGTTTCCAGAGTATGTGTTTTGTGCACTGGTTTTCAAAAACTTTTTGAAAGGAGTTGAGAGTGGGATGATGGCAGAGTTAAGAGCAGCTACAGCTCTACCATATGCATGAGAGGAGAGTAACGTGTACACTGGAGCTTCATGTGCATGTGTAAACAGGGATGCCACAA
This sequence comes from Phalacrocorax carbo, assembly GCF_963921805.1. Taxonomy (NCBI): domain Eukaryota; kingdom Metazoa; phylum Chordata; class Aves; order Suliformes; family Phalacrocoracidae; genus Phalacrocorax; species Phalacrocorax carbo. The sequence goes on along the minus strand of NC_087513.1, from coordinate 92,679,652 downwards.
GCTCGCACTTTGTGTAAAGAGCACACTTTCTGCTGCAAAACAAACCAGGGTTGCTGTACCAAAAGGCTTCATCCTCTTTGGTCTTATTCAGCAGGCTATTCGATCACACCTTACAGGCTGGACTTTGATCTACAGCTAGCCCTTTGAAGATTCGTGTCCTACACAAGATACAGATGCATATATTTCATGTTTCTCTCTATCATATAACTGTGCCCAGCTCAACACTGCCTGTATGAAGTACTTAGCACATTCTAAAATCTTTCTATTTCTATACAAGTGAAGGGAAACAAAAATGTCACCAATGCCTGCAATATGTCAAAATCAGACTGAAAAATAATAAACATACTCATAAGCAAAGCTCATTAACTGCTTTTCTTTCAAACGGCTGTTTTTTCATGGGCTGGATGGAAGTTATGTAAAACAGTAACATGTATTCCAGCCAAAACTGCAGATCTTAATAAAATTTGGCCAGGTTTTTTAAAGCATCTGCCCTGAATACTTGATCTGGTATCTAGAAAGGCTGAAAGGCCACTGCTCTTAAACATTCCTGCATGCTTTGTTGTTTAAATGGCATTCAAGGAAAAGCCAAAGAGGTGACCACTGACTCTGTGCAGCAACCATCCCCTCCCTCCTCAGTGGGAAACAGCACAAGCTCTGAATGCACCAAAAACATACAAAGGAATGTACCAGTACTTAAGGAGTAGCTACAAAGATGATGGAGACTCCCTTTTCACAAGGAGTCACATGGAGAGGACAAAGGGGAACGGACACAAGTTGCTCTTGGGGAGATTCCAATTGGACACCAGAGGGAAATTTTTCACACTGAGAACAGTCAACCATTGGAATAATCTCCCCAGGGAAGTGGTTGACTCCGCTCCCTTGGACACTTTTAAGATTTGGCGGGACAGGGTGCTGGGCCATCTTGCCTAGACTGTGCTCTTCCCAGAAAGGTTGGACTAGATGATCCCTGAGGCCCCTTCCAACCTGTGATTCTGTGAACTTTTACAGCCTAAAAATTAGTTCTCCTTGAACATCAACTAGAACAAGGGAAGCTTGAAAATTCATTACTGGTCCTCTTGAGTGAGGCAGAATAAACATTAAGAGAGTTTGTGATTAAACCCTGTTCGACCCACAGTGTGCTCCAGGCCAGGTTCATTCTTTTAAGGTTTGCTTTCGGGCCAGCAGCATTAAGAGGACTTCTTGGGCTGCAACAAACTCTGCACAGTCCTGTCTAAGCCCTCAGTAAAACACCTTGTTCTCCTCCTCTCTCTGAGCCCTGACTGCATGTCTGTTCCTTTCTCTTCTTGGCATTCCTCATTCATCATTCTCTCTGAAGGCTTTATGTTGACTTGGTCTCCCCATCTCTGCTTTCCCCACCCGGCGTTCATGATGCTTTTTTCTTCTGCAGGTCTCCATTGTCCACTGCTGTCATGAAAGAGATGGTCCTTCTTTCCCCTTGAGGGTACAAACTGACCCAGAAGGCAGTAGCCAGCCTCAGGCAAACAAGCTGGTCCTTCTAAGGACCAGCTACGCCCTTGTCAAGAGAACAGAACACACATTAACTGCAAACAAATAAAATAATGTAAATTCCACCACTCAGTGGAATTTGTCTGGCTGAACCTTAGCCATCGGAAAGCTGACTGCCATGTCCAAGCGAGGCACCTGAGCTTCCTCTGTAGTGAGCGGAGGGTGATAAGCCCTTTCAGTAAAAAAAAAACAAACATTAAAAAAAATTTATTCTTTTGCAGTACAACAGCTATGTAAGGTAGGTAGGATAAGTGCCTCTCTCTTCCCATCATCACAGCTCTTCAGTTGGCTTTTATTTTCAGGGGATTTTAGCACCCGTCATATCACACAGTGCTGGTTGCAGCAGGGAGCTGTACAAAATACTCATTCCTACACAAGCCATCAGCAAGAGGTAAAATGGTAAAAGCAGAACAGTCTCTGTCATGCAGAATACAATACTAGAGAAGCAACTCCTGTAACGCTTATTCAAGCTAAGAAACACCTTAGCTTTATTGTTACTACGGGAACAACCTCAGCTGATCAGTCTGACATATCCTTCACAGAAGTTCCCATCCAAAGACAGGTTTAACTGTCGAAATAAAATCTGTGGTCACAGATGATCTTGTGCATGATACCACAAGGGCTAGCTTGCCTCAGCTTGCTTCGCATGTTTTCTTTGCGGCCCATACTCCTTCCAAACACTAGCCAACCAATTTTGATGTGTGTGCTTCCCCACCAGTCACCTCAGCTCTGACGTGGTTTATGTTCCCCAGTTTCATGCGATAAGCCACCTTCCACTCAACATCGGCTGCTGCAGAACACAATTTTCTACGCCTGCATCAAATCAAGGTCCATTTAATCATCCCGAAATGCAGTGCTAATCCTTCTGTCTATATTACAGAGAAAAAACCTACATAAGATGGTGCTGTTGCCACTGTGAAGTCTATAACTGGGGAAGAGCACATTTTGCCCTGAAACCTGGTGCCTGCCTGTTAAAAGGTACTTCAGGAAGTTTCTAAATACAAAACTACGTCAATGTTAAAGAGAATGCAATAGGTTTCCTTCAGCTTACATTTCACAAACCAATCCAGAACAAAAGTCTGTTGTTGACAGAGTGCCGCATTTTCTCTTTCTTTGCGTTCCACATGAGCTGCAGCAACGTCATGTACAAATATGGAGTCAGTATCAATGGCCTTATGCACACTTCCAAGGGAGTCAGTGTTATCAGAAAGCCTTTTGTACTTTCCACATATCACAAAAAAATAATCAAACCAAAACAACCTCGTCCAAACACACACACACTAAACACCCCTCATCTTTTAATCTTTATCACAAACCAAACTGATACACAGGTTCTTGAGAATCTGGAAAGGTTGCATTGAAAGTCTTTATAATATTTAGCTTAATCTTCTGTCCCCTGAGCACTGCATATTCGACCTAGACATTCAGGTTGTCTTCTCCTGACTGATGGCAAAATATTTATGCCTCTGATCACTTACTGGCCATCCTGACAAGTTTCTCATATCTTTAATCAAGCCAAAACTCTGTGTGCATATAGTTATGCGCTTGAAACAGTGTGGCTATAAAGGTTTGTTCAGCAAATTAAATCATCTGATCCAAGCAACAGCAGCCAAATTTTCAATTTCAAGGCTGTAAAAAGTGCATCTGAGGCTCACCTCCTTCCAACAGTAGCAGCAAGTAATCAAACCATAGTTTATTTTGTTACAAAAGCCTACTCTGGTCTGAGTAAAAGTAAAAAAAAAAATTTAAAAAAATCCATCTGCTTTTCTGTTTACTTTGAAGTCAGCCTACCTCTGAACTATCAGTCTGAAGCCCTGTATCTTTTAGAAGTTTTGTTAACGGACCTAAAATTATCTTCCATACTCCAGTGTTGGCAGTTTTTCGGAAGCTCACAAGTCTGTAGAAGTTGTTACACTGTCTCCTTCTCACCCTCCATCCCCTGAGGCACTTTGATTCTCTCTGCTTCACTCCCACATGTTCCCTACCACTCTTCCTCTCTGGCAGCCCAAAGGTGCTGCACCAACTCTCTGCAGATTCTGTGCTGTGGGCAGCAAACGTGGCACATTTGCCAGCCTGAGATAGCATTTTCACTGGTCTTGGCACTTCTGGTTGATGCTTAAGCAATTCTAATGATAACTGCCCTGCTCAGAAACTTACTGACTGCCATATTTGTGTGTGTATCTGCCATTGCCAGTGGGCTGAATTTAGATAAAAGCAAGCAGCCACGCTTCCGAGTTAAGTGTAAACTAGACTGGATGGTGAAGTCTTGAGGATAACTGACATACCAAATGTAAGTTGGTCACAAAATAAGAATAAAGATAAAATATCTGGCTATCTTGTTGTATTATGTGGGTGCAATAAGGGATATTTACACTACTTGACAAGTTGGGAAAAGGAAGCATCTGACAACTGCAAAGCAGCTAACCCGACAAGACATCAGAAAATGCAGCATAACTGTAAATTTGATCATTAGTTGCTTTACTTTAAGCTTTAAAGGTGAAATACAGCTCCTACTGATTGTATTCCAGTGCCTTCAAGGCATCCAGAATTTCATCTATTTATCACCGGTAAAACAAGGATTAAAAAAAAATAGGAGGCTGCAAGAGATATTTTGGGATTTCATTAATTCATGTTAGCAAAATATCTGGAGAGCCTCCAGTGAAAGTCACCATGAAGTTGCAAGACATTATTTTTAGTCTGCAGATATCTTGGCTGAGTTTTCCCCTGTAAGAACAACAGTAATTATAAATTATCTTTTCCTCTGAAATTTTCGAGCTGGAATTTTACATTTGCAAAAGCAGTCCAGCTATCTGAGCTTAACACACTGCAAAGCAGAAAAAACAGCTTCAAAACTCTACTGAGACTTCCCCAGCTGAACCAACTTCGGACCATCCATTTCCGCAGAAAAGGCAGATGGACTGAAAGACAAAACTCACAGGTCCGCTGCAAACCCTAGGGATCCTTCTCATTCAGGGCTTACCATGGGAGAAAGCTTTCCCTTCCACTCTGCCCTCAAGCCTCTCCAATCCAACAGCAAGCTTTTCCTTGGAGGCAGCAGTGCTGCCATCTCTTCCCACACAGTTGTGAACAGCCCTGTTCTGATGGAAGGAATCACTCATTATTTGTGTTACAACTGTTTTTTAAAAGCCCATGCTGTGTTCAGGACTAGCTGTACTAGTCAGTGTTCCTATACATAGACAGTTCCTGGCCTGGAAAACTTATATGAAGAGACACGAAGAACAGAAAATAGGAGCAGAATGGACCCCATTTTTTGGAGTGGGAAACCAAGACAGGGAGGCAGTAATTTCCCAGGGGCACAAAGAAATACACATTTCAGAAGGATCACAAGTTCAATGTCTAACTTTTAGCTCAGATCTTTTAAATCGCAGACCAGCTCCTTAACTATTCTCTCTCCCTTTTAAAATGCTGCTTTAATTCCTGTGAGCACTCTGATGATAAGCCACAGTCTGCAAAACTCAGGCCATTTCAAGTTATCTATGGGAATTTGAGAGCTGCCATGGGAACATGAAGAACTGCTGCTCACCCATCTTTCACCCTGACCTCATTCTAGTCCCTTGATCTGGGAAGTCAAGGGGTGCAGAGAAAGGGAAAACTTCTTAGTAGGAGCATCCAAGGGAAGTCCCGTGTGCACATCAGATGCAGTCTATCATACTGTAAGTGAAAGAAGCTGCTAAAAATTCTGCTCAGGTGGCCCTGCAGTAGAAGAGAAAATGTCAGCCTAAACCAAACAGACCAGCAAGCACCACCCCAAATTATTCAGCAGGTTCTCAGCATTTGAATTAATCATTTTATATCCAGTTTGTAAAATGACTTTGTTTAGTTAATAGTGTCCACAGACAATGAGACCAGTGGTACAGAATTAAAACTATTACTGCAGCTGTTCTCATGGCTGACAGCAATTGCAGAAAGGAGGATTTAAAACTAATATAATAATAAATAAATAAAAATAATAAATAATAACACCACCTACCATCATCATAAATGCAAAACCAGGGAAGGGAAGGCCTAGGCCATGGTATTTGTTTTCACCCACTTTGAAGCCTTCAATAATGTAGCTCAAGCAGAAAATAACTGCAGATATGCTCTGGCCACAGCACATACTTCTTGCACTACTACAATGGCATACAAAGCACCTAGGGAATTTCAGTCCATACACACCCTGTTGCAATGTACAGTACAAGGATACCACCTATGCCACCTAGAAAGCCTACTGACCCCTCTTAGGGGAAACCCACTTAAGAAACTGATAGATCTCTTTCCAGCAGTGCTCAAATCCGTCTCTTGTGTACCAATTTATAATCAAGAATACTTAAGATACACTGTTACCTGCAGCTCTTTGGTTATTATTAGCTCTGCCACCAATTTATTAACCAAGCAGAGCCTGAATAAGCAGTCCTGTGGGATAAGAGTTTCATAGGTCTGATCATCCTCTTCAGCTGCTTATTCCAAGGGATCTTAAAAAAAAAAAAAAAAAGAAAAGTCATGTGCATTCAAGAATTGAATACTCATAAGCTGCCAACTGAAAGATATGAAACCTTTTGGGACAGCTACAGTCAACCACAACATCATCATGGTTATATGGAAAAGTGCTCTACTGCCCTTTTCCTACACATTTATAACTTCCTTTATTGCATGTTTTCAGCAAGCACCTTTGTGTGCTGACTCTTGCTAACTGCCTTCTATAGTGCCCTAGAAAAGCCCTTGCAGCCTGTTCTACCAACTTCTACCTTGGCTTATTATTTTCTTAATAGTTTTTTACTGGATGTATCATTCATATTACTTCATAACTTGCAGTATACGTAACAGCACTACAAAACCACTATGCTCCAACCAGAAGTCAGGAAGAAATCAAGTGAAGGACAAGGCTACCTATAATCAACAAAAGCCTGAGTCAGGCATGTAAGCAAATGTTTTTCATCTATTCAAACCAAAGATTCTGCAAACACACAAGGTCACTGTGACCAGGATGCTAAGAAACTGGAGAAGGAGAAAAGGTGGTTTAGTGCAGTAACGGTATCATTTTCTTTCCCAGACAGAGTGACCTCAGTACTTCCTATATCTTCTGGAAACAATGCTCCCTTCTTCCAAGGGAGGACTGAGGTTATACAGAATTTGGTTTTTGCCTGAATGCTTCTTCTCAGGGATTAACTTTTATATATTCAAAAACCTCACTGTACAATGTAAAAGAGTGATTTGCTGTCTGCTGTATCCAAACAACACCAGGGAAGCAAAGAAAACAACCATAGAGACTGAAATTAACCCAGAACCATCATGTTCCTGAAAAGGCTCTTACCTTGTGCCTTTATGGACTGAATTTATTATTGAATCTGTTCTCAGAAACCTCAGCTGCTACAGCAGAACCATAATAGAACAGTCCAAAGGCAGAAGTGGGGGGAAAAATCCCCCAAAATAAAAAGAAAGGGAATCACCAAGGAAGGCAGACCTCCTGTGATCACAGGAGGAGACCACAGCCTAGGAATTTGGATGACCAGCTCTGGGTCTTACTGACAAAGACTGTTTTCACAAGGGGGAAGAATAATTTGGTTTTTAAAAAGTGTTAAAACCCTCCCATAGACGAGGTAAATTGCTTTTTAATCCAGTGTGGCTGGGAGAAACAAGCCCTAGAGAGAACCCTGCAGATTACCTTTGATCAGCCTACCAGTGTAAAACTATATTGTGTATTTGTCTATACCAGGCTGGTATCTTACGATCATCTGGTATGTTAGAAGCCTACCTCTTTTTCTCCAATAGTAAGAAACAAAACTTTTCTCCTTAATCAATCCAAGATATGTAAGCAGAGCTACAATAAAGATATGGTATTTTGAAATGTATTAGCTAGCATTATTTAAAAAACAAACACACAAATGCCGGAAGAAACAAGGCAAGCAAGCTTCTTTAAAACTTTATGTGGTCACCTTTTAATAAAATATGATTCATCTATATGAGAATCTAAATCTGTAACACCACTCTCTAAAACATGGCATATATTCAAAGCTTGGAGAGAATCTAAACAGTAAGATGCAATACAAACAGGATATGGAAGCATTCATTTTGCAAAATAAGACCTGCAGATGGACAGTTATAAGCAAAACCCTGCGCAACCTGAAAAAAAACCCACCTCCTCAAGGCTGAATAGACATATTTATGTAACTTGCAGCATTTATAAGAATCTTGTGTTCATCATAGATGCTTTAAATACCACTCTTTTTAATAACACCCACCTACTACTTTGGGATGCACTCAGACTGAGTGCAAAGGGAGCCTTTATGATCCCTAAGATAGTCTTGCAGGCTTATTGCACACCTACCTATAGATACAATTAGTCTTTGTGACTTCAGATTAGGCTAAATGTCATCATGTGTCTGCAGAGCTGAATGGTAGAATCCTTAACCAAGAAACTGAATTTTCTTAAAAATTAAGTATTCTAAGTGTGGCTTAAACCCTTACAAAAATGGCCAGCCCTATGATGGCTTGCACGGAAAAGCCTAAAAACCTAGCTCCAGCATATCCTGGCATGTTATCCATTCTGGGGAATAGCTAGGAGGTCTCTATAGCAGCACAGAAAGTCAAGGAAGATCAGTAACCAGTGCTGTTAATGCCTTGTGGCACATCCCTGCTTTCCTTCAGTCTCAGCTTCTCTCCTCTTGTTAAAATAGGGCAAGTTATTCCTGCCTGGAACCAGGCACAAGGAGCCCAGGAAGAATCACATCAAAGCCAGAGACAGCCCGACATAAGGGAAAGACAGGGACACAGATGGGAGCCCTGAGGCTTCTTGAAGTTGATGCTACTTTCCAGGAGAACATACAGGATTTTTGACAAAATGTTGGTAACTTCCTGAAAATGTCCAGAAATTGCAGTTAAGAAGGTGCCTTGTCATCAGGGGATACTAAAATATCATAGTGACAGTTAGCAGAGGAAACTACAAATCCCCCCTTACAAAGGCTAGAGGGGTTTCACACCCAACCTGGGGGGGTGGGAAGCATTACAGTGACCAGAAACAAGATGCAAATGTACTCCAGTTTCAATCCTCTCCCAGAGGCCCTCAGCACTTTCTCTCCAGAGGATGAAAGCAGTAGACTCCTCCAGCATCAGGCCTCTGTGGTAGTAGCAGGCTTATATCAGACAATGCAATATTTTTTTGCTATCTATTTTACCAAATTACAGTAACCTGTGACCACTGGATCTAAGTCTAATTACCTCGCATCCAGGATTTATTTAGGCAGAAAATGTAGCGCTGCTGACATGTTCAAGTCTGGTAGCTCTGGAGCCTCAGACAAGGAATGGCAGATAAGTTTGAAAAAAAAAATCTGTAACCTTACCAACATGCCTCAGTCACACTGGATTTAAAGCAGAGTTTGGTCTTGAGGGCTCTGTCAGTATTTAGTCTCCTGATGGAGACTGCCAGTCACCACTAATAACAGCAATTTTCAACACATATGCACCTACCCATCAAGAATCAAAATGAGCCTACAAACTCCAGTTCCACATGACACTGAACAGCCATCATATGACAGCAACCTTCAGGCAATAACAAGCCACATTTAAAGCAAGCCACTTGCAAGCAAAAGGCTCCTCCACCACTACTAGTGATCTGATTCTTTCCTAATCTCCTGACAAAGACATATTTCAGTGAGGCTGAAGTCCCTCTTTCTGTCAAAGGACTTCCCGTCACCTGCAAAAGGTGGCTTGGAGAAGACAAGAAACAGAACTCTAAGCAGGTCACCTCAAAACCATAACCAGATCATGCATACATGACACTATATGGCACATACACATACACGATTAAAGCAAATGGGGTGGCAGGGGCTGGCAGACCTCTGCAATACCCATTCAGAAGCAAGAGAAACACATCAGGAGAACTTACTATGAACACTGAACTCATGCCTGTAAAAATTAATTATTGGATTCTTGACTCTAAGCTGTTCCCAGAACTACGCACAGCTTTGAGAGGTAAAACAAATATGACGTTTATGTACCAGTCTTGTTTCTGGTGCAGCCAGTGGAGAGTCCATCTATTTTAAACCAGGGAAAGCATCTCACTGCCACGTAATTGGTGTTCGGCATCCACAGATGCCTGTCAGGCACAGGCTCATCTCCGACAACAAGCTATAATACTTTTGGAGGTAAATTTCAAACCATAAACCAACACACTGACAGTCTGAGGTGGTGGTGGCAACTCATGGTTACAGTCACATTACAGCTGTGGGTCATTGGAGCACAACTGTCTTAACACTTCCTTTCTTCTAGATCCACTCTTAATAAGCCCCCTGCCCATGCACAGAGGGGTGACACAGAACAAGGCAGAAGTCCTGAACCCACCAAGACTTTGGGCTTTATGAACCAGCAGTGTCAGCTCAGCAAAACAGGGCTGCACTAGAGGGAAGGATCTCCCTCCACTGACACTCAGTCAAAAGTTACCATGTTCTCCAGCTAAGAGGCCTTAGCACTGTCTAGAGCACATTTTCATTAGACCTGCAGAGGCTGATGTGGAAATTAAAAGCTGAAAGGACAGGGTCAGATGACTGGCCCTAAATAACATCTAAGCAATTCAATCGCGTCTTTCCCATTGCAGGCTTAGACAGCAGGATATCGTAACTCCTATCGATCAATCTGTTTGCCACTCTAGCTGATAATGGTCTGGCACCGAATAAAAATTTTTATTATTACATGACTCAGGCTATCTGAGCAGATAATCAATTATATGAAAATCTTCTTCTTCAAAGAATGAGATTAATAAATTGTATTTCTCTTGAAACGTATTATGTACTTCACTGTCAATACTCTGGCCAAGGCTCACTAGGCTACAGGGAGAATCCACACTGAAACAGCTATGAAAGTATTACCAGAACATGAATACTTGGGAGCTCAAAAATAGCCTTTATATTTCTTTTATCTTCCACTTAACTATTTTTTATGTGATATAATATGAAAATGTCATTCTGCTAATGTAGTTCTAGGAATGAACACGAACATTTTTAGCCTCACATGTAGGTAATTTTCAGTCCTAGAGATTCACAGGAGGTCTATATAAACAAAAATCTTACAGCAACAGTGCTCTTTGGCTCATACCATCACCCCTATTTAACTGATGTGATAACTGAGGCAGAAACATATTGAACTTTTTGTCCAAGGTCACACAGTGAGGTCACGAATGGAGCTAAAGCACACTCCAGCTCTTTCAGCTCACCGCTTTGTTTTAAACCATCTCATTTCCCTTTCAGGTCTTTGGCATTGATGCAAAAGTACAAAAGACTGTTAATACACTGTTACCCTTAAAATTGCAAATCCTCAATGTAAAAAGAATGTTGGTTAGGATCTAAAGCAAGTATACAAAAATCCCTTTTCAGCCCACTGGATGCAGAAATATTGCAGCACATCCCATCGCTTTAATAATATCTCACAGCAGAAGGTACTTGAGTCACTTTTAGCATACTGCAAATCCTAACTAAAAGCTCTTAAGGCTACTAAAAGTTATGCAGTTAGCCAGGAACATGTAGCTGATGTAGACTCCTGCAATCACATGTTATAACCAACCTTTCATTTGTGTATGAAGAAAGTTCAAAAGGTAAAAATAAAAAAAAATAAAAGCAATATATCAAATTTCTACAACATTTTACAAGTGTCTTATGAATACTAAGTAATCACCTCAACAATTCCTTGACAAAATGTTACCAGCAGCTATTTCAAAATAGAAGCTTCATGAAGAAGATGGGAAAACTGAAGTTCAGACCTAAGTAATAAAAGAAGGCCTCCAAGTGCTCCAGAGGCCAAAAATACACAGCCACCAATCCAATGAAACATGGATGCCAGCAAGCTTAAGCAGTGATGGGATTCCCTGGCCACCATCCCCCTGTTCCAAAGTTCAGGCTTTCTGTGATAGGCCTTTCCTTCCTGATCCATGTGAAACACTGTCAAATCAATGCAGAAGAGTTTGAATTTTTTCTTACCACAGAAAACAGCTTTCCTGATAGTGCACATTGTGCTACGTTTACCCCTACCCCTCCTTGCATTTTCATTTCTTTACAGTGAAGAAGAAGGAAAATAGCTTCCTTTATTTTGAACTGTGGCTGCAGTTAGCAACTCTTGTTTCTAAGTGATAGTGTGTATCAAAAGTTCAAAAGGTTTGTGTTCGGTATTAATCTTACTTAACTTTTTAACACCTCTTCCTAGTTTTCTAGAGCAGTTACCTCCTTGCCATAGGTGTAATTTTTTTTCTCTCAATGTCAGAACTGCACCAGTAGAAACAGAGCGAAATAGCACCCAGCATAAAAGAAACATAATTTAACAACCTGCATAACAAGATTTGATAGCATATTTTGAAAAAGGACTTAAATGATTCAGACACAACATGGAAAAATCAGTGGAACTCAAAGTCATTTCAGAAATCCATTCTTATTTCAAATTTAAATATCCAAATAAAAGTGCTCAGCTGCTCATAGGATCTCAATATCTCAAACTTCCTAGCTTTGTGTGCATAGCAGAGGCTGTGGGTGCTTCCCCTCCTTGAAAAAGCTAGTCTTGTGTGGAATTCAGAGATCTTTTTTAAACAGTCTTTGTTTAGTCCTTGCTAGTTATTGTAAAAAAACCCTGTATTTTCAAGATGGGCATCAGAATGGCCTGCTGGCCTTTTATAGGGGTGCTGCAACAGTAAGTAAAGCAAAAATACCTGTTTCTTATAGTAGATGTGGAGAGAGCTTTCCATTTCTAAGCCCTACATGTTACCCACAGAGGCATCACAGGAGAGAAAGAATGAGGCGCAGAGCGACACCAAGAGCAAGTCACACAAGTAATCTGGGACCTGGCTGTGAGGAACAGCTAAGCTAGAGGCTGCAGTTGGAATACAAGAAAAACAAGCATCATGGCTCATCTGAAAGATTACAGAAAGGCCTCCGATGAGACCACCAATGACAAAAAACCCAGCTGCACTCCAGGAGCTTAAGCCTACTCTAAAGATGCTGACAATTCATCAAGAGTGCAGTGACCCAGCTGACCACCCACTAGAAAAGTACCCATGTACAAGAAGAATGCAAGCAGCAGCAAGATCTGCAGAAAAGCTTTTCTCCTAGTGCATATACTATCCACCAGAGAGAAATGTTCCACAAGCCTGCAGCCTCTGACACTGAGCCCTTCAATCAGGTCACAGTAATTTTGAGAGTGAGCACGTCCAGCACAGCCACTTACAGACAAGTATCTTTATCCCCATTGCCCACTTCCCAGATTTGATAGGCTGTTTGTACGCTACTACAAAGAGGCTCAAAAACAGGCTTTTGGTTAGTAGTCTTCCCTACTGCCACATGAGAGGTTTTAATAAAGTATTTATAAGTTGGTTGATAATGAAGGATATTTTTGGCAGAGAGCTTTACTGACCTGCAAGGCTAACAAAATATTACCCAGTTACAGAAAATAGCACAGAGTCCATTTCATTTTTACCATTGTACACTTGGTATAAATTGCTACCTTATTAAAGTATTATCCTCAAAATGGAACAGCTCTAATTCTTTCTTCAGCCCTAGACATCAAGGGACTTGGACAAAACCAGACCTATTTCCAAATGGCATCTCACTTTGATTTGGGAAAATTTGTATCACCTCTTTTTGGATGCCTTTTATTGAAGCGCACCCCAGCTGCCTCCCTGCAAAACCAAGAACAGACTGGAAGGGCTGTAAACATTCATACCCAGTTTAGATATTTGACTTGCACAAAGTAATTATTACATTTGCTATGTATCTGAAATATAATTAACAGCACATGTGATTGGGAGAGATTCATTATATAAGTCAAATTCCAACACCTTTACTCACTTCAAACAGCACCTTGCTTTGAGAGTAATCACAGGTATTTCAATGGCACTACTTGCCAAACAGGGTACTATTTAACAAGAGACAAAGTGACCCAATCAGGTACATTTTGTAGCAAATTTGCTCTTCACCTGTGTTTATAAACAGGCTGTACACACATCAAGATCTAGCATATATAAATAAACAAACAAGTTACAGAGAGATCCAGATCTCTCAGTGATAACGCACTATATTCACGACACTTAGATTTATTTTAACCACTAGAATATCAAGTCCATGGTGTCTTCACAGTCTATATATAACCCTGCTAGATAATGAAACTGCTGCTATGGTTTCTCCTACCCTTATTTCAGATAGATATTGTAACCACCAAGTTCAGTTGTGAGCTTCTCCAACAATTTTGGTTGGGAATGACAAAAGACCACTGAGATACTTTAATCCCATCTTCCTCAAGGACAAGCTACAAACGCTATCTGAAGAGACAGATAAATTTCAGGCAAAGATCACTCTTGAGAGCAGCTGTAGTTACTGTATATATGCTTTATGTGCTTGAAGAATCAATTAATTTGCAATTCTTAGAGAAAACAGTAGACAGAATTATATAAAACAGCTGCCTGTCTTCCAAACATACTACCAGCGTAACTGCTATGAAGTCCGTGTCCAAAACTTACAGCCACCCGCTTCCACTAGAAGCAGGAAGGTACTCATTTTTGCTTCACAAATCACACAGTTAACCACCGAAAGGGAAACACAAACAGCATAAGTAGGTCACTAGCAAGAGATCTGAGAGACAAAAATTTAGTTCCCTCCTTCGTTGTTTTCTTGTGCTACCCAGAGAAGCCATCAGTTTATACACCCCTCACAGTTCCTTTGGTCACACACATGCTGTATGGCTACGACAGAGCTTTTTGTGTGATGTAATAAGGGAAAATAGAGAAACTCCCCTCATATAGGTAAACCTGTCTTTAATAACCTAAAGCAGCTGTGATGTTTGCAAGCATATTTTGATTTTAATGTATCAGTCATTAAACAAGCAGAAACATGAAAACATGAAAAGGACATAATAGGCCCAAATAAAACAACTGCATCCTTGAAAGTTTTGAAGACTTGAAACTTTAAACATGGAATTTGAAGCAAAACTGAAACCGCCATAGTATGTATATTACTACTGATATATTATTCTGCAGTTTAAACTAAGTCAGATAAACAGGTTATACTCTGCTTACAAGATGCTAACCCAGCAGAGAAACATTTGAATGCTACCATACAGAAGGGGAAAAAAGGCTTGGATAATGCCTTTAACCTGGGCTTTCTGTGATGGAAACTCCAAATCTGAAGAAAAGTATATCCTGAACAACTTGTTCTGCCCTTCAAATATTAATCTGTGTGAATTCTTTCCATGGAAACTGGTAAACCCGCTCAGTCTGCAACTAAAACATCAAATCATAACCAAAAAAACATATCAACCCTGACCTCATTGCCTGCACCTTGATAATTTCACCTCATGGCTCCTGTGTCGTATAGCAGCCTTCATTGTTTAACAAAAAACTGCAAACTTTTTGAGACAGCACTTATGCTTGTCTCCAAACTGCACACAGTATCATGCATAGCCAATTAGTCACCTCAAGAAATGAAAAATAAAAGCTAGAAGCATCAGCATAACAAACAGGTAGAGAAGCTTTTACACCCTTTTTTGTTCCCTTCCTTCTAAAAAACAAAGGAACCAATTCTCCTTTTACATTTTCATCCTAGGAGAATGCCAGACTGCAGTGAACTAACATTTGATTTACACTGGCATGCACAAGCAATAACTATTTGTTCCAAGGCTTTGAAGCCTTGTGTTCAAATATTTATGAACCTTTAACAGAGATTTGTGCCTAGATAGCTTTCCTTTCACATAAATATCATCAGAGTATTTTATTATCTGGTTTAGGTAAGATCAGAAGAGCTGCTAGAGGATTTGCAAATCGGTCCACTAAGACTAGCTTTTGACCTCCATAATAAGGTAATGCTTACATGTTTCCAAGGAATGCAGCAGGTACGTGGCAGCCATACTACAGTGCGATATTTTAATTCGCATAGACAGCACATCATCATCTTAAGCATTCCTTATCACTCAAGCAAGTACTTACAGGGTCAGAAGGACCACAGAAATCTCTGAACACTCTTGGAGACTCAGACTGTACAATCTCCATCGCTATGCAAGGGCCTGAACACAACTCTGTAACCATCTCCTGGAAGAGAAAAAAGACAGAAACAACTCTGAGCTTCCTTGGGCATTCGCAAAGGTTGTGTTCCTCTCCAGAACTAGACCCAAACTTACAGGACAGCAACTATTAAACAATATTGGTGCATTTAGGAATCAAAGACATGAAACAAAGATGCCATTAGTATTCACAACAAAAGAAGCGTTTTCCATTTCACTACTTGGTTTAGAAGGTGGAGATAGAGGTAAATTGGACAATAAGCTTCAACAGGATACTGAATAGCATGTGACAACATCCATGAGACTTTAAATTTTTTTGCCAATAAATCCTTATTGATCTGGACCTGGATTTCACAGAAGTATCCTGTAACTTCTCAAATTAGACTGAATCAATGGAACACACTTTGCTGGGTATAAGCCTGAAAAAAAAAAAAATCACACTAGATTCAGCCAGTTCCACAGGCAGCAATGTACTTTGCAGTGTTCCCTACAGGTGCCATGGTACACAGCTTATATTTGTCTCCAAATAGGCAACCCTTTGATGGCTTTAAGTCATTAAAACGTCTCTGGGGCCTTTGATTCTCACTGTCTTTTCCTCATGTATTACTGCAGAAGCTGAAACACACAAGCCAACAGAAGAGAACTGAAAGGGGCCTGTGACACAACCTGTTAAAGAAAGGGTCCTTGATCTGGCAACATCCTTGTTGTGTACTGTTACCAGAATTTCAGTTACACTGAAATCATCTGTTTCCCTGGAGCCTCCTGGAGAGTAAAGAGACATTGTGATTTCTGAGTGGGTGATGAAAATGGGTCTCAGTTTTCATAAGCTTAATTAACTCTGGGCATTTGTGCCAATCTGGAGTTTGTTAATTAGAGGTATAGGTTTCACAAGCAGAAAGAACCTATTTTGATGTTCTAGCCTGACTACCTTTTTTAAAACATGCCCTTGTAATTGCATACTTGCCTGGAAATTTCCGCAGACAAGTTTTAAACAAATCAGGACAATTAGAAGAATCAAAACCAACGAAGAAAGGGGAAAGGAGAAAACATTCACAGGAAACAAAGGAGGACAGGGAAGGACAAGCAAGCTACTGCAATCACACCCACCAGCCATGGGCAGGTCAAGGATCAGCCATGGCAAAGAACAAGAGCGTGCAAAAAAGCAGTAGGAAATGAAGGATTAAGTCGTCCTCTGCCTTTTACAAATTGTAATGGAAACTACAAAAAGACTCCAAGTCAAGCAGCATTGTTCCAAGGAGTTGGTATCTTAAGAACAGATTCCACGCTGAGAGCGTGTGCTTAATCTCCCCACTCTGAAGTCAGTGGGACAGAATTTTAGCCAAATGCCTCTATCGTCAACCTGATCCTAGGAAATGTAAGTAGAAGTATTCTCGAATGAAAAGAGTGCAGACTAGTTTCATGCTCTACAACATGAATAAATACTCTAATTCCAAAAACTTTCTTATCACCAACATATCCTCTGTTAAGAACAGGTCAAAGAATATTTCATTCTGTCAAGAAGCAGTAAATTGCCCCAAAGTCACTACTCTGTACAATTCCATTGAATTCTGTCATCTAAATAACTGTTAACAAGAAAATGGAGAAAAAACAGGCTTTTAACTTTAGTTGAATCAACTGAATTCCTTCCTGCAAACTGTGGGGATTTTTTGTTCCTCCCTTTTTATTGTTTCAGTATCAGCACTGACATCCCACCAGCAACAGCAAGCAACATGAGCAAAGTTACTCCCTACTCCTCTGTTACAATAGAAAGGTGAGGACTGAAGACCAGCTGCCATCAACTACAGCACAGAGGCATGTGAGACAAGCTTGGTCTACCTTACACAGCCTCATTAAGTCTAGAGTTGAATTTATATAGACACTGTTTCTCTGGTAAGACTGCCAGTTACAGCTAATTATTTAAATTTTTTTTAGCAAATAGTTCATTCATCAAATAACATGGCTTGTGGTCAACCAAAACCATTCCTGGAGCTGGATCAGGCTTATGCATTTCTGATTAACAAAGTGGATTCTGAGCTGACCCAAAATAATCTCCCTCCTTTTTTCCCCATTTTCTAGTCTGGCTACAGTAGGAAATACAAAGCAAAATAGAACAAAAACTAATCAATAGTATGCAAAATCCCATGCAGGAGATACTAACAAAGCTAAAATTTTGGGCAATTGTTCAACTTCCTCTTCACAGAGAAGTGCTTATATACAATGTCAAGCCTTTATCTGATTGACAGGGGGTAACCAGAAGAAATGGGAGTACAGTTTTTGAACAGGATTTCTGGATGCCAAGTATCTTCTGCACTGAGTTATTTTGGAATGATAAATAGAATTTAGATCAAAACAGACGGTTCTGAGTCACAGATATGAGAGGTCATATTCTTTCTTCAATATCCTATTTCACAACATAGTTCTTCCTATTTGGCCTGCACTGACAATATCTACTGCTGTTCCCATATGTGCCTTCTCTGGATCCCTTCACAATCATGATTAGCTTTCCCACGTTTTCCTGTTTCACAGACACCCTGAGTGCACAGAGATATTAATTTAATTTCATTTCAACTGAGTGCATCCAGCACATATGGCTTGCAGGACAGAGCTCTAGATTCTCACTTTTCTTCAAATCCCGTCTAAAACATATCTTCTTTATTGACTTATCCTGTTTAAATGTCACTTTTACTTCTGAGTAACTCTCCAATTAAATTATATAATTAAAATTTGCAACTTATTAGGGGGCCAGAGATTGTAAAAAAGAGCTGCAGAAGATGGTAGTGAATTTCCAATTTGGTTCAAAGCAAAGACTTTTGCAGTACCATGGGTTGAAATACTGGTCAGATATATACCATATTTTAATTCTGCCATATACCTACAAGTCTGCCTGTCTGATCTTCCTTTGGTCCCTGTCAAAAACAGTGTTATCAGATATGTGACCTCATTCAAACACATTTTATTTTTAAAGAGATTCTTCTCAAAGTTATGCTTACCATGTATTCAGCCACAACACCTTTGTAAATCTCATAAAATTCTTCCACATTTGCACGCTCCATGTTGAACTAAGAAAACAAAAATGTTACCCAGTCTTCCCTAAACAACAACAAAACATTGAAAGACACCCCTTCTTAACCAGCAAGCATTCAGAATACTCTTTTAAGTTTTACTAGGTAAAAGGAATGGCTTTACAGCTGCAATGTGAAGTTTGCCAACAAGTTAGCCAATGATGCCACAGGCAACACAGCACAGAGTATTTTCTTCCACCTTAAATATAAGTAGACAACGTAGTGTTGACTGATGCCACTAGGACATGCAAGAGGATCTGTTTGTTGCATAGTAAAGGACAGTGGCTATTTTTCATTTGTGGTGGGGATTTGAGTCAAAGGGCAGGATTTACAGGACTGCTCTTGGGCACAATCTTTGTGCCAACTTCCTTTAACTGCTGAGGGTGATCAAGGGGTCAAAATCCTTTCAGTATCTTTAAAAACCTTCCCCCCAAATTCATACTAAATATATATTTAAAAATTGAAGAATATTAACAATAATCTTAGCTAATACATTTTGTAAAGATATCTCAAATTGCTCCTGAACAGCCAGATATCATTATCCCCCTTCTAACTACAGGGAAACTGAGTTACAGAGAGGTAAAGTGTCTTGGCTCAAGGTCACCCAGCAAGGAGAAAGAGATCACCTGATCAATGAAATAATAAAACACAAATATCACAAGGACAGTGCTGATCCCAAAACATTGCTACATAGTCTGCACAAGGGTTTTGTATTGCAGGAAAACACCTGTGCATTGCTGTGAAGTGCACACAGCACTTCTCCAACTTCTGTTTATCAGAAAAACATACAAAACAGGAAACCTACCATCTGCAAAGCTGAGATCTGAAATCCTTCATTGGTGATGGCTTTTATAATCTTTCCAGCTAGCCCTGAAGAAAGACACAAAAGACAATATTCAATTTTTAAAAGCAGAATTTACAACTGGAAGGTATTTATGCCAATACACCGCTTATTTTCAACAACAAAAAAAAAACACCAAAAAACCAGCACTTGCCTAATGCTGACAGAGGAAGCAGAGAGCAAAGTTAAGTTCACATACTCTATGTTCTATCTACAGTGATGTGCTGATGATTTCAAACAACTAAATTCCACACTGCTACTGAAAAGCATCTCTACCAAAAAAAGGTAATTAGTGAAGACTCTGCTTTTCTCAGATCAACTGCAAAACACCCAATTGCTTCAAGATCAAGATTTATATATTTAAGTTCCACTAGCCAATGCTGATGCTTAAACAGTAATCAATTCAGGGCACAGGCTGCCTATTTTGCTGGTTTTATACAGTGTTCACTAGAGCTGGGGTCCTACTTTAAGCTAGAAACAATGCAGGATGATAATAAATATTCCCAATAAACCAGCACAAAAGTTCATGTCTTCTGTGGGGAAAACACACTAGTGCAAAATAACCTACTGCTTCTAAGATTGTAACTCCCAAATATGCTATTACTGATCATACTGCTTGCTTTATTCTCTACAGAATGCATCCTCAAAGACTGAATTACACTGTAAAACAAAACATTAAACCTCAGAGAACAAGAACCACTGATGCTCCACTGAATGTGTATTTTAGATTTGCCTGTGCTTACAAGATCAGGCCATTCGAAAGACTACGTCAGCCAAGCACAGCACTCTGTGCGAATGAATTTCATAAAAATTACCATTTTTATAGAACATAAATGCCTGTTCTCTAGTACAATTTTGAGATACTACACATTTCCGGACATTTATTCAGGGCAGAATTAATCATAAAAGAATACCCTGTAATGAAAGACAACACCAGGATTTGACTCCTGGTCATTAAATCCTTTTATTAACTAGTCTTTAAATTGCAGGATTTTTAGCACCGCATAAATTTAGTAGATGAGAATAAAACACATCTGGTATCTAGGTTCTGGCATGCTCAAGACCTAAATTGTACACAGTCTGCTAATACCTGTGGCATAGGATTGGTGAGCTTCCTACCACATTAAAAGGTCAGTGGAAGCTTTGAGTAAATGAGACAGATAGTTGGAGGGCTTTCAAAAATCGTATTTACAAATGAAAATGAAAAAAAGCTGTCCCTGAAGTATCTCCCACCATATTTTCACGTGAAGGTTTATGTGGAAAAACTTTCCACATATAAAACAGTGCATACTTCCTCAAAAAAGATCTTCAAACTACTAAGGGGAAAACCTGAGATTTTGGCACATGGTCCACACAGCTCCTTGAGCCTACAGAACATAGAACCATGCAGAGGCAGGTGCAGTACCTGCCATCCCAGTGTACTATTACACCGTGTCTCAGTAGCACTGGTAAAAGCTGTGACGCTCCTGTGAAACCAGGAAAATATATTCTGCCTTTTTTTCCAAGGTGAAAAAAAAACCACAACTGCAGCAACAAAATGAAGGGACTTGGACAGGTTTGCCCAGGAAATGCAAGCCGATATTGGAGAGAGAAACCAGACTTCTAGTTTCTTTTTGTCCACACTGCTGGGAAGGATGAGCAGCTCAGATGCTTCCACACAGAGGTTCCAGTGAGGCAGCCAGCCTACAGTCCTGACTTCAGAGATGAATGGCCAGTTTATAAAGAGGTTAAGTGACTGTCTGAGGATCATTCAGGAAATAAATAAATGAATAAATAATCTGTGACAGAGCATAAACATTTCCTCATTCTTGATTTTCAGAGCCAATACTCCAGTCAACAGCCACTGTTTCATAAGAAACCAACAGAGAGAAGAAAGGGCAGTGGCAGACAAATGGCAACCACTACTTGCAGGGACGAGGCTACCTTGGTATGAGAAAGCTGCTTTGCATGACAGATCTCCATTTTACACTTTATCAGTCATGAATGGGCCACTCACTTAGGCCTTCACAGCCAGCAAGAATCTAAAATACTCACCAGGTATCAGTTTTTGGTGTACTATGGAGATCTGCTTTTTACAGAATTTTTGGCCTTGGCAGTTTTATAAGCTCTAAGAAAAACTCATGTTTTTGAGAAACAAAGAGGGACTCAAATATTCAGCTTCTGGGCTGTTTCTCTTCTGGAGTCATTAAGATTTTTCTTCTCTGTAGAGAGGAGACAGGCTCCTTTAACAATAGAACTCAAAGTAGGAATGTATTTTGGATAAAGGTCTTTAATACATGGTTCATTTAATAATTAACTGTGATAAACCTACCAAGATTTTCCTCTACATTGTATTCCTGAGTTCACTCTCACTCACCAGAGCAACAGAGGACTTTGTTGCCCCAGACAGATTGCCCATGTCTGCAACACCCAAAAGGCTTAACCAAAGGAATTATTGCCACCATCGTACACAGATAGATGTCTTGCCAAAAAAATTCAAAGCACCTTGAGGAAGAGGCATGAGATTGCATTTATATTCACAAAGCAGGGTATTAGCTCCACTTCCCAGATGTGGGAATTGAGGCACAGGAGAATAAGTGCGTTGCCTGTGGCAGCGCAGATCTGCAAATTCAGTGACTTGGCCTCCTTTGCCCCTGTTTAGGCAATACACGTATAATTTTTCCTAGGGACACTTGCCTTTCAAATTCTACCTGAACCAAAACAGAAATAAAAAGCATAGAGGCAATCCCCAAGCAACGGAAGAGTGGAAGCTGAAGGCTCAGGCTTGGGATCTGTTTCAGGCTTTCAGCCAGTTACATGACCGAACTGGGACGCATCCTCTCCTTTGTGGACAGATAAGACTGAGGAAAAGAACTACTAATTAGACAGAATGCCATTTCAGCAGCTTTCAACAATTTGTTTTGAACTTTAAAATCTTGATCTGTAGTGAAAAAAACAACCTTTTAAGGACCCTTCAAACGGGGCCAGTGCATGTTTAAAATGTGATTACAGTAAGAACCCAAACCAAAGCTGCAGATTAGGCACCAGTTATGATGAATTTTCAGTCACAAAGCACAAAAGAATCACAAGCATTACTAAATGCAAATGGGGGAATTTAGTACTAATCCTAACAAATATGAGAGTGAGAAAGAGAGAGTGTGTGTACATGCTTTACATCTCCTAGGTAGCATTATGTTGCTACACACCTAATATACAACAGATAATCTTCCAACGTATTTTAATCAGATAATACGATAAGGCACCAAGACCTCATCAGTTATACTGATCTTCTACAATTTGTTACTTTACAACACACAATATTTGAAAACTGTACTTATTAAGAAGCAGAAAGTATCAGGGAAGATATCAGAATGAAAAATATTACAATTGCTTGCAGAATTATGGATTGGAACAAAATAAAACAGTTCATGAAAGTCACTTTTAACCTAACAGCACTTCATTTAATCGGATGTAACAGCTGCGTTACCGGGACCTGCCAGTCCCAGCACACTACGAACCACCATCCCCGCAACTAGGGATGTTACATTCTCTTCCCTTTGTTCTTGGCCTGTTTCCCAATTTAACCATTCCACCACTAAAGGTTTAGTAGGCAAGACAGCAGACTGCCTTCAAAGCAAGTCAAGAACTAGCTTCCTCAGCTCAACCTTTATATGTAATTTTTTAAATACCCTTCCAATAATTAAAAATAATTCCTCTGGAATAACAACAGTCTTTTGACAGGAATACACAAACTGCTGTGACTGATCAGATCAATAATCCACCTAATCCAATAACATATTTCTAGAAGTAACCAGTACCAGATGCTTAAAGTAGCACTAACTATAAGTAGCAATTTCATTTCATGTCTATTTTTGACATTTTAAAATATAATTTTGCTTCACAGTAGAATGAAATTATCCAATTCCTTATTGCCAAGCGTTAAGGTCCTGTCCCAAAACTCCAGAGAACCACAATCAGGCTCTGCTCTGAGCAAAGTCCTTTTTTAATTCCAAAAAGAGGAAAAAGTGGGACTCAGAGCTGGGCCCTCCTGCAATGTATTTCAGTTGAAGTTCTCAATAATCTTTGTTACAGACAATATTGCAAAACACTGTGCATTAGGAAGCTGACAGATGTCCTTCACAAAAAGTGCACTTCTACCTATTGGTTGATCAACCTATCCCCTGAAGAACAAGGTTTACCTATCTCTTCTCTTAGAGAAGAGAGTTTTTTCTACTTAGAAATAATGCAACTCTAGGCCAAAAGTTTGGCCATAGTGATAATCTGCAGCTATTGACCTCCCAGCCTTGCTGTGTACTGTATGAGAAAGGATATCCAGTCTTTGGTGCAAAAAAAAGTGAATCACAGAGGGTCTCCAGAGCAACACACACTGGGCCAACAGAGAGAAGGGAAGCTCAAAAGCTACCCAGCCTAATCATGGGGGGGGAAGACAAGTGGATGCAGACAGAAGATAAAGAAGAATGTGTGAGGAAATGATGAGAGAATATTGTTCATAGTTACAGAATCCAGGATTTCCCATAATTTCTCTCTAGGCATTGTACTGAATCACAGAATCACAGGTTGGAAGGGGCCTCAGGGATCATCTAGTCCAACCTTTCTGGGAAGAGCACAGTCTAGGCAAGATGGCCCAGCACCTTGTCCCGCCGAATCTTAAAAGTGTCCAAGGGAGCGGAGTCAACCACTTCCCTGGGGAGATTATTCCAATGGTTGACTGTTCTCAGTGTGAAAAATTTCCCTCTGGTGTCCAATTGGAATCTCCCCAAGAGCAACTTGTGTCCGTTCCCCTTTGTCCTCTCCATGTGACTCCTTGTGAAAAGGGAGTCTCCATCATCTTTGTAGCTACCCCTTAAGAACCGGTACATGGTGATGAGATCCCCTCTAAGCCTCCTTTTCTCAAGGCTGAAAAAACCCAGCTCTCCCAGCCTATCCTCATATGGCAGGCTTCCCAGTCCTTTGGTCATCTTGGTGGCCCTTCTCTGGACCCCTTCCAGCCTGTCCACATTTTTTTGTATAGTGGGGACCAGAACTGTACACAGTACTCCAGGTGTGGCCTGACAAGTGCTGAGTAGAGCAGGATAATGACTTCTTTATCTCTGCTGCTGATGCCCTTTTTGATGCAACCCAGCATCCTGTTGGCCTTCTTGGCCACAGCAGCACACTGTTCACTCATGTTGAGCTTCTCGTCCACCAGGAGCCCCAGGTCCCTTTCCACAGAGCTGCTCTCCAGCCAACTAGATCCCAGTCTGTGCTGCACTCCTGGACTATGTTTTCCCAGGTGCAAGACCTTACACTTGTCCTTGTTGAACTTCATAATGTTCTCACTGGCCCACTCTTCCAGCCTATCCAGATCTTCCTGCAGAGCAGCTCTCCCTTCTGGAATGTCTACTTCCCCACTCAACTTGAAGTTTGCTGATGACACCATCAGGCTACACTTGATCCCGTTATCCAGATCACTTAAAAAGATGTTGAATAACATTGGGCCCAGTATCGATCCCAGGGGGACCCCACTTGTGACAGGCTGCCAGTTTGAAAAGGAGCTATTTACCACCACACTTTGGGTGTGGCCTGTCAGCCAGTTCCCCACCCACTGCACAGACACTTGTCTAGGCCCTAATGCATTAATTTCTCCAGGAGGAGGCCGTGGGGAACCGTATCAAAAGCCGTGGAGAAGTCCAGGTAACAATGTCCACCACCTGCCCCATGTCAACCAGGCAAGTCACTTTGTCATAGAATGCCACCAGGTTTGTCAAGCATGATCTGCCCTTAGTGAAGTCATGTTGGCTTTTCCCAATCACATGCTTCATTTGACTTGTGATGGCCCCCAGGAGGATTCGTTCCATAACTTTCCCAGGGATTGAGGTAAGGCTCATGGGCCTATAATTACCAGATCCTCCCTCATATCTTTCTTGTAGATAGGGGTAACATTTGCCTTCCTCCAGTCCTCTGGGACATCCCCTGTTCTCCACAACTTCTTGAAGGTTATGGAGAGTGGCCTTGCAATGATGTCAGCCAGCTCTCTCAACACCCTCGGGTGGATGGCATCAGGGCCCATCGATGTGTAGGTGTCAAGCTCCTGTAATTATTCACGAACTAACTCTTCCTTCACTGATGGCAGGTCTATGTTTGGATCAACTGGCAATAGAGGTGAAGAAAGTGTTGAGGACCTCTGCCTTTTCAGCATCGTTGGTGACTGACTCTCCTATTCTGTTTAACAGGAGGCCTATGTTTTCCTTCTGTTTCTGCTTGTGGTTGAAATACCTGAAGAACCCGTTCTTCTTATTTTTGACATCTACAGTCTGTTTCAATTCAAGCTGAGCTTTTGCTTTTCTAACTGCATCTCTGCACACTCTGGCAATGCCCTTGTAGCTCTCAACTGATAATCCTCCACTTCTCCATCTCTGGTATGCTTCTTTCTTGGATTTGAGTAGACCCAGGAGTTCATGGTTGAGCCAAGGGGGCCTCTTGCTCCACTTACTTCCCTTTCCTTTATAGGGGATAAACTGGTTTTGTGCTTGCAAGACAGAATTCTTGAAGAACTCCCAGCACTAACTGTTTCCTTTATCTTCCATGGAAGGATCAGAAAAACCTTAAGAAGTCTGAAGGGCAGCTTTAAAGATATTTATGGAGAACCATCAACATGGCAGCACTTGTGAAAAATCTTTACAAACAATATTCATTTGAAAATACTAAAAGGGTGAAGACAAAAAATATCACCACTGCTTTACTAGAGGATAAAAGTCGGCATTTTGCTAGCACAAGAAAAGTTATGCATACAGACAGTAATCTTAGGGGACCTTGAAACCAAAACGGCTGAGCATTTGATGTGACTGAGAACAGGAACCAATAGAAAGATTCAAAGGGGGTGGAAGGTCAAAGGCTTAATCCCAGCTGCAACTTTCTGAACTGCTATGAACAAGGCAAGACCACATTTTTGAATGCCAGACAGGACATTAAGACACAAAATGATGAAAACCTGTAGGAAAAAAACACATTCTGAGAGTTCTTGTATGGGAACAGATGGGAAGTCACACTTAAAATTCAGATACAAAAACCCATACAGAAACTCAAGTCAAAGATCACAGCCAGGCTACAGAAAGGATCCAGCAATTTGGCTGTGCAGTGTGTGCCATTTGAAGAAGAAAGATTAAGAAGGAAAGATCAATACCTCTGCAACAGTTATGCTGAACTCAAACTGATGACTGTATGTTTACAAAAAAACAGAAGAGCTTAGGTTTCTGTCTTTCATTGTTCTTGTGCTAAAAGAAAGCTTAAAAAAGTATCCGGTTTGTTTTTCTTTTTACTTCTTTCTTTCGAGTTGTTCATTATCTTGTACTCCTTTAGCACATCCACTCTGTTTTTTATCCACTTTAAAAGAATATGATCTATCACTCTGTCCAGGAGAATGTTTCTATGGCTATAATGATTTTCGTTTACTTTTGCTTATTTTTTGAGTATTAAAAAAGCTAAACACAATATTTTAGTTGAGGCTGTACCACTGGATTATCCGATGGCATTCAGTATTATAATTCAAACCATTTGTATGCTTACTAATATTTCTTTCTTTTTTCTGTTTATCTCTACTGAACACTGTGCATGGCACGTTTCATGAATGGTTACATTTACAAAGGGGAAATGGTTAAAATTATGCCTTGTAGTGTGCATTAGCCCATAGTTATAAACAATGATTTTAATCTACTATTGCACTGTCAATTAACTTAACTCTGGAGGTTAAAACCTCAGGAGATCCCCTATAATCTGCTCTAGCCTTTACTAATTTTATATTCCACTTCCTGTGGAAGGTTTGCCAACTCACTGTGCTAGATCAATTACAGTAAATAAACTGTAAGCGCCATCATTTATTTTCGACTTGGCAAAAGACTGTCACATATTCCTACATTCTGTGTCTTAGCTCTTTTCAGACCCAATACCTTGCCTTTCTCCTTACACTCTGATTCGAAAGGGCAATAAGAGAAGAGACTTCAAAATATCTAGCTTTTGCTCCAAGGTACAGTGAAGTTACACTATGCATGACTGCGTTTTAAAAATTTTTCTAAAATGTTTCAGAAACTTCTTGTAACAAAGGTTCCATTACATCCCCAGATATCAGGCCAGTGATATACTTTGAAGTTTTCCTTAATGATTAGATTTAATGTTCTTTCATCTAAATTAGTAAATATGCTCATATTTTCCAAATTTACATATAGAAGGCTGTATACCCCTGCCTTCTCCATCTCAGGTTAAATAAATGAAACCCTTCAAGTTTTCGCTGGCTAAATCTCTTATTGTTTTTACTCTCAGTTGGTTATGTTGTTTTTGAAAAGAGTGCCCAGAAACTGGACATGGTACACAAGTTGGGTTCTCACGAGCGCTGAGTAGAACTAGTTACTGAAAAAAACCCTAAACAAAGTGCGTCCGACATTGTGGAGACTGATTGTGTTTATGATGTATCACTATTCCAACCATTTCTCTACAGACTTGTCACTGATACCCTGCCAGTTCTTCTCTATTTTATATTTAAGCATTTAGTTTTCCTCATCCATACTAGTACTGTGCAGTTGTTTATATTCAGTATCATCTTCTTCACATTGCTTCATTTCTGCAGTTCACCAGGAATGTTCTGAATTCTAATCACATCCTCCAAAACTGTAGCAGGCACTTGGTACCATTTGCAAACACCCCAAGCAAGATCTGTCCTTTCCCATCCAAGTCATTAATGACAATATTGACAAGAACTGGCCCAAGGATGGGTGACAAGATTTCACCCACTTTTAATTTGATGTGCTCCTGTCCAGTCCAATTTGTCCAGGAAAACATTTAAAGCTATGCAGATGCCTATGCTGCACAGATCTAAATGTACAAATTACTTCACTAAAGAGGCTTTGATGAAGGCACTGATATTCAAGTGAATTATACTATCTGGCTCTGCTTTACCTTCCTTTAAGCAAAGCATACTTAGAGAATTCAGATATCAGCAAAGTGTATCTTCCTTCAAAAAAAGACATGCTGGTAAATGTCCATCATGTCATCACTATCTAAGTGGTTTAAATGAAATTACAGATTCTTGATTCACCAATTTCCTTGGTATGAAAGAATTTTCAGTAGCCTGAAATTACCTGGACCACTCTTAGAATTAACCTTTCTCTAACCCATTGAGAATGAAAAATCCCAAAATGCATTAATAATACACTCATTCCTAAAGTCTTTTTTTTTTTTTTGACACAATAACACCATCATCCCCGCACAAAGATGATTTTTAGCAACAGGAGCACCATTAATACAAGTCTACTGAACACTAATGGGAAACACTCTCTTGCCAGTAGTAGGAGGATACTTACAAGCTTCAGTAAGGATTGCCTGTGCTAATTGATCTGGTTTTTTTCTCTTAAGTATACCTCCTCCTCTTCCTTCCAGTCTCAAACTGTCAGAAAGGATTTCTAGACTCAGTTCACCGCCCCCTCTACCTTAATCAATTCAAATGTAAAATATATTTTTCTTACTTTAAAAAAATAAATGTCATTACCTCACTAGCCACTGAAATCCAAAGTCAGTCTAAGTTGGGAAGCCAAGGCCGAGGTGATAAAATTTTACGCAGGAAATAATCAAGAAACACAACAGGCTTGGTTTCAGAGACAAACATCCCAAGCAAGGAATATCCATTATTACAACTACAGCAAAGAACTGAAAACACAGATTGAAGTGGATGGACTACTGTTCTCATGGAAACTAAATTATTTTCTAAAAGAATGGTGATAAAGTGGTAAAGTTGGTTGCTTTTATTTTAATCACTATTTCCTAGCTTCTCTAAAGAGAATAAAACCAGCCAAACAAAACCCCAGCACCACCAGACACCACCAAACACTTCAACACCCTATATATATTATATTCAAGGAAAACATAAGAAACAAAATGCATTTAATTTTACCTAAGTATTTCTGCCTGGGCAAATCCATCTGGAAAAAAAAAAAAAGCATGCCTTTGTAAGCGTAGTGCTTTACTAGGTAGTTTTCACATGACTGCAGCACTAAAATTGCCATATTGCATGTGGGAATATCCAGAGGTCACATCTCAAATTTTCCACTGTACTTCTTTGAAGCATCTGCAAAGATGTCTGTTCATCCCACTTATTTTTCCATTTCCAGATTCTACCTTCAAATAGTTCCTTCCAGACTTCTAATTGTCAAGTGTCTCAAGGCTATCACTTACGCCCCCCGGTACTCAACCTTGTAGACAACATACAAAGAAGAGCTCTGCCTATGAGGTGAAGAAGTCCACAGCATCTGCACTTCACCTTTCTATTATGAATACTCCTCACAGAGAGAAGACGCATTTTCAGAATACTTATGAGAAAATTGCTTTCCTCATTTTTTTCTCAAGTATGAGAAAACAGCCTTCTGAAAACCTTATTCTGCTTAGAAATTTCCCCAAAATCAAAATAATGAGTTACTCAAACTTATGTCTAAAAACCCAGGGTGAAAAAAAACAACCCACCAACCTATTTCCAAAGTTTGTTTACAATTTTTTAAAATCTTATCTAATGAATACAAATCATTGCGATAAAAAACAATTATATAGATACCTCGTCCTGAGAATGACGACAGATTTGCACCCCTCTCTCTTTTCTGCTTATTTCCTTTCCTAACTACATACATCTAACTATACTTAGTACATTACAGAGGTCAACTGGACATTTTCACAGTGATGCCTTCTCTCTTTCAAAGAGCAACAAGTATACCGTGTGTCAGCTCTTCAGTTGTTTGCAGTCAGACATATAGTATACTAAAATACTGGATTTTAGTCCTTCTCTCCCCACTCTCTTGTAAAGTAAATTCATTTGAGATACTACATAAGTAAACCCTGTTTCTATACCTGCTTGAGACTGAACTACTGTCCTTGGTATTCTTTTTGTCAAAGTTAGGTTTGTCTCTGAATGAGGAACTACTCTCTCAATTACAATTTTTCTAAGTCTTTGCATAAATAAGGAAATAGGGTCTTTATGGCTACCTGTCATGCAGTATTTTGTTGATCAATATAAAGGTCTATGAATTTCTAAAGCAGTCCAGTAGGTATTAAGTTAAGATAGGAACACTCTCTCAGTTTTATCATCCACTCAGAAAGAGGTCTAAAACCACACTTCCACAGAATAACTTTTCCTCTTGGGAAGAACTCACTCCTGCTCCTTTTGTTTTCTATAAGACCTAAATTTTAGTTGAATAATGTGGAAGACAGCACTGAAACTATATTTTTAATTACAAAAGAGGGACAAGGGTTTAACTTACCAGCAATGTTAGAACAAAATCTCAAGCTTAACACCTACTAGGAGAACAAACATATCTGGGTTGTCAGTCTCACACCTAGAAGCTCACAAGACCATAGAGGCTTCCTTCACCTCTATGGCAGCTCTTTTAGTTTGCATCAGGTCCAATGAATTCCTGACTAGCAGTTTTGCTTTTCAAGTTCATGGCACAGTTCTAGTCCCAAATTGTTTCTTTTTGACAAAACACTGACTTTAGAAGAAGCCATGTCTCAGCTTGGGAGTGCAGAGAAGGAGGGAAGGATTTCACCCCTCAACCTCTGTGCTGTAACCAAAGTACAAAATGTGAAATATAACAGACTTCTGACCTCAGTCTTTATAGCCTGATGATGACTACTTTCATAAATTTTTTCCCCTGCTTGTTTTTCAAAGAAATTAAGTAAAAGCCACATCAAAGAAACTTTAAACCAGTCATGAAATACCAAATTCTAATTCCTACAGCGAACATGACTAAACTGATACACATAAACACATTAAAGTTAATCCCACCCAGTGATCTACAAGGTGTTATTTCTGCTGACAAAACGGTCGAGTCATAACTGTCCTCAGGGCATTAAACTGAAGTTCATCCATTTTGGTGCATTTACAATGTTGGCTTCTGAGCTCTACTGTTAATACCTCCAGATCTAATAACATGAGGTGAATTACAAGAAAAGAATGTCTAAATGATTGCAACTGTGACCTTGATTTTAATTATTGGAAGCTGCAGCACAAGAAGCAAGTGGGTTACAGAACGCAGATCCTCCCATAAACTCTCTTGTTATTATTAAATAAGCCCTTCAATCCTGATCAACACACTGAGGAGCTGTGCTTACTAATTACTATCCTCCTTGACTGAAAACCGATCTCAAGACAAGACAAGGAAGAGGCTAAAAGACAATCAGAAGCATGGCAGATTCTAGAGGGGTCAAACTACATCGTGTCTCCCTGACATGACCCTGGTCAGAACAAGTTTGCATGAAGTAGCATCAGGTTGCTTTTGCATTCTTTCAGCTCTCAATAACGAGGAATTAGACTGCTCTTGCAAACCCTCTTCAGAGTTAAAATACAACCACCTCACCACTGACAACTTTCCAGCCAGGCAGGGAAGTTCTTCATCTCCACTAGGAGGAGCCACTAGAGAACAAGCTAAAGCTGTCTAGTCCAGAGAACTGGGCTACATCGCCTTCAGTGGCCTTCCCAGCTGTTTTGCCATCTGTGATCCTCCACAGAAGACAGTTATGCTGACACCAGATTGACAAAACAGCTATTGCCTTACTTCTTTAAGAGGCACGCACAATACGTGTTCCTAGAGGGCTGATGATACCACCCCTCCAGCATTGCCAGCACCCTTGACAGCTGAAGTTAAATTTCGCATAACTTCCCTGACACCCTTTATCAGGCCCCAGGCTTCCTCTGCAGCCTGGCAGACACTTTTGGTACTCTCGCTTACAGGACTTATCATGTGCATGAGCGCTGTGCCAGGTCCTGCTGCAGGTGGTCAGGCTGCGTGGCTGCGGCTGCATGGCAACTGGTGTTTCTGTATGCCTGTCAGGAGAGGGTCAGCAAGGCCGGAGATAAAACCAACAGCAATTTTCCACTGCTTTGCTGCTGGATAGGAAACCTATGAACTCTCTACGGTAATCAAAGTCAGTTTCTAAGAAAGGACTGTCCGAGAATTAACTAGTGTAAACTAGAGATTAGATCCATCCTTTTGACAGCAAGGTAAGCTTACTGAAAAGCCTCCTAAGCTTACAGCTGAGATTAAAGCAAACCATCTTCCAGGGTGGAAAAATAGCAGATTTTTCCTTCTAAGAATCAGTTATGCAATGGACTCTGGAGGAAAAAGACACCCTGGGAAAACGGACCAGAAAGCAAAATTCAAGTCATGAATTCAGTCAAATGTTTCTACAGAAATAAAAGCTAAGGCTCTGTATAAGCTCAAATATGTACATGAGACTTCACGTAACTGTAAATGTGTAATGAGCAGATTATATTAATGGTAATTAGATAATCAAGTTCAAAGCCTCAGCTGTGCATAGGAAATGGCAAAAAGGTTTATTTTTAGATACTTGATACTGAAAATTTGCAGAGCAGAAATCAAATCTGCAATGCATAAAAGGCTGTGCTGCTTTGACCCACATAAATTCCTCTCCATGCCTCTGCCAAACCACACTGACGGCCACACAACATTTCCTTTCCTCGTCAGCTGCTGTGTTTCCACTTCCTTTCTCCCCACCAGAAACAGCAAGCTGGACAGCTACAGCTAGAAGCACTGTTGCTGGGGGCAAGGAAGTTAATTATTTTTAAGACCAAGCAGTCTCCTACATGCAACTTTGCCAAAAGGGCAGGTCACTAGTCGCTATAGCACATACTTCAACTGAGATACAAGAGATGTTGGTATAACCAGAATGTCTCGAGTATCACTGAACACAGTTGCTAACAGCCATTAAAAAGGAGACGATACGAGCAGGGCCTCCCTGCTCTATCATGGATTGCTGACCCCAAATAGGTCAGCCCTTCCTTTCCCAAACTTTCTGCCTACAGATACACAATCTACCAGGCCAACCTGCTCCACTGCCATGTCTCTGCTCTCTAATCCCTAGAGCTGGGCTTCTCTGTTCTTGCCTGCCTGTTTCAGACAGGTAGTTGGGAGTTCTCCTGAGCAGACTGATTGGTCCCCGCAAACCCTTTCAGCGTGCTATTCCCTGACTCCAAAACAGTCTGCACAAGGAAGGAGGAATGGTGGCATTTTTACAGAGACAGCCTACCACTGCCACACAGCATGCTCAAAACTTTAAAAGCCTTAAAAATATATAGAAGGCAAAGGCTATGTTCCTTCAGCTTTAAAACAGGCAGTTTAATCATAAGAGAGTCATTTCAGAATTAAGACTCCCAAAACCTGTTGCAAAGCTAGTGCACAGCTCCCTACTCTGTTGCACATGGATCTTCCAACTGTGATCACGCAAAGGGCTTTACAAGACCAGGTGTACCAAAAGAGATGCCACTCAGTGATATTTATGTTGTTACTCACAAAAATAGGCTGAATTAGAATACATGAAAACTAAGGAAGACAGAAGAGGATAGACTAAGAATGCCAAATTCTCTCCCCTGTGGCAGTCCTGGACCATTGGGCTGATGTTGGAGAGTTCCTGCACCCCTTGTGCAGAAGGACTCATCTCGCCTCAAACTGCTGACTGGAACCAGCCTAGTTGCAATACGAAGCCACACCAGTGCTCAGCCAAAGAGTAAGGCCACCTCTCAGCCACAGTGACTCTTCCCTTCCCTAAGCCCAACATCCTGTCAGAAGGTAGGCTTCTGGAAAGTTTTACAAGATGTCCTCAGTCTCATAATCTCTTTAAGAGATGCCGCACCTGTAGCTTTTGAAACATTCAAAGTAACACTGGAGAAAACAGGAACAACAGAGCTTAGTAAGACAAAAGCATAGCCAGTCCCTGAATTCCATCATTCTTGATAGTAACTTAAAATTGATAAAATAATTTGCTGACTTAGAAAAGAAAACGCAGTTTTGATTTCTTCATTCTGTTGAGGGTAGTAATCAAGGCTGTATGGATGGAGAATTGTTCACACCAGGTACACT
Organism: Phalacrocorax carbo; assembly: GCF_963921805.1. Taxonomy (NCBI): domain Eukaryota; kingdom Metazoa; phylum Chordata; class Aves; order Suliformes; family Phalacrocoracidae; genus Phalacrocorax; species Phalacrocorax carbo. Next base: position 92,645,309 of record NC_087513.1, on the reverse strand, counting down.
TTGTCTTTCAAATTTTAGTTGCTGTTTGGCAGCTGTGGTCTGCCTTTCCAGCCCACTGTCGTGCGAGAAAAAGGACTACATAGTGGATATTAAGCTCAACTTTAGTCAAGACTTTCTAGCGTTCACGTTGCAAAGCTGGGTGTGCGCTTACACTTTCTGTTTATCTGTCCCTGTATCTCTTGTGTGCTCTCTCTCACTACCCCCACCTCCTCCAGACACACACTCCCAGAGGAGAGGTGCACACAGGGCCAGAATTTGACCTTTGGTGATTCAGAAAAATTTTGAGAAGTTCAAGAAAAAAAGAAAGTAAGTAACAGACAGGGCACTACGAAACCTACAGAAATGAGGATTAAAAGTAGGAAGGGACAACCTGAGCTCACTAAGCGAGAATCTGAGCCCCCATATGTAATACAAATTATATCTTAAGTATAAGAAAGTACAGCCCAAGCCATCTACTTTGCTATTTCCACACTCAAACTAAGGACCCTAACAATTCTGCCACAGAAAAGTTTGTCCTCTGCAAACATTTAGCTAGGTAAAATCATAGTCCCAGCCGCTGCCCATGTTTCTGTAAAAGGGACATCACTCTGTCTTTGCTGCATAGCAGACTAATCAGTAGCAGATACCATGCAAGGCCTCCAAGAGATAACAGGCATATTATCAGCAGTGAGTGCGAGACTCTTTCTTGTGAAAGCCATTTATTTTTTTCAGCAGGCTCTCCAGACACCCCACTTGAGGTGTGAAAGGCCTGGAAACTGCTATGGCCACTTCTGTTGTTTCCATTTCAGCTATCCACAGAGAAGTGATTAAAATGTTGCAGTGTGCTCTGCATCTTACTAAGAAAAATCTCAATGCTCTCACACGGCAATATTTATTCTGCACTCAAAAATATTGTTGCAGTGCCAGAGCCAAAATATTTTACTGCACTCACTGCTCCTACACATGCTCCTGTATCTAAGTAGAGGACACAAAACTGAGATTATTTTTGCATGGTAAGAGTTGGGCATTAAACATTTCCAGTACTCATACGGTGAGCTCACAGGGCATTCTCCAGCACAGAAAGCATCATGGACTCCAACAAATGCTTTAGGTCTTTGGCTCACTTTCATATAGTAAACAAGCCTTTTCCACTTTCCATCCCCACTGCATTCAGCAGAACAAGATCCATATCAGCACAAATCTCCCGTTGTGAGTAGTTTTAATGTAAAGTGTTACTGCATAAGCAGAAGGCCCTGCAACGTGGCCAGGTGTCCTGCTTTCACTCTGCTGTGAGGATGCTAACCTCCAGCCGACAAGTGAGGTAGGCAGACAGGAGCAAGGACATGGTAAGCTGTCACAGTAAGATCCATTAAATCTCATGCATATTTTTATATTTTTATCCTTCTTTTTCATATCTCTTTTATTTGGAAATTAACAAGTACACACATGGAAAGCACACGACCCACTCTTCATGGAGCTGAACTGCAGAAATACTAAACATCTATGAAAAATAATGTATCTGCATATTTTTGCATGTACTATGAAATATACTCTGTGCTCTTCAGTCTCGTTCTTCCAAAAGGGGGCAAAGGAATGATCATTGATACAATGAAGCACACATTGCTTTCACCTCCACTATCTGCATTGCTTACCTTCATTAACTGCATGAGGCTTAATAATGCAACAAGTACAGTTTGTGAATGTTGCACTGTTGACTGGTCCGCGACCTCCACTGGAGGGGAAGAACAACTCCAGCTCCTGAAAACAATTGTAATTGAATATATTTTAGATTGATATAGCTGCATGCATCAGCTTTTATCCTAAGTAACAAGATCTGAAGTATCCATAGTCACAGAAGATAAACCTTCATTATAGATTTTTGTGCTACAAATACTTTTCCCCTATAATATTCTCTCAAATATATCTTCTCCCTCTCTGGCACCATTGCTGCAATCATAAAAACATTATTTGAATATTTCTTGCAATGACTGTCTTTTCACTTCTGCAATGCAATCCATTTCCATTCACAGCATTCAAAATGCTGGTGCCACAATCAGTTGGTAGAGGTGTTCCCAGTTTTCTGAATTCTGTCTCTCTCTCCTCAGTGTCTTTCCCAAATCCACTCCCATATACAGATATTTTACGGTCTCTCTTTTCACATCATCTTTTCCACTAGGTGAGCAAAAATGCAACTACCATCCATTTCTCAGTATGTTTTCTTTCCACATACAAAACCTACCTCCATCCCTCTTGATTACAATTTTTTCCTTTTGTCTTAAACAACTAAACTTTGTCTAAAATTATTGACTCACTCCTCATGCCTTATTGACCCAATTTTTGTTATTATTGTTTTACTGAATTGAAGCTGATAAACTCAATTTCTCTGATATCTTGCATGAATCAAAAGAACCTCTTTGCCTCCCATCACTTCCTTTCTTCCCACCATCACTATTCAGGTATCATATAGCTTGGGTCTCAGACCTTACTGGGGTGAGTTTGATAGCCAAGTTTCTTTCCTCAGTGGTATTTTTTCACTGTTCATTGCCAGCTTCACAGTTTTTCCATACCATTTACTCACATATGTTACACAATCTGCCAATTAACATCAGTCAGATTCCATTTCAGACCTATAGGTCAAATTCAATAAGAGAATTGATAAATATCTATGTAAGGGAAATAACAATATCCTGGAAGTACTACTGCTGAATCTATCTGATTTGATTCCTGTGCAATGGTAGGAACGCTAAAGGCCATTTCCTGGAATTGCCTCATTTAATTTACTAGCTCAATTCAGATGGAATAGACTTAGCTATCTCCCAGTCTTTAGCTCACAGCACTCTGATGATTCCTGTAATCCTTACTTGAACAATTATGCAATTCAAACTAATGGATCTTTCAATAGAAGGGAAAACGGTTTTTGTTTTTCTTCTAGCAAATAATCCACATTTTAAATGGGCATATCTGAGACAAAAGAGTTCATTTCCTACATCCTTCTACTAATAAAATGCTGCATGCTTCAAAGACCTTGTCCCACTCTGTTAACTAATGTTTACTCTAAAAGAAGCAGTCAGGAAAAGGAAGCAAAGTATTTACAATACTTAGACCTTTGTTTTATCCATTAAAAGTCATAAAAGGAAAGGAACTAAATAATGGTGAAGGACTAGGATAATGAAATTCCCAACTACAATCAAGCAGAGACTTAAAAAGAAAATTCTTTTCGTTTCCCTTTATTCCTGATCTAAAGAAATTCCCAAATTTGGCCTGCAGAGATACACCAGCTTAGAGTATAACACACACACACTCTTTCACTTGTCATTTCGCCCCTAAAAGAACAATGCAATCTTCCACTCTTAATGAATGTATTGTAAACTGAACAGTTAGAGTGTCAGTTTTCCTTCAGAACAGTTCGTTTAGATCCCTTTATCTCCTGTTTCTTTTTTTCCAGCAAAGCTTCCGTAAGGCACAGCCAAGTAGTTTCCATGGCAACTGCTACACAGACATATAATACAGGGCCTACTAAATTAAAATAGGCACAGGGCTATTAAATTCATGATTTTGCTTGATTTATTGAAGCTTGGTATCAGTAATACCAAAAAGATGCACATACCTGCGGAAGTTCAGCACAATAATCCCACAATTACAAAAATGCTGCAGATGAATGGGGCCTTCAAACAGCATTTCAAAAATAATGAAACACAAAAAGAACAACAAACTTAAGCCAAAGTACATACTTATGCTTCTGATCAAAATTTTACACTAACAGACACTCTTTCCTACACTCTTAGTTCAAAAGCTGGCACAGTTGTCATGGCAGAATACAGGAACAAAAAGAAACTTTCACCCTCATATATGAGGGCATCTAGCTATTTAATCACAACTGCGAAGACTTTTCTGACCATAATTCTCCTTCATCAGAAAAGATCAATGTCATCCAAACTCTTTCTGACTCTGTACCACCTTCATCAAGTCTGCCAGCAGAAAAAGTACCTCAGGTCCAGCATATGATTTCATGTCAAAACCAGAGGCACACAGAGGGGATCCAGTGGCCCAGGCACAGCACAGATAAGCCAGACGAGTGCTTGACCAGCAGAATACCACCCATGCTTTGCGGTTAGCTTGCTGTGCCACGCAGCCTAACAGCCAGCCAGAAGAAGAGGCTGACTAACTCTGCCCTCACCACCAGGATAGAGGCTCTACCTATATTTTCTAGTATACAGTTCTTGGCAGCTTACAAGATATTCCAGGGCAGGTATCACTCCAGCTGTGCTATTGCAGCTGTTCCAGTTTAAATAGAGGAAAGACTAGGGTCAAGGAGGAAACAACTGGTATCTTTTCCCTGCTGGTCTAGAGCTAAGATACCACAGTGCAACACCAATCAATCATGAGGTAAACTTTATCCTTGCCATCATTTATCAGCATACCTACCCCACAATAATGCACACAAATAGTCACCTCAATTCTGTAGAAATGCTGGTAATAGCTATCACTCAGTCTCAGGGCTTTTTCTTAGCACTAAGGAAAGACACACCACAAACAAAGCGAAAGAGAACCAAACCCCTCAAAGCCAAGCCCGCTGTATTACCTCTCAAAACACAAAGCAGTACAAAGTGTCCTGTTTTCATAATTATTAATTCTGAACAATAACAGCAGAGGAAAGTAGGCTGCAGGCAGAGGACTAGTGAGGACTGTGGAGGAGAACAGACAAACAAAGCACAGGAGGGCACAAAAGGATTTAATCATTTAATCCCATTCTTTTTATGACCGGCGTTGGTAGGCTATAGGTAGATTACGCAGACTACGCAATTAACTCAACATTTGTGATGTACAGAAGACATTGAAAATGACCAGGCATGCTCTCCTGATCAAAGTCCCAAGGTTCCCCTTTGTGACAGAGATAAACAAGATTTTTGTTTTCAGTTAGTTTATTTTTCCATGCCAGAAAGGATCCATGAAGAATACCTAAACTAGTTCTGAACTCAAGTGGGGAAAAAATGAGGAATTCCTGACCCACCCATTACCAGGAAAAGTAAAAATAAACCTCAGTCAGCAAACAGTCAAAAACTTACTTGAGCAGCTGAAGCAACTGAATCTGGGCCATGAGCTGCATTTCTTAGGCCATCATGTCCAAAGTTCGCTCTAATGCTGTCTGGTGCATCAGTCTGAGCCACTGCAGAGTTTGCTGGCCCCAGTAATGTTTTCCATTTACAAACTGCATCATCTCCTAAGATTTCCATAGCAACAATGGGACCACTCGTTATAAACTGGAGAAGCTCACTGCAAAATGGAAACAGCACATGGTGATCCGCGCTACAAATTAAAACCTGAAAAACCCCATATGATACAGTGGAGATGCTCAGAATGCAACTTGGCAAGGCCTTGAGCAACCTGATCTAACTTTGAAGTTGGCTCTGCTCTGAGGAGGGACTAGGTCATATGCAGACATTCCCTCTTATTGTGGTTGTAGAAAAAGAACCAGATAATACAGTCTCACTCAAGCTACTGTGTAGTATGTTAGATTTCAAAGGAATTTTTAAAAGATCAGTACTGGCAACAAGTGAAAGAGACCCTGCTAACCATTTGTCTGACAGGAATGATTCCTAGGCATGTCTCTTCTGCACAGCAGGATTTCAGGATTCCCACACATGATCTGTGTGTGTTCCCCACTGACACAACTTCAGCACTGCTGTCAGGATGGATTGCTCCACTGGATCTCTCCCATGGATTTTGCCCAGCCAAAATCCAAAGCGGAAGAGAAGCGAGAAGCAAGATTTGGAGAGTTTGCAGGGGAGAGGGGACTTAAACTCACTTTTTGGTATCACGTGCCGGCATAAGCAGAAGTCAACTGATTTTAATGGGATGAATCTGAGTAAGGAGAAGAGGTGGTCGGGAGCAGCCTGCCTCTTGTCCTGACCACCTCACTTACACAGAAGAAAAACACCCAAAACTGGAAACCCAAACGTTCTATTGAAATACTAAACAAAACACCAAAACTATAATCCTATATCTTTACAAAACATGCATACCAACAAGACTGCCTTTTCACTGTGTAGCCTGGACAGAACCATCAAAGGAGAAAGGTGAGTCAATGCTTTTTGTACTACTTTCTTAAAAAATAGCTTTACACAATTATAATTGTTGATGTGTATGCTTCTCCAACCATCTTCTTCCTAATGATCGTTTATGCAATGATCAGTGGGCAAGAAGAGAAGATAAATCCTACTAGTTCTTTGCTAAAGAAACAATATTAAAACTATGAAAAGGTACATAAATATAAAGCAGCTACACAGGGAAAAGCTATTGGAACTTAGGTTCTGTTGGTCAAAGACTGCTTGTTTAGGATACAGTCGTGCAGCTTACAAATACATGCACCTAAGAAAAAAGCAATTTCTAAACACTGTTTACTGTGCACACTAATCCTGAATATTAAATACATTTTAAAAAATAAATTATTTAATATGAAAAACATTATTTTCCAAACCAGTAGAATTGCTATTTTCCCCACTGTTCACTAGACTTACATTGACTAGTGAACTTGCAAACTAAAACTGAATTTAAAGACAAGTAATACAATGCTAAATATAAATGAGTCAGAGATTTTACATTTCACTGCCTTAAAGATTCTTGTTCTATTCGATTCGTAGTGCTTTATAAATATTTGTTTCTAATTTAGAGAAAAATCCTATTTAGAAGATGTACCCAATAGGACTGTAGGATGGGAGACAGGCACATCACAGTGGACAAAGGCTACAGTTCCTCAGATAATTAACATTAGTGTAGATAGTCATCTGTGAAATAACACTACAGGCAAAATTCTTGCTTATTTATCAACATATTCAAGCAGGTTTACTCAGCAGAGAAAAGGCAATTCTAAACCTTCCTCTGGTCTCCAACATGGTCAGACATAGCCTGGGGCCTTGTCCCCATGAAGGGCTTGAGTTTGGACCTACAATAAATCAGTTGTTGCACGACAGCAGCTGGCAGATCCCAATACTCAAGCACTTCATGACAGTCCTGAAACCAGGTCTTTTGATGAAATCAGTGCAAACCCAGGTTCTAACGTGGCTAAAAAACACAAGGCAGAGCTGAACCCTCTTCCTAAAAGAGGCAGACCGCCAAACCCAGAGGAAGGAAAAGTTGTTGGCACTTTCAGGCAAAGTAGAAACAACACAGTCTTGGGGTTATAAGCATCAATCTGGTCAGTTATGGAAAGACCAAGGTTTCTCGCGTTAGGTGGAGCAGTCTAGCATCATCAAAGTTTTACGTGTTGTCCAAGGGTAGCAGTACAGAAAACAACTGCCCATGCTCTCTTCTTTCAGTTACTTACGATCTGAGGTACTTGCGACCAGATCAACTCTCACAGCTCAGTGTTCTCCCCTAATTCTCATTACCTGCAAGCTCAACCCTGATTCTTAAGATGTTCCTTCCCTTGGCTTTAAAGTTTCACCTTGCTAGGAGCATATTAACTTCGGAGAGACCAAAGGCATTCCCCTGATATCACCAGGCTGAAAAGGGTGTGAGTTAAAACCCTGAAGAGCTGAAATAAGGATCTGTCCCTGTAGGAAGATGAACAAGGTGCATACTTGGCAAAGGGCTCCACTCAACTAAGACAAGTTCCAATTTTCTCATGGTCCTGCAGTACCAAATACAGTAAATTAATCCTGTGCATTCAATAAATAAGCTTAATACATGTCAGGCTGAAACTGATATACCTACTTATAAAAAGGTTTTGATTGATGGTCTACGTAGAAATCAGCTGCCTCTTTTCTGTAAGAGTAAAAAAAAAAACAACATAGATATAGATGTATAGATACAGATATACACACACACACACATATATATGTGTCTATATAACCCTCCCTGAAAACCACAATCTTCTGATTTTTTTCTGGTCTCCATTACTTTGCTCACTTTGAGAAGCTCTCTTTGCTAAAATATATTACCTGCATGTCTTTCAAATAAAAGATTCCAAGTACGAACAAAGGCATGGTCCTGTCATCTGCAATGGAACTTTTCACATCTCTCCCATTTGTAGTCCAAACTTAAGCCCTGTATTGCCAGAGGAAAGAAATAACCTCAAGAAGAACCTAAGAAGAATTTAATTTTCCTAACCTTGACAAATATTTGATCAGTCACAGCTTTCTCCAGCTTTTCTGTCAAAATGACCATCTGCTCACTGGAACTGAATAATTCCTAGTTGCTGCTTTCAGTTCAGTTTAAGTATGAGCCATTCAAAATCCAAAAGATTTTCATAGAGCATACAGCTAATATGCTTTCCTTCCACTTCATAACTAAGGCAGTTAACGTGATTTAAAAATGATGCTAGTCACAGGAACCCTTGCAATCTCAAGCTTCAAACCTACACTCTGCAAATAGCCTAAAGTTTTTGCTTACAATTCACTATTTCACCAGAAAATCCTCTTCTGAAACGAATTCACCAAATAATTTTGGAAAGCAAATATGAAAGGTATGCAAATGGATTAAGTATTAATCATTTCTGAACACAGAGAAATATTTGAGGGATATATTTCTGAAACAAATTGACCTCTACTACTCAGTTAAGAATCCCTATTGCAATAAATATGAAACTGTGCTTGTGCTGTATAACTTAGTTCCTTTTTCATTTCATCTCTCTCATTAGTTCTCTGCTTTTAAAGAATGGAAAACAGTGTTCATCTGGGAATAATAGACCAAACTGACACATGATTAAATGAAGAGACTAGAGAGCTGACCTGTCAAAGCAGGTGCTTGCCCTCACTTTCATATCTTGGCTAAAATTTTTACAGAAGGTATGAATCTACTTAACAGTGATTGCCAGACAAATGTCAATAATAACCCCTTTAAAGAAAGCAGTAGATGATGATGCTGGTTTGAACAAGCATGCCTGCAGAGGTCTAAGAGTAGAAGACTTTGGCAAAGCCATAGTTCTACCATTTTAAAATGGCACAGTCCCAAGAAACAGAGTATACAGTATCCACAGAAACCACAAACACTCAAAACATTATTTTATATATTTCCAATATCACAGCCTAATCTTATATAATTGAAAATAATTATTAATAAGCACAAGACAAGCAGAAATTTTTGTCTAGCAATAGGCAATAAAAGTTCAAGTCTCAAAGTTTCTTCCCTTCAATGTGAGTCAATTCCAGAGCATGTGACTTGGCTCAACAGTTCCAGTTCTCAGACAGACACTGAAATAAAGAACCACCCAACACAACACTTCAGGATCAAATCTCTCAGACCACAAGGACAGCATGCCAAAAAAAGCTGGCTTGAAAGACATTGTGAATTGTAAATCAGCATTAGAAACGTGACTGAACTCATGAACTGGAGTTGTTTGAGGGAGGATCTGGGACGAGTATCATCAAACATTGCTACAGGTGAATGCAGAGACAAGGTGAGGAAGTCACAGAGTGGTTTTATCAGTATTTCAGAAAACCAAGAAGGTTTTGAGGTTCCCGACCTCACACAGAAGCCATAAGAACACATGAAAATGGTATTATGTAATACTGATAGCTTTTCTTAACAAAGACATGTTGTATATCATAGAATCATACAATTTCCTGAGTTGGAATGGTCCGACTCCTGTCCCTGCACAGGACAACCTCAAATTCACACCAGGTGTCCGATGGTGTTGTCCAAGTGCTTCTTGAATAGCGTCAGGCTTGGTGCCGTGACTGCCTCCCTGGGGAGCCTGTTCCAGTGCTCCACCAGCCTCGGGGTGAAGAACCTTTTCCTGATATCCAACCTAAACCTCCCCTGGCACATCCTCCTGACATTCCCTTAGGTCCTGTCATCGGTCACCAGAGAGAAGTGATCAGCACCTGCCCCTCCTCTTCCCCTTGTGAGGAAGCTGCAGACTGTGATGCAGTATGAGATATGAACAGGTTTGGCAAAGCAGCAATGGAGGAAAAGTGCCGTAACTTTGGGGAAGTCCTCTAGGGTAAATTAATTATGTTTTCTTTCCTCTGCAACATGCCTTTTTTCAAATCTTGTGGCTCAATGAGATAAGTGGAGAACAGTGCAGGTTGGGGGGATTAGGAGGATGCATGAGTAAAATCTCTCCAACCCTGCAACATGAGAAGATCACTTGCTTTGCCTGGGACTTCCAGTCATTAAAAAGCAAACAAGTTTGGGTTCTGAGAGCACAGATTAAGACAACAGATTTACTGAGCATGAAAAAAATGGCTGATTTAAAGACAACGCTGGTATAATCAGCAATAGAGTTTGCATCAGGAAGCCATAATGTGAGGACATATCAACATGTCAGTAGTAAATGCTGCTGAATTGCTAAGGCTATGGTAGTCACCTTGGATGCATACAGAGACATTACGTATTTATTCACCCATACTTATTTGCACAGAACTTTTTAATACTTAGTTTAATTCTCTACATGCTTTCAGAAACCTACATGATTATGAAATTGATGAGTCTTCCCTCTATTACTCACTGGAATGGATCTGATGCGTGGAACAGCACAGAATAGCTTCAGAGAACACTCTTAACTGCAAAAATAATATTTAGAGACAATAGAGCTAACCTTAAAAATTCCTTACCTTGAAAGTACCATCATTTTGGCCTTAGTTATTGTAAATCCTGCATTAATAATGATATCAATTAATTCTCCAATCTTGGGCATTCCATCAGGTTTAATCAAAGCCAGTGTTCTGTGGGGGGTGGGGAAAAAAAAAAGGTAAAGAGGTACAGCCAACACTACTTTCCTTAGAGCATTTGGTGTGTGTGTATGTTGAGTTTATATTCGGACAAAAAAACACCCCATCAAAGAAAGAAATTCTGCCACAGTCAAACATCCTAGTCCCAGTGTCCCATAAATCTCCATGTTGTTCTTGAACACCTGTGCAAGGCATTATTCTGATAAGGATGAGCTTTGCACGTTATCATTTCCGTGGCTTTCTAACCCAAGTCAGCCCACAGTGTTCCACCAACGGTCATTATTTACTGGCTTCTCCCTTCATTCACAGAGCAAACAATTTGACCACTTCTTCCTTAACTGGTGTATATCTCCATAGCTCCTCACTCACAGCTCTGGGTTAGAACACAGCTGATTTGTTAATGTCTCCCTATGCTTGCTCAGCTCCCTTTTCTCCTAACGTTAATCAATATACACATAAAAAAAGCTGTTAAAAATCCCTATTTAAAAACAATACTTAAACATGTGCCTCTTCCATAAAACTCAAAGTGAAATGATTGTTTTATTATTACTTTTGAAACACTTGGAGGCCTCAGTGAGTAGAAGGTCCTGTTATGCTTGGTACAGCACAAACACTTCGTGGTATACAATTTGCATGCCAAATAGCTGATACTGTTAATAGACACAATAAAAGGATGGCAGAGGAGGTATTACGTCTCTTATACTGACAGACAGCTATATTCTAAGGGAAACCAATCCAGAAATCTCTACATTCTCCCCCACATCTTTGTTTCCAAGTACATCCTGTATTCTCGATAATTATCTTTTTATACTGTACATCCCCAAGGCCAGGACTGTTTTATTAGCACACTTTGCATAGCACCAAGTACACCATCAGCACTAAACATATTATTAATCAAAAACATCAACCACAAAAAGAAGGTCTGTAAAATGGCATTTTCTATTTGCATTCATCTTGTGGTGAGTCAGCTTCAGATGTGTTCAGCTTACAAATCAACAGATTTATTCAACCCTGTATCTCAGAAATTCCACATGTCTGACAATCCTAAAGAGCTCTTTCCATCTTTTACACTTTTTCCAATAATGAAGGCTACCCAAGATAGAATTTTTTTATTGCAGCACTTCCCTTAATGAAAGGCAAATAATTGAAATAATTGCAAATTCCTCATTTTACATACCAGCATAGCATGGAAAGCAGCCTTTAGGTTAGCAGCACTATGTTCTAGCCAGGGCAAATGTGCTGAGGTTACAGGAGATGGATGAACTTCTACTACATTTACTTTGAACCTTAAGCAGCCCCAGACTGGCAGGTGCTCTGGGAACAGACAGACTACCTATTTCACAGCAAATCTAAAGGAGGGGAAGTGTTAGGACCAGGAATTGTAAAGAGGAAGATTTGAACATATGCGACATTTCATCTGAAACTAAGGAAGAGACATAGATGATGTTCAGAGCTCAGAAACAGAGATTTCCTCAAGCTTCAGGAAGCTCATATACAGGCCCAGATCCGTTGTGAAATATGACACAAAAAGACTGATGGACTAAGGGTGTAGCCAGAAACTGCATGAGAGTAGTCAACCAAGCCTGTGCTTCAGTCCACTGCAGTCCAAACTAAAGTTGGTTTAGCCCTGTCTTCAGATCAGGAAAGGCTGACCTCTGGCCAACATTCACCACAGTTTGCCAGCATACTCCATGCAGCCTATGGCCCATAGCCTGTTCCCCTCTTCCCCAAGGATTTCACAGCTCCACCTCATTTTGTGATATTATTTATCATATGATAGGGTGTACCACGTGCATCGAGGCACACGATGGGGAGCAGCTGCATGCTTGACCAATGATACGTACCCACCCGGTCACACAATGCTTGACCTGCATCCTGGCATAAGAGGTTCTCAACTCTGTTGTTTACCATGAGCAGTAAGGATCAAAGCACTGGAATGAGATCTCCAGTGCTGTTTTCATTTCCTCGAGGAATACTTTTCTGATTCTATGTTAACTACACAGGCTATTTGAGACAGACTGCTAGTGCTAGAAATAAATCCTTCCTTACGTTTCTTATTTCAAGCTTTCTAGTAAAAGTGCAATTCCTACCAATATGTAATGAAATACTGCATTATGAAGCAATTTACCTAGAAGACATTAACACAAACTGCAATGAGCAACTCTTACAACACCTTTTCTCTAACATCGATATATAAACTTTAACATTTTAGCGTGAGCTTCTCAGAGGTATGCAGGATGAGAAAAGTATAATTCAGGATGCTGAAGACTGTTTCTGAGATTGGATTTTGATTCATGTGCCCTATTTTTAGTTCTAATTAGGAATATGTTTCTCGTGGTTTGACATGATGCAGTCTGCAAAGTAGTCTGAAACAGTTTTATGTCTAGGAACAAAGGAGAAAAAAAAGAAAATTAAGGTCATTTGCTTACATTTTCAGAGGGGCTGTATGACAGTACTGCAATGAGTACTGAAACAACAGAAGATGGGCACTGATCAAAGGAACAGCACACAAGCATGATGTGGTTATGTTTTTGAGATCTACTTATCTCTAATAATAGGACTGTTGCAGGTACAGTAGCTTATGTCTTGTAGGGGAAGAAACACTGATTATGTCAATGACTAGAAGCATAAGAATAACATATCCCCATCAAAAAAGAATTCAAATATTTCTGGTTGAGACACAAGCTTTCCAACACCGTTTTCAAAACTAGTGATATTAACTAACTCTAAATATAGTCTACTTAGACAGGACATACTAGACAGACAAATGTTTACTTCAGGTTACAACCACCCAGGATCACAAGTGAAAGATTACAGAAACAGAAATCCCTGTCCCACACCAGTGATCCCTTCTGCAGTACACTGTAAGTAAGCACATGCTTACTTACCCATTTTAGTAGCTGTTTGTGAGTTTCCTTATGATACACTGGGAGGGGAGCAAGGAAGAAGAGCACTTAAATATGGCTGTATTTAAAAATTGACCAAAGACTTAAGAAAAGTAGGTGGAGAAACTGAAACTCCATAAAACTGTCTTAAGAATTTTAGCTTAATTCTAGAAAGGGACTGTGAAAATCGAGCCTCCTTTTACACATCTGTTTTGTACCTCATGTGCCTAGAGTCACATTCACTTGCTTTACGGACAAAAACAAAAAGTCCCTAATTTGAAACACTGAAGATTTTTTTATATACATTCCTCAGTCTCCCTCAAAGGCCTTTGCTGAGCCTGTTGGCATACATATTCAGTGACCAAAGAATGTATTTCCAAAGTCAAACTAAATTGCTGATAGACCTATACAGCACAAAGGCAAGAAAAAGCTGGGGAAACATTCTGCCTAATAAAACATCCTTAAAATTATTAATAGAATTCCAGCAACAGATTATTTTAGGAATTATCACATATTGCAGAAATCTTACTATATCTATTTAACTAATAACTACTCTGAAACCTGCTAGGAACAGGTCAAAAAGTCAAATACCTCAAATGCAACTGTTTTGCCCAAGGACTCTTAGTATGATCCTGTTTACCCAGTGAAAGCTTCTGTAAAGAAACTGGATTTTGAGGATCCCTTGCCTGTTTAAGACACCTTTCCCTATGTTCCTTTGGGCTATTCTGAATATGTAACACCACTTGCATATCTATGTTATCTTTCAGCCAACATTCCAAAAATGTTTTCCAAACAGCTGACATGTCATAAATTCCCTTCCCTCCTTTTGTAGAGCAGTACAAAAAATAATCTCCTCCCAGGACCACTTCATTGACACAACTATAGTGCTGCTGTGTAGACAGCAACCTCCCTTACAAGAAGAAAATGTCATTTTATCACAAGCTGCCTTTTCTTGGTATAACTGCATCAGCACCAGGGCTTAGGCTAGTTTAGGCAGAGTAGGAAATACACAACTATAAAAAGTTACATTGATGTAAAAACCATAAACAAGGCAGATGTAATCTACCCCAGGCTCCACTGAGGAACAGAGAGAGTAGCCACAGAAGCTGTCCTCTGGTGTTCTCCACCTCCTTTGCTACTCTTCCACCATACCCAACCTCTGCTTGGAGAAAAATTACCAGGAGAACTCCTTCTAGAAAGATATTATGGCAGCCATTTCCACAGCAATGTTTTTGTGATGTTAAGACAAAGATGCGTGTTAAAACTTGCAACTCTTTCTGTATGTCTGGTTATTTACAACTCTCCAAAAAGAGTTCAAAATAAGCCCAGTTAGTGGGAGGAAGCAAGAAAGTAGGAGAATGGGGCTCACTGGAACATTACACCTAAGAAAATATTCTGTGAGGTTTTGGTGGTTTTTGTTTTTTTTTTTTTTTCCAAAAAAAAGCTGCAGCAAATTATCAAAATGTATTAATTTGCAAATTCAGAGATTCCCTGCACTGCAGTCAAACCATATTTAAACTCCTTGTTAATTAATCTTATTGTCATTTTATTAAGTCTTTCCTGATATTTTTGTTCTTGGATGGCCTCTTAAAGTCTTTTCCAAAGCGAGGCTTTCAAAAAAAAGAGATGGTGAGTCTTATCATTATCCATTGTAAATGAAATTTGTGTTGACAAACAAGCCTACAGGTTTTATTGACATTCTCACCGTATACTTCTTGTCCTCATGCACACAAAGTTTAGGACATGCTGAAAAAATTCTCAGAAAAAATCCTCCATAGCCAGGAAAAAAAAAAACCAAACAACAAATGGAGAATGGGAATGGGCCCCTCTCACTCCTGTTCCTACTGTTTGCAGTTATTATTCCTAACACAGAATAGATCTGATTGGTAAGGCACTAGGCTTCTGCACAGATCCCAGAAAAACGTGCTAGTTTTGGAAGAACCAGGCCTGTCGAGCCCAGCACACATCAGGGTTACCATATTAATTCTGCCCCAAGAGAATCCACAAATCACAAGAATCCTACTGCTGCCTGCCCTGGAGGAGTAACAAAACTGAACAGGACCCCCTGTTTTCCTCCTCCCCCTCTTCTATCCCAGGAGACCTAGAGGAGGCTGCAGCGGACACCACGGAGAAGCTGTCCTTGAAGATTTATCAGGTAACAATGGCAGTCATGGGTTTGCCCACAAGCACGGGACACACTGCTTCTCTCCAGCTTCTAGCTATCTCCTCCTCTCCCCATAGTACATAAAACTTAACTCATTTCCAGCAAAGAACAACTACTTTGAAATCCCAACCACAAAGGAAGGTTTCAAAAAACATGCTTTCTTACCTCTCTCTGCGGCTCCCCAGCTTGCGGGCTGTATATTGATCCGCATAGTCCACTAAGGATAGATGACGGGAAAACACAGTAATTTTGTTGCCCACAAATAAATCCTCAAGGTGTAAGCTCTCATACTTGGTGCGCTTCAGAAAGGTGCGATGGTTCTTCACATCATACTGCAGAGAAAAGAACATTAAAATCTACCATAGCAAGAAACTTAAGCTATGGGCAAACTCAACATAATTTTTACTCTACATTCAGAAATTTCCATTGTACATGGATTGAATCTTATCACTAAAATGATTTAATTCCTAACCCTTTGAACTTACAGGTGTATCAGGAAAGCTTAGAAGACTAAACAACAATTACAAATTTTTGCCATTTAAATAGATTCAGGCTGACAACTATCTTTGCATTTTTTACTTTCTCATTTGCTTGTGCTAATTCAAGCTGTGATAAATGGTTCAGGTGCCTAGTGGATACCTCTGCCCAGTCTCACTGAGAGTTCCCCCTAGCAGATCTATGCTGTTTCACAGACCAATGGCTCACACCAGGAATGATCAAGATACACACTGTGACAGGTCTCCTCTTCAGGGCATCGTTCCAGTGATACTATGCTTTATTTGACTGCATAAAACTCAGAATTAGGGACGGATGGATGATTGCAACACTAGGTTGAGATGTTCTCACTGCCTAGAGCTGCAAGCTCAAAAGCCTGTCAAGACAATCAGCTATGTATCATAATTCTAAGAGAGAAGCAAGACATTAATGTGTATATTTCTGGGTGGGCTGGTAAAGCACAAAAGGCAACCTGCTGAACAGTTTATTCACTGCATGTAGATATTACAGATGCCTTCAGTTTCCTGGGGGAGTGGAATCCTATGAAAGGCAGAATTTTGTCCTCCTCAAGCCAAACTTCCCCTTCTCTGTCTTGAGTTACATGTCCTGTCCTCCACTGCAATGATATATAGGCTGGAATAGCATTAAAAGAAAGAACATCATTCCCACTTTTGGAGGAAAAGATTTAGGAGCAAAATTACATACTTCTCCATGTTCTGAAATGTGTGAATACATTTCTCTCCTGTTAGAAGGCTAGAGGAATTCTAAGTTTTTCTAGAATAGCCAAAACTTTGCAGATCAGAGAATATAATCTGTTTTGATACTTCCTTCTGCTAAGGCAAGATTACAAGTAAGAATCCTTCCCTGCTGAAATGTCTTTAGCCCCTCGCAACGCACTCCTAAGTGTCCTCTATCCAAGTGCAGTAGGGAATGAAATGACAACATGCTGGGGCGGGGGCGAAATCACTTGAATTCAGCTACTTGTTTTTTCCTGGACTTTGCCAGGAAGCCTATTAACTCTCTCGACCATATTCAAATTCTTCAATATCTTGACTAAAAATCTGAACATTTCCTTGGTTATTTCACTAAGAGTTGCTAGAAAGGTACCCCGAGCTGCTTCTCTCTTCTCAAGCAGAAAACAAAGGTGGGGGGAGGCCTGTGTTAAATAATTCTTCTTTAGAGTGCAATTTTGGATCTGTTTAAAAGACCTTTTTATAAAGTGAATTATAAGCCACAGCAGAAGAAATGTAAGACAGTTTGGACTGTCCCCTTTCTACCCATGTACATGTAGAAGTAAATTACCCAAAACAAAATAGTTCTCTGTTAAGAATCTGTCCTTTTTAAAGGTTTCTTCTCTGCTTTTAGGAAAACTCCTGCAGAAAGAAAAGTTGTTCAGGCTTTAAGAATTCCCCATGAGAATTATTAACTATGGAAAATTCAGGGAATGGGACATCTCTTTGTCAAGAGATCCAGTTTGATCATAAGAGCTGCTTTCTGTGCTTGGACAAAAACTTACGCTGTCTTCTGGCTGCAAAGCAAGCTGAAAACTTGTCTCATTATTCCCACTTTTCTTCACAGGAATCAAGACATGAAGGACTGATAAAGTAAAGGAAAGCCGAGGACTTCACATAACACAAGCCTTCCACAGCTCTGCTCCACCCTCAGCCGAGGTTTGTACTAAAGGAGAGCTATTGTCAGGGAAGTAGGAAAGGGGATGAAACACCTTTCTCATAAGCAGGAAGAAACTGGCTCATATTCATTGCCTCCCTCGTCCTCAGATACTTTAGAGGTAAGAGTGGGCTGTCATCTCAGGAAGATACCAAAAGATACAGAAGAATTAGGCAGTAATAAAGAAAGAATCACCAAATTCTGCAGAAATAATTAAAAAAAAAAATCCAGACAAAAATGCTACATTTAATCTCTGTCCACAAACTCACCCCCAAAAGTGATTTTGAGATATTCTTTCTATAGAGATGTTACATGCATCTTTTCTTTCTAAACTCCTGTCCTGATCACACACAGTCCATAAACACTGATGACTGTGTACACATCATACTATCTTAACCTAAGAGCACTCTAGCAAAATGCAAAGTCTACCAAGCCAGAGATATTTAATGCTAAATGCATTAAGAAGCTCAAGAGCTTGAAAGCTATTGATTTTCAGACGTCTAGGTGAAACGAAAAACAATTTTGCCAGCCTACACATGGCTGTGTAGGAAGATTATTACAGCTCCTGACTGATTAGCTAAACTACCTCTGGGAAATAAAAAAATAAAAATCCTCACATTTTGACAACTGCGCATACACAGACATCATGCAAAGAACCAACTTAAAACGGACAACATCATGATAGCGTTTGTTTAAAAGAGACTATTAGTAAAAAGTGTGTCTCCTCACACAGGTGGCTACCATGGTTTCCGTGATTCCTAAGTGCAAATATCCAAATCTAGGCTATTTTCAGACCCTTAGGTCTTCATTAACAATCAGAAAAGCCTAGTCCAAACCACTCACTCATTCCTAAAAGGAAGCACAAACCATTGGTTGGTTTATTAGGATTATCTTTACAGTACATATTACATTTTTATATATATGCCTGCTCCTGTAAAGTGTTCGTTTTAACCTGCTATCAATAAACAATGGGGATTAGCTGTACAAACCACAAGTCAGAAAGGTCTGTGCAAGCACCACTGACGGAAAGTTTGGATCCCACTGTCTGAAACATCCCTCCTTTCATTAAAACCAAATTAGGAGCATTTTACCATTTCCTCTACTTTGATAAGACTCTTTCACATTTCACTCTTCAGAAGCTTCTAGGATTCCTGCTGAAGCATATTCCCCTG
Organism: Phalacrocorax carbo; assembly: GCF_963921805.1. Taxonomy (NCBI): domain Eukaryota; kingdom Metazoa; phylum Chordata; class Aves; order Suliformes; family Phalacrocoracidae; genus Phalacrocorax; species Phalacrocorax carbo. Next base: position 92,626,273 of record NC_087513.1, on the reverse strand, counting down.
TTTGGAATCAGCTTCAATTTTTGTTTCTCAAGCAGTAAGTCAGTGTTGCTGAGTTTCAATTCTGAAACCCTAGCAGAGATTGAATGAAGACATATTTGTGAAAATTAAGTACTCCATGCCAAAGCAAGCTTTAAGAAAAAAAAAAAAAAAAATCATAAATGTGGAAGCTCTTCCTTCCACATGCTTCACTGTCAACTTGTATTTTTGCTTTTCTTTTAGTTTTAGAAACAGAGCAAGATATGTCTTAAATTACATTTTCTTTACCTTGAAAATTAATAGGCATAGACAGTAGCTTGCCATTTTACAAGCTCTTTAGTTGGATATTACACTTATGACAATATATTTTTTTTCTTTTATTCTTACCATTTCAACTGATCCATCTTTTGGATAATACAGAAGTTCATAACGCCGGAAGAGTGAGGCATTTGGGTCATACCATTCAGCAGTAAATGCAAATCTATCATCTTGACTCTGGAAAAAGAAAAGGGGGGGAAAGGGCTGTTACAGAAAGCATACATGTTTTATATGTAAAAACACACAAATAAAAAACTTCCTTGCATTTGTAGTCAGAAGAGTAAAAAAAAAAATCATTAGTAAATGCATTTACACACTCTGCGTATCACCTTCTGCTTACCACAGACGGTGGCGTCTTTCCGCGTGTTAGCTATCATCTTTTAAGCATGATGGAAACAGCATGGCAGTTTTGCAGGCAATCTCAAAACTTATTCTCATTTTATCAGATGTGAAACATGAACTTTTGTAGAAGTTGTTGTTAGACTTCTTAACTTTGTGAGATTTACTTTCATCTGTTAAAAAGAACGTGTTTGCTCACAACTAAATTACAGAACCTTAACACCTTTTCCACACAAACTACAAGAAAACACTTTCCTCTTCCTAAGCAGACATATCTGAACTCTTGTTAATGATGAAATAAACATATTCAAGTTAAGGACAACATTAGTTTGATTTGCTACTTAACTTCCTGAAATTTACACAAAGCATAAATAGCTCAACCTCATTTACAATTCATTTTCTGCCCCTAAGGAGTGTGACAAGAAAACTAGACTGCAACAATTCTAAAACTCTAGCTACATGCATAGATTCTCTCCACTCCTCATCCTTCAGAGGATAACCCCCTACAGCACAGCAAGCACAAAGGCAATGCAATGCATGCGGACATGCAGTTCTAACACCTCTTAGTGGTATGTTTGGCTGTCGATACTGCAATATCGGTTATTTGATAGCTGTTAGATGGAGCTCTGAATTTTTCTTTTCCATACCTCCTCTAAATCTGATGGCTACTCCTGAAGGTAGGCACGGTCCTTCTACAGGCATCTGCTCTTTAGAAGTATCTAAAACATTTAGGTACCACTGGGAGTTCAAGTTGAAACCCTGTAGGCCTTGTTAGTCCTTCAGCAGCATTTCAGTTGTTTCAAAGACCGCTCAATAAGCAACAAGACAGAAGGAGTTCTCTTTGGCCTTCAATGACTATTTTGGAACACCAGCAGGAAAAGAATCATAATCATTTTCCTAGTGAGTGCAAGCCTATAGACATATAGTAATTAAAAAAAAAACTAAACCAACCAAAGAAACAAAAAAACCCAAACCCCAAAACAAAAACAACAACAGTGATCTTGCTTTTGTTGTCAATGCACTCATTCTTTCAGCAGCATCATCATCATCAGCTTAAAACTGACTCAGGACTAAGTGCTTTTGCAGGTTGAAGTACTAACACAAGCAGCAGCAGGAAAGAATGAGATAATGAAGAATAATTTCAGAATTTTACAATGTGATGAGTACTTGTACCTGTCCAGTCAAAAGCATCCTGGAAAGCGCCCCACCCTCCTGTCAGCTTTATGGTACCCCTACACTGCAAAATGAAGATACATCACAGAAAGACTTAATAGTGGGGGCAGCACAGTGCTCTGTGAAGGATGCAAAGCTTTCATTTCTAACTGTAGAAGTCTGTACAGCACTGAAAGCCTTATTTACACGAGCTACTTTAACTTCTGTGTTACTTCTATGCTACACAGCGCAGACTTTGACAATAATTAAACTTATGTTTTAGGTGCAGCACCCAGCACAAAAACTCCCTAGAGACTTAGCCTGGTTTCTGGCCTTTACTTAAGCTAGACATGCTTGTGTCTTCATTGCTCCTGCCGTCATTCTGGAGATATGTAAGCCAGAATTCCTTCTTATGTCAAAAGTCACACCTTAACTTTTCTATATAGGCACGTCATTAGCAAGAAGCAATAATAAGGTTGACAGACAATAATAAATGACTGATTTCAACCTTGATCTTAAATCCACTCATACTGCTGGAAGACAAGGCAAAACATTGATCAATTGATTTGACCATCATCTTGTCAAGGGTGATGTTACAGAGGAGCAGTTCTCCTCCAAAGAGGTTGTCTGAAAAGAAACCAGTCCTGTTTCTAGAGTACTACCCCCAGAAATTCACTAGTGATGTATGAAATAATAATAAAAAAAAGATGCACCATCCTTAATTAATGCCTCCTCATACCATGAGGACATGTATAATTGCATTACTTCATGCTACATATTTCACCCTATATCATCATTTTCAAATATATTTTCTAGGTAGCAGTTGCCAGAGAAGCTACCGATTTTCATTTAAGCAAAACTTCCAAAATTTCCGAATGCTTACTTGTCTTGAGGAAGTAGTGTATTTATGTGAATAAGCAAGGAAAAGACGATTAGATTTTTCACTTAGTCACCAGTATCAGTCATCAACACCTTCATGTTTACAGTGAGAAACTACATTGTGTGTCTTGTCTGGTGAGGAATTGGTCTGCTTTTTTTCTTTTAACACAACCTTGGTTTTAAGATCCATTTGAAATTAATTTTATAAGATCTTACTCAATGTCTGAGCTATTCACATTTGTTATTCAGCTCTGCTGCTGAATAGCAGAAATGACCATTCTGTATTATCTTCTTTTAGGATTATAAACAAAGGAAAGGTGGTAAATGCTACTTAGACTTGAAAAACACTACAGAACTAACCCCCAAACGCCCAGTAATGTTATCAGTAATCAGGAAAATTTGAATTTATAATTATTTGTTTCTGGAAAACATGGAGAACTAACAGTTTTCTAAAATGACCAAAACGAAGTCTGTAAAGCTTCTCCTGGGCCATAATTAGAATTTCCTCTGCTTTATGGACATAAAATTATCACAATAATATTTCTAAATGCAGAGAACAATATCAGAAGAAAATTTAAGAGCTTATGGGAAACACTGAAAAAATAATTGGAAATGGACTATGTGAACGGGCAGATTGTTTCAGCGGCACACACTGTGAAGAAATTCAATATTAAAAGCAAACTGAAAACCCTACCAAACAAGTGTAATGTAAATCACCGTAGGACTGCAATATTACTATTGCAGATTCATGCAAATAGTCTTAAAACAGATAGAAGACAATCCGGAATGCAATCGTGACGTGGAGTAACGTGAGCATACTCTAGTGAGCCCTTGCCAGGCATCACTGTAAAACTGCCACTTTAAGTCATCAAAACCACCAACCAATTTAAAATCATAAGATTTAAAAAGTGAGTACATATTAAGCTCATAATACATCTTTTTAAATGAGAACCGAGACTTTTATTTACTTATTTAATGCAGGAGTAGGATTTTGAAAGCAAAAACCAAACATAAAAACCTGTCCACTTCCCATCACATATTGTAAGGATTGCAATAAAATTTTAAGTCTTCACAGCCCTGAAATTATCATTCCTGAACATTTACTCTCAATCAATTTACTCCTCAATCAACAGAAGTGGCACAGCAAACAACTTTCTTACATACACTTGCCCTAGTGTGCCCTAGACTGCAATGTGGGAAGGAGTCTCAAAAATAAGAAAGTGCTATGGAAGACATGCTAAGTTTCATCCTTGGCTTTTGTTCATCCTCCTAACAAAGGAAACTCCGCAAGAAAATAATTGTCCGGAGCAGAGTGCTAAGAAACCAGCAATGTCGTGTCAGGTGGTGTCGTGTTCAGTGCACCACACTGCTCGGGACCAACACTGAGCCCTGAAAAGGGAAGATTTCACAGCCCTTGTCCAGAGAGCTCCAGCACCTCATTCACACAGGAAATGGCTGAAACACATTAGTCACTATTGAAATCACATCACTGTGAACAGCTTGAGTAATAACAAATTAAGTGAATCTATAAATACATTATAACTCAGAAAAATTCTTGCTTTAAAGCATTAGTTTCCATTAATTTCTGTACTGTACCCTTGTTAAAAATCACACATAGCCTCTGCTCTCATGACTGCACAAATAACCAAGAATACCTAATAGGGGAGAAATAATTTTTCGTAACTTTTCACATCAATGGGAAAATTACAAGGGTTAAAACACCCAGCAGTGACTGTGCACTTTATATTTACATACTGATAGTTTCAGAGTAGCTCTCTTTAGCTCAATTTTTACAGCCCCTTTCCATGGTAAAATCTAGCGCCACTGAAATCAGTGATGTCAAGAGTTCACCTACTGTGAATATGAAACGAATAATCTTTTTCTTTCTTCCTCCTTTTACAAGCTGCATGGAAAAACATTTGGATGCATGTGTAGGTTTTGCTAGCTTATGCTTTTTTGTTTATATTAGTATGTGTGAATATGCAGTAGGATGGCTCTGTGCACATGAGAAACATTTATTGAAGTACAGCCGAATTAAAAAAATTAAATTTTGTACTTAGTTCTGAAAAATATGGGGGAAGCAGTCATTCTTAGCTAGCAAGGGACTAAGTTCTAGAGACTAAATCAAAGCAGCATTTATGAAAGAACTGTGCTCGCAAAAAATTGCTGCAGAGAGAAACGGTTTGTCTGGAACATAGCTGCCAAGGAAGCTTGTAACCAGAAAGCAAGCTGGACAGGCAACGATCTCTTGTCCTGGAAACCTTTTTTGACTTTCATAGGGGTTCTGTTCGGCAGTAAAACAAAAGATCTTCCAAAGGTTTTCATAAGAAGGTAGAACAGCAGCTCAGGGGCTAAGGAACTCACATGGGAAGGTGGAGAAACAATCTTATCCCTCTGGTCTGAACCACGCAGAACATACATCTGGGTTTGGTTTTCCCAGCTTCAAGATGCCTCCTGACTGCCATACTATGTTACTATTTTGGGGCAAGTACTTCTGTGCTCTTCCTCTAGTTTTTACTAGAAATTATCCTAGAGTTTCTCTTCCAATGGAGAACACAGGGAATCAGGAACTACGGAAATTTTTTTCTGCTGGTCTCATGCATGCTCAGACTTATCACTGTCTAAGGGATGGGCAGTTTAGATGATTCCCCTGTTATATGGGCAACGTATTTTTACTAAGATCCTGCCTTTCGCATTATTTCTTTTTTTCCATTATGCAGATAATTCTGTCACATCTGTAAGCTTGAAGTTAGTGTTTTTCCACCAGTTTGTTACTTCATGCTTTTGAACTGTAATCTCTGTGATCTGTATTTGACTGGAAACAACTACCTGTGCTTAAACTAGTTATCAGCCTGCAATGTATCATAACCCCTTTAGCTTACTGCTCAAGAAAACTTCACACGAAACAGTATAAAAATATCTCCCCAAATTAGAAAAGCCTTGAGGTATCTAGAAAGTGCATCTTTACATACTATTAGTAATCTGATCTCTATGAGGCTTACACGCACTCTCAGGAACTTCAAAATGCATGACATATTTGACATAGGCTCATGGCCTGTTGCCCACACTTTTCCAAGTTTAGGAGTCATGAAGAGTATTGCTACATTTTAAGTGGGCAGCTTCGCGTCTGCTGCTCCTTCGATTTTCTCAGTGACTCAGTAACTCTGAAATCAGACCAGAGAGAAAAAGAACCAAAGGACCTGAACTGGCTCCCAACAAAGCAATAAAAAGACGGCACAAGCCTCAGTAAAAGCTGTATCAGAGCCAAAAGGATCCATCTTGACATCTATATCCTATATTTTGTAAAACTTTGTGCTGTCACAGGAAAAACCTGCCATCAAGCACTGATCTTAAGCAGCAAGCCATTTCTATGAAAATTACTGGGATGGACCAGCAGACAGGAACTATTCTCACATTGAATTGGTATTTCTCCTAACGCATAAGAAAAAAAAAAATTTATTGAAATATTGCCCTGAAACTTCCTAGAATTCCAGCAATAATTTTAAGAAAAACTTTTCTTTCACAACCTGGCCCCCCAAACCAGGCTGGTGGCACTCTGAAAAAGTATTCTGGAAGAGCTAGAATATTTTTATAAAAAATGAGATGGTGAAAAAGGACAAGGATACAAATTATTTTAAAACTTCTCAGGTGAAGATATCATGAGGCTGACTGACTCCAACATCAGGTAGTCTGCTTATGCATTAACACGTACTTACCTTACACTTTTAGAAAAAAAGAAAAAAAAATCACAAACGTATTTGAGTTTGCTGACCACTGTCTTTAGCAAAATTAGAATTTGTTGAAATGACCAATCAACAGGTATCTTTCTCCTTGTAGGTTCTACAAAAAAATAACTATTGCTATATGTGCTGGTGCATTCCTTAGACAGACGTTGGCCTCATGCTCTTTAGGCAGCAGGCTGAAATGGGAGACCTGACCAGCCACCTTCATCAAGAACATTATTCTCAGATTTGGGTCCAGAAGTTGTTGTTGTAGATGTATGAGCAACCTCTAACTGCAGGTGTCTAAGTCATGTTATGAATTTTTAGGATGGGACCAGACTCTTTTCGGTAGTGCCCAATGACAGGACAAGGGGCAACGGGCACAAGTTGGAACACAGGAAGTTCCACCTCAATATGAGAAAAAACTTCTTTCCTGTGAGGGTGACAGAGCAGTGGCACAGGCTGCCCAGAGAGGTTGTGCAGTCTCCTTCCCTGGAGACATTCAAAACTGGCCTGGACACGTTCCTGTGCCCCCTGCTCTGGGTGTTCCTGCTCAAGCAGGGGGATTGGACAAGATGATCTCCAGTGGTCCCTTCCAACCCAAACCATTCTGTGATTTGAAACAGTTCCTCAAAGCTCATAAATCACCAATCACTCATCTTCCAGACCAATCACCACTTCAGATTTAACTCTACTTCCTAGTCCTGAACAGGACTTCAGCACAGATGAAAAGAAAGTCACTGATAAACTCCTAGTCTGAGAAGCAAGAGTCACAAATGTCAACCAGATCTATCTCCACGTCCCTCAAAGGCAGCTACTCACAGTCTTATACTCCCCCAGCAGGCCACAGATATAAGCATTGTCACAGTATCACCTGCTTTCTTAAGAGCCCCAGAAATACTTTGATTGCTTCAAATGGTTTGCTTATCAGCTTTCCCATTCTCCCATTCTAACATCCATTTAGCTTTGCTTTATTTTTAGCTGAATGCTTTTAGGTGCATCCCTCTAGGGAACTGCAGGCCCAGCAGTATGCCCAGCCTTCCAAGTAGCGCTGTGCGCTCATGAATTCAGAACACCGGACAAAAAGTTAGCTTTAAAGATGGTCTCAAGCAGTGGTTTAGGAGTGCTTTTCTTTCACGAAGGACATCTTAAATGTGACAGTCTCCTGCAGATAAACCTATAAAGCTGAAAAAGGAAAATCAAAAACATTTAAAACAATTAGAAACTCTACAAAAATGTTAGATGAAAAGTCAAGTCATCAAATGGGACATGTCAAGCTCTTCATGGACTTCTCTGCGATCTCAGACAAGTCAACCTTTTGTGCATCCTTTTCTCCATCTGTAACAAAATCCTTATTCTTGGAGGGCTTGCCACTCTGGGCACTAGTAAATAAAAGTGATTCTTGTATTATAACAGCTGTGAAGCAGCCCTAGCTTATACAAAACAGACAGCCTAACTTCCTCTTATACATTCTATGCCTGACTGCTACAGTGAGATGTGTCTCAGAGAGCAAAGGAATGACTGGCAAAATGGATGGTGTCACTTCACCACAGTGCAAAGCACTTGTTTTTTCATCAACTGTGTCTATCTTTGTAGTTTCCAGACACTGTATGCCCTTCAGCCTGACTGAACAAGAAGGACAGTATGCTTAACTAAAATACGCAACAATCTTAAGCAAATAAACTTCCAAACCACTACTCTCTGCCTTTCTTTAGGACTACTTGTCATTATTTCTCATGCTTGCAGAAGTACTTGTCATTCAGTAATGAGGCCTGGTTCTCTATACTCATGGTTCTCATCCCTGACTGTTTTGACCACAGCCTCTCTTCAGCTCAGGCATTTAATAAAGGCTCACACCCACCTGGATTCTCTGATGTCTAACTAGGCTTAAGTTCACACAAAACTGAAGTCTTTCTTTAAAGATGCCTTAGAGGGTTTCTTCCCCCTCCCCATTCTGGTGGGACATCATTATCCTTCTGCCAAATCTGACTGAAATCTGATAGTAAATTTTAAACTTCCCATGGGGAAGACTTAGTGGTCAGATACACACCAACAGACTGTGATCACACAGACTTTGGTTTTCTGAGGCAAACAAGCTGAAAGCAGCTATATGAAAAATTCTATTTGTACACTACAAGTAATTTTCCATCATCAATAATTCTTCAAAAGAAAAGGGAAAGGAAAAAAAGGGCAGAAGTAGCTAAACCATTAAATGATATCAACAATTTTGTAAGACAGAAACAAGAGACTTCAGACACACTGGTGGTGTTAAACAAATAACATTGAGTGGTAGTAAATTCTCTCATTTTCAGCATTGTAACGCACCTTAATTCACTAAATGAATCCTCAGCAGTGCACACTTACTAAGTTGTGTTATTCAACCCATCTTCTAACTTCACAGTTCCTGTAATACAGAATATTTTCCAGGCAAAACTTAAATCCACAACACTGTGTCGATCGCACACTCAATTAGCTCTGTCTCTTAAAACTCATTTTTCTCCTGCTCCTCTTCTATTCATGTTTCTAACACACAAGCTGGTATAATTTTTAGAATTCCAATTTTGCAGTCCCCTTGCTGCTGTTGGACCTCACACCACTTCCTCAACAGGCTCTTCTTTAGTCAAAAAGTAAAATAAAAAGATCGCTTTTCAAATGGAGAAACATCTGACAACTGCAATTTCCATGACAATGTCTCGACTACAGACAATTCTCAATCTAAACATCATATTCGGAGGCTCACTGGTAAATTTTGTAAGCATATTTCTTTTTATTCTCCCCTTTTAGAAAGCATATCTTGCCTATTGAAAATTTCACACAAATTCTAGACAACTATTTCAAGCTAATTAAGTATTGGTTAAATTATTAAAATTCTTAACCATCTTTGGAAATCTATTAAGTGAGTCGAACACTCAACCGCGTTTACATTTACCTCCTGCAAAAGGGTGCTATATCCTTTAGATCCATGGATATCTGACTCCCAATATTACTGGTGCCTAGGCTTCTCAGCTGTCTTTTGGACTATATATGTTCATATGGCTGTTGCTGCCTGGACCATCTGTTGCCAAGTAACATGGGGATACTTCTGTCTCTGTAGCACTAACCAAGTGAATCTTCCTCTGCAACTGGGATCTCAGTTCAGTGTATCATCCCCATATGCTCAGGGGTTGTGATGAACACAGCTCTACAAGGCTGAAGGCCCCAGATTTTCTTCTCAGATCTAGGAATCTGCAATCCCACCTCACATCAGCAAAATTATCTTGCTATTCTGTCAATTTACTGAGCAAGAAGTCTTCTTTTACTACTAGATTATGTAAATTCAGTAAGCTTCCTATGAAGCGTGTAGGCATGATTAGTGTAATCTATTCTTTTTTTTCCCTCAGTCTCTCATATAAGAGAATCAAGAATTCAAATCCTCAACCATTAACTCCAATCCCCTCCAATTACATGTTACAGTTAAGTACTTAGTTACATGTTTCATGTTATTTTTCTAATTATGGAGCACAATTTCTCTAAAACACATGAAGGATACCATACAGCTGTTCACTGCTCTGTGACGACAGGTTTAGCTTTAGAAGACCGGCTAAACCTTGTCTTTAGGGGAATACGTCCCCATTTAATGCACAGTTGTAAAGCTGAAGATCATAAGTTATATTATTGTACTCTTAATTACACGATCACAGGTAATTCCTCTAAGAGTAGTCAGCAGTGCTCAGCATGTGCCTATCTGCCTCCACTAACTCAAGAAGAGTCTGACAGCAATTTTAGCAAAAGCAGAGCTGTTCCCTGACTCAGAACAGTATTTGTAACACAAGTCATCTCACATAATTACATTTGAGCATGAAGTTTAGGTGCTTTGCACCTAATCAGGCAGTAGTGGCAGAACTAACGCTGCCATGGTCAGCTGCTGAATGCTGGGTCTCCGACTTTGAGCTGTGAGGTTAGTGTCTGCATGCAATCCCAGAAAAGGAAACAGGGCTACACATACATCAAACCACCTGTGCACATCCTGTTACAAGATCCAAGCGACATTGTATATACAGGAAAAACATTTTTGAATGGCTCAAAACTTGGCTCAACATTAAAGCTGATGGCAATCTCAAAGGTAGTCTTCTTTTATAGAGACCATTCCTCTGGAAAAGTTTCAGCTTTCAATTTCCAATCTTTTCGGAACTAAAGCTCTTCAGAGAAATACTGAATTTATTTTTAATTAGGATTCTGAAATGTTTTCCATTTTTCCCCACACATTCTTATTCAAGTCTTTCATTAAATTTTCGACCTCTGGTAGAATCTGTCTGGAAAATTTTAAGCACAATGGTTAAAACTTCAGAAAGTTATGAGCAGCTGAAAGTAGAGGTTTGAAAGGAAACACCTACAAGTCCTGAACCAAAGCTGTCAACAGCACTTCAAAGTTGTATAATGCCTATACTATCTTCAGATTATCTCAGCTCATAATAATCTTCTGAAAAGCATTTTTATCAAGAACCAATTAATTGCCTTGGAATCACAGCTAATGCAGAGAGGGTCATTCAGCCAGCCAATACCATGAGCATTAGCACCCAAGAGTGTGTGTGAATGGTCTAAAGGCCACACATGCTGCATTTACCTTGAACAGTCAGAGCTTGTAACAGCCAAGTAACAATTCCTATGAAGCAGACAAACAACTCTGCCGACACATTTCTTATTCACTATTGTGGGTACTTAAAGCAAGCATTTTATCTGCACTACTGTTTAACCAAATGTTCACATTAAAATGCTATTTTTTTCCTCAGATTGTGTCAAATATTAATTCTAAGGTAGCTGGCCTAAATCCAGATTTCAGCTAGTACAGATGTCATGGTCATATATCCTTTATTCTGAAGTCAGATTAATGACAAGTTACATGTGAACAGAAGTTCTCATGATAAAAGCTGTTCAGCAACTTCCCATTAGTAAAGCTGTCAAAAATTAAAAACTTCCGTGGTGTAGAGAAAGCAAAGTGGCTAAGTACAATCATGTTTTTAAACTCTGCCAGTCCTAACAGGCTTTTAAAAGTTCATCTTATGAAGATTTGTTCTACAATTCAAAGATTTATTTCTCTCCCATAGAGCATAGGACTTTTGTCATCACAGTTCTGAGCAGACTACGTTATTCCCCAGAGATGCAAAGGTCTCTGCTGGAGGCAGATGGTGACTAAGAGATTCCAATCCCATACACACTTTTGGCCAAGTTGCTTAGTTCCACCTTCACGGCTGCCCCCTGCATCACTATATTTGACGTTCAGCACTTTTAAATAAAGGAGGCTATATTTCCCACTTTATCCATTTGTAAAATGGGAATAATCATCATTATTCCTTTCACAGAAGGACAGCAAGATTTAATAGCTAAAATATATATACTGTTTAGGCATCATAAATCCCCCTTAGTCTTGCTGAAAGCATGGCAGAGGCAGCTCTCTTACTTCACCCTCATTTCCTGCTTCTGCAGGCCCTTCATAGCAGCACAGGAACCAGACACCTGTGGAGGAAGTTAGAAAGGGCTGCTAATGCTGCCCAGCCCGCTGCCTCTGCAGTTGTCACCAGGAACCACAGCTAGTCCAGAACGTCAGTAGCTGCAGGGATTGGATCCAGACCACAGTTCCCCTCCTCCTCCCCAGTGATTTGGGGATGTTCAGACTCAGAGGCCATGGTTCAGTTATCAAAGAGTGTACCTTAACAGAGAACATCAGACGGGGTGAGGACTGCATTATGCAACTAGAAAACATACGGTATAATACAGTCTTGCACCTAGATACTACAGTAAGAGAAAGAATATGTAGAAAGGATAAAAATAGGAGAGATACAAAGTTTAGTGAAGGATCAGACTTAAATGTGCATGTGTTCATGTGGAAGAACAGGTACATAGCCTCAAGCATGCATGCCCACATCTCCCCCCTTCCTATGTGTAGACCTCTCTTATATGTGGCTCTCTTTCCAAGTGTGTTAGAATATTCTTTACTCCGCTTTGGTGAGACCCCACCTGGAGCACTGCATCCAGCTCTGGGGTCCTCTGCACAAGAAGGACATGGACCTGTTGGAGCAGGTCCAGAGGAGGGCCACAAAAATGATCCGAGGGCTGGAGCAACTCTCCTACGAGGACAGGCAGAGTCGGGGTTGTTCAGCCTGGAGAAGGCTCTGCAGAGACCTTATTGCGGCCTTTCAGTACTTAAAGGGGGACTATAGGAAAGATGGGGACAATCTCTTTAGCAAGGCCTGTTGTGACAGGGCAAGGGGTAATGGTTTTAAACTGAAGGAGGGTAGATTTAGACTGGATATAAGGAAAAAATGTTTTACAATGAGGGTGGTGAAGCACTGGAATGGGTTGCCCAGAGAGGTGTGGAGGCCCCATCCCTAGAAACATTCAAGGTCATGCTGGACAGGGCTCTGAGCAATCTGATCTAGCTGAAGATGTCCTCTAAAGATCTAGAGGTGACCTCTAAAGGTCCCTTCCAACGCAAAGCATTCTATGATTCTGCAGAAAAAAGTATGATTTTAAAAAATAATTAAGCTAGTTAAAATTATTGAAGAATCCCACGCAAACAAAGAACATGCAACAGCCTCTCTGGAACACATCTTCGGAGGGAGCCACTTCTCTACAAGTACAGGAGCACCCTCTGGTGCTCAAAGACAGGTTGAGCACCTTATTTAAACCTCAAGTACTAACTTCTGAAATGATCAGCAAGAAGCTGTCTCCATTTGGTATCTCTTCCCAGTGCACTATGCCTGAAAATTAGTAACCTTGTAAGAGCAGGTAAAAATGACCAAATTATAAAGCACAGACCACCACAGCCTCGGTGATAAAGTCCTTTCACATTGGAAAACTGCTGACACACAGGCATGTGGCCTTCTTCAATACCCAGCCTCCAAAAGGGCTAATGCCACATGTTTTAAATGAGTATCAGAGCTGTCCACTCCAGGACAACATGCAACGGCCACCTCACAGAGTTTACCTCATCCTGGGAACATACTTCTCTCTTAGGCATTAGTGTGAGATAAAAAAAATAATTTCCACCTTTTGAATGTGCTCATCTGACCAGGGGATAGTCTCATTATACGTTCAAATACTTGCTAAGTTCTCAGTCTTAGCATTAAGCTGTAGCACTGTGTTCCAAAGCCCAGCTATACAAAATTTACTCCCTTTATCAAACATTACGCTGTTTTTTCTTTCTATTTTGCTAGCTGGGAGAGAGCTGCAGGGTTCCACCCACAAAACACTACTGAGTGACCCTGGCATGCTGCTTCGGCACCAGTGCCTCTGGTTTCCATCTGCAGAAGGACACAAGTGAACACAAAATAGTTTGGGAGGATTAGGCCAAGCACAGTGCTTACTTCCAGGAAATAGTACTTTTGGTGATTAATCCTGGTAGCCACAATTATAGGTAAAGGCCAACGTTCATGGAAAAAGCCCTCTCCAGATCCACAGCAATAAGTGTTCCCTACTACTACTGTTTCTCACCAGACAGTTAATGATTAACAGAGTATCCCATCTGGATATACTAGTTCACCGTAATTTAGAAACTGACAGGACATGCTCAACTGAACAGCAAAAAACACTTTTCAGAGGCACAGTATTCCTTTGGCTTAAAGGAAACAGACACAATTTAACAGAAGATTCAGTTTTTAGTGTTTAGCAACCGGCCACCAAGACAGTCGGGGCTGGAGAACACGACACACGAGCTGAGGCTGGGAGAACCGAGCCTGCTCAGCTTGGAGAAGGCTGAGGGTGACCTCACTGCTGTCTATAAGTACCTAACTGAAAGACACCAAAAAGATGGAGCTAGACTCTTCTTGAAGGTGCACAGTGATTGGTAAAAATGGAAAGGACGCAAGCTGAAACACGGGACTTTCCAGTTACATATTAAGAAAAAAAAAAAATCACCAAGCGGGTGGTCAAACACTGGTACAGGCTGCCCAGAGGAGGTGTGCAATCTCCACCTTTGGAGATGTTCAGGACTCACAGGGACACAGCCTGGAGCAGCCTGGTCTGGTTAGACCTGTTTTGAGCAGGTTGGAGGTTCCTTCCAACCTAAATGATGATTTTATGACTCTTATTATAGCTTGGTGGCTCCTTGCCCAAAGATATCATCCAAGCTTCTCCAGAGCCTACAGAGATCTGCTGGGTTCATATATTAACAATGGTCTAGCTGTGCTTTCAAAAAATTAAGAGTTCTGACACAACATTCTTAACTATAATTTTTGTCCACATCAAACCTGCCTGGAACAATTCTCTAAATAATAAGATTTGATGACAGTGCCAACTGAAAGGAAAATTTGTAACTTTTCTTTATTCCTGGCAATGGTTCCCTGAGTAATTCCTGAATTTCTTCAGTTTCTGACAATATAATAAAAAAAAAATCCAACATACAATTAGAACAGATGCGTCAAAGTTATTAAGAACTGCACCTACAACCCAAAGGATCTGGAGAGACAGCTCTGGGTGATAAAGGAAGATAAGCATCAAATGTATCACTAGGTAATGCTAGATAACTTTGACTATCATACTGCCAATTATTTGAGCCACTCCATCAGAAGAGCCATCAATTAATCTAAAATTACTTTTACAGAGATGGCATTTTCTGCAAGTCAAAGGCAAGACTTGGCTAGAGTAGGAGGTAATTTATTCCATGGATTCTGAACCTGTCAATTTTATATTTGTAGGGTGGTATTTTATATAGCACATAATGTCATAAAGATGGCAGCATCAAACCCAAAATGAGCTCCTGGAACAGAAGAAAGCTATATTTTTTTAAACAGCTTTCATTTGGCCAACAGGGGGCCAAAGATTCTGTTATTTTAGCAGCAACATCATCTGCAATGTACATAATCTACCTGCTCAGGAAGTAAATTAGCAGTATTTGGAAACACAAGGTCAAGAAGAAACCATGTCATTTTTTTGATCCTCATAGAAAGACTCACCATGCAACAAGCACTTAAAGGCTACCTGATAGCATTTTGCTTATTTTTTTTCTCATACACTTAGAAGAGTGTGATGCAACACTGAAAATCACAGTTAGCCATTAAGTAAGGAAACTTGTCTTTGTGGTTGGTTCTGTCATGCAAGCTTACAATGAAATGGTCAGGCTGATTTGCAGCTGGGTGGAGGGGCAGGGGATATTAAAAAAAAAAAAAAAAAAAAATCAGTGTAATCACCAGCAGGCACTCTAGTGAAACAGAGTCTTGTTTTAAGACCAAAGAAGCAAATCATCTTCTTGAACATTAGTAAAGTGTCTTTTGGGGAAATTATGCATCTTTTCCTGGAAGACTTAAGAATGACTTTTTTTTTTTTAATGGCAACTATTTTGCAACAAAGAGTACATAAATTGAAAACCATTAAAAGAAAAGTTATTTTATAAAAGCACACTTGTTCAGGATAGTCAATTAGCAGGGAAGAGTTTTGTCTGTTTATATGATCAGCTCTGAATGACAGCTCTTCACCAAAGTTATCCCATTTTACCAGTTAATCCAGTATGGTTGAGATTACTGGTTCCCAAACGAAATTTACGCAAACCAAAGCATATTTCACAACTGCCCCGTGAGCTGTATTGCCTTTATGAGGTCTTCAGGTGAAAATTTGATCACACCATATGCTGGACCATGAGGAACCCACGACTCACTGTTGCCAAGTTCTAGAAATGGCTGATTCACTTCCTATTTTCTACGATCCATTTTCCAAAACATGAAATAAATCTTTTCCACTGATGAATCAAAGCATTTTTAAAAATTGCTCATTTTTCTTCCCTGTCTAAACTGAGGATTTCCCTGTTGATATTCTCTAAGCTGGGGGTTTTACCAATGAACTGATATGATAACAACAACAATAAAAATATAACATACAAGTTGTAAAAATTTCTGTTGAAGTGAGCTGAACTGCTCATCTCCAGATGTATTGAAGACTGGTCAAAATTACAAGACTGCAAGCTCTGACAACATGCCCCAGGAGAGTCTACTTCATATATATTTTCCCCCAACTTTGTGAAAAGAACTAAGATATCTGGACACTCAAATTCCACTGACCGTGTGCTGCTACATCCACAAAATCAAAGCCCATCATATTAGACAAGTCACCTGGCTTCTATGCACCTTAATCTCTTTACGGGCAAGATGGAAATAATATTTGTTTATCCTGCTGTTCAAAGAGTCTTTGTCATGTAGGCTGAAGTTTTCAGATGTGCAGGGGTAAGAATAATTGTTTTGAAGAGTGGAGGGAAAGTAAATCATCTGACTGCACCTAGGTACAGCCTCTCCAAGTACAATAAGGTTCTGTATCTGTGTGTCACACCGCTTGCTAAGAGAGGCCATTGTTCTCTGGAAAATGCTGTATTTCTAGATCTGGGACACTTTCAAGTGTCAGAGTACACCAAATTAATTAACCAAATTAATTAACATTGTTAAAACCATGGTCCAGTGTGTCTGCATGCGGTTACGTGAAAGACACCATTAAAGAATAAAGCATTCCAGCAGCCAAGTGAGACAGAACATCTCAGATGGAGATAAGCAAGTTTCCCTTTGGGAATTTCTGGCTCACCATCCACAGCAGCCATGTGTCACATGTACAACCAAGATGCCAGAATGTGTTAGAGCTGATTTGAAATACTGTCATCTGATGACATGAAAGCTGTTTTCCAACAATTAGCAGACCTTTAAGCCAAAGTGCTTTCATAGAAAGACAAATAACTGCAGGATATTTCAGTACATCTCTCCCCTTACCTTAGGTTCCATGACAGCTATGTACCCACTTTACAATACACACAACTACTTCCAGTGTGCTGCTTCCATGTGGCTGAAGTATAGGGTCTAACACAGATACACTCCAAACTGATTCTACCAAAAGTTATTACATTTTTCTTTCTGTGGCCATGATATGACCTTTAACAGGTTTTTTCTGAGTAGGTATATCTGTTAAAACTAATGCAATCTGACTGGAAGCAACACCGTACTAAAAGATTGGCCAAACTTTCTAGCAGAAAATTCATTACTTTCAGGATATAATTAAGTTCCTGAGGTTAAAATCCAGCTTGTAAATCAATACTTGAATCCACCAGAAGGAGACTTATTTTTTAATTCAATGCTCCTGAGAAAAGATGTTTTGAAAATGTTTGAGATGGATCAGGTGTGTAAAGTTGTGGTGTCCAACATTCACATAACTTATCCCTTATCCCAGGATGCTGTGTCCACACCTAACAGGGCAGCACACATTCCAAAACATCTATTTTCCCATCGTCTTCCAGCTACCAAATTATTCTCACTGTATTTTAGGCAACTGGCAGGAGGAAGGGTACATGAGTGGGAACATTGGTGGCTTTGCAAGTATAAAAGAAACAAGCAGGATTCTGTAACACTTGAAAGGACAGAGAAAACCAAAAGAGAGGGAGGTCCCAGGGCACTGGGGAAGGCCAAGACAAACACAGATAATAAAAATCAGATAATGTGAATTTGTCAGGAACAAATCTTTTTCCGACACGAGCAAGGGAGAAGCCACAGATGTGACAAACTTGGCTTTGACTGGGCTTTTAATCTAAGTCACCTGAGAGTCTGACAAGCTGAGTAGGGAATTATGGCCTAAACTGAAGAGCAGTTATGGCTACTATATGAAGTAGTAATTAGGAATACTTCTCTTGCAAACTAGGAGTCAAATGGGGTTCCATGATGATCTGCCATGCACCTAGCTTTATTTCACATCTTCCCTATTACACTGACGATGAAACTGAGAAAGCGCACTTTCAGAATTTGGGCTGATAACGAAGGTAGGAAAGATTGCAAGCAGCTTAGTGAACAGAAGTGGCACTCAGAATGATGATCTGAAAATTCTATAGAGACAGATGCAAAGTACTACAATGATGATCAAGAACAAATTAAAATACAAGGGGAAAAACTAGCCAGACAGCAAAAACACAGGGGGAAAAAAAAATCTAAAAGTTACAGTGGGTTGCAGTTAGAGAGAGCGAGTGTAATGAAGTACAGTTGGAAAAAAAAAAGGATGGCAAACTTGGCACTCTAAAGTTCTAAGACTCAGGAAACAAGTATTTTGCTTTGTTCAGCAGCAGTGAAACACACAGCAGTTGGCAAACAATGTACAGATTAAACTCTAAATTTAGAGAAAACTGCAGACAGGCTGGAAAAATCTAAACTTTAAGAACACGATTGGTATGAAAATACTAAGAGAACAAAATCTATTTAGTGTAGAACAATGTGAAAAGAGGAAAGGGTGAAGTTATAATCTTCAAGTTCTTCCGCACGTAAAAGACAGAAATGGAGTATGTTTATACCCACCATGGATAGAACAAGCAATCACTGGCATCATTTGCAGCACAGAATATATTAGAAAAAAAACTCAGTGAACTATAAAAATCATTATGTACTGGAATTACATCAATAAATCATGCAGTTCCTGTCACTGAAGTCTTTTGAAAACAAATTAAACAAGTTCACCGTGAAATGTTTTGTTAGAGGTTGCTGCAGGATTCAACGCTGCTTTAATGAATCAATTAATTTGTCATCACCTCAGAAACAAAGGGAGGTTAGACACACATCACACTCATAGTGACGCTCAACTACAACACAGCGAACATTTTACCCGACATCTGCGTGAACTCACAAAGCAGGACTTCTGCCAACACAAATAAATTCAACACGGGAACTGAAAATTACAATTTTGCCCGGATTGAACAAAAGACCCATAACCCCTGTATTTGAAAACGAACCATGGCATTCGTATTTAAGGGGCAAATGCTTATCTTGAGTTGGTGTTCTGAAAGCAAGGTGCCAACAAAGCTATACCCAGGCTGGAGAAGCTGGGGCAAACCTGAGCCGCTTGAGGGTGGTATTTAAAGCTCAGCACGCTGGCAGATGCATTGGCCAGGCTTTTACATGTATCTTGCGTATGTATTGGAGCACGAAATTCCAACCAAAGTTGTTGGGTTTTAATCAGCTGTGCAACACTGATCTTTCCATACCATCTTCAGCAAAGGGACTCAGGCCGTTGCTTTACCATGCGAAGGGTTTTGTCATTAGTGCCCCTGCAACGTCATCCTGTCATCCTCCTGGCGTTACTAAACAGAAGATCCAGGCAAGAATAAAGACTGTCGCACCTGAAACGGATTTTCTTCTTAAAATTCACCAGCTGCCTTCCCGCTGGGTCCCTCCTGAGTTTCCGAACTAGCCCGTTCCTAATTCAGAGTGGCTCAGACGCGCGAACAGCTTCCCAGCTGGGTACCAACGAGAACTAACGGCAGTTTAAAACCACCCGCGTACCGCACCTCACAAGATCCCTCAGAAAAAGAACGAGAGGAAGAGCCAGGACAAAGCTGACCTCCCGCCCCGCCCCGCCCCGCCCGGCCCGGCCCGGCCCGGCTCAGGCCGCCCGCACACCGGGGAGCGCAGCCCCTGAGGGGAAGGGGCTGGTGTGACGGCGCGGAGTTCCCCCGCACGTCCCGTCCCCCCGGCCCGGCAGCACTCACCATGGCGATGGCAGCGGTAACGGCAGCAAACAGCCCGCCTACGTTCCGCTGCCGCCAGCGCGCAAACCGCGCCCTGGCAACCGAAGCCCCGCCCCCGGGGCAGCCCCGTGATTGGGTGAGAGGAGAGACGTCACCCGGGAGCGCTCCGCCCGTCGCAGGAAGCGGAAGTTGGGAGAGGTGGCGGTTGTGGCAGTTGCGGGGTTTGTCGTGAGGGAGTTGCTGTGCGCTCCGGTAACGTCCTCGGTGGGGGCGTGAGCCCGGGGGCTGAGGTGAGGTGAGGTGAGGGGGGGGGTACCTCCTATCAGCCGGGGCTCGGTGGGGGGTTGGCGGCTTTCCCAGGTGCTCGTGGGTCGTGACTCAGCCCTGTTAATCCAGGATTTCCTTGTGTTGTTCGTGTGGGGTTCTGTGGTGCACGGTGTTAGCTGAGGGGTGCAGTGGTTGACGATTCAACCAGCGAGGGAGTTTCTCCTATAGGGGTGTAATAAAAGGGGGTGTGAGTGCAGAGGCTTACGCTGAGACTTTGAAAGTAAGAGGACAGATAAGAATAGTGTTATAAGATGAACAGCAAAGGAGCAGGATCATCAGCAGGTGGTCGCAGATGAAGCATATGAAATCAAAGGCTCATCATCAGTTTTTAATTGAGTATTCTTGCCTCTGTCTGAGCAGCTGCATTTTCATTCTCCTTGTTCTCCTCAAATGAGTAAAGATCCTCAATCAAAAATGCATGAACAGTAGTGGCGATTAGCACATTGTGGTCACAAATAAGCAAAAATGTGACTCTAGCTGTAGAAGCAACAGGTAACAAGGTGTTCCTGCATCTGTAGTTTGAGAAAAGTCAAGGAGGGAAAGTAATTTATTTTGTCTTCTAGTCATCACAAAAATTAAACTGACCTCTCGCATAACAAATCATGAATCTAGAAAGCTGGCAGCCATGTGTTCACTGCTACCATGTTCTTTTCAGGGTGAGAGCGGTAGCAGTGGAAGTCAAAAAAAGTTTTAGTTAAGCCCATTGAGTTAGTGGTGCAATGAAAGGAAGCAAGGCCGTTGGGAGATCTCCCTTGAATAACAGGGAGAAATAAAGCAAAAAAAAAAACCCCAAACAACACGATACAGCAATCTCAAACTAATGTAGTTAGTGGCACACCCTAGGAAAGGGAGGCAAGTGGCCTTGAGAGATGGGAGTGGATGGGCCTGTGGATAAAGGAGGCAATGGTTGACAGAACGTGTGGATAAGAGAGAAAATGGCCAGGGTGGCAGTTTGGGCCAAAATGGGGGAAAAGTTTTACTGTTGGCTTAAACTAAGCACATGCAGCCACTCAGGGCACTGACTCTTGCTTTGGCTGGGAATTGGCTCTGTTAAAAACAGCTGTGAAAAATTGCCATTGTTTCTTCCTCACTTCTTGGTCTGCTTTAAGTACAGAGTGGGATTTCCCTTTGTTGTGGTTCTGTGATGATCTTAGGGTCTGTGTGCATGGTTGTGCAGTTGTACTCTGGGAACATTACAGAGTTTTAAAGGGTAAGATGAAGGCTCACTGAAAACAGAAGGCAGAAATTTGAGGAATGGAAACTGGAACTGGAGGAGGAGCAAGAGATGGGAGTTGAAGTCCAGCTCTTGGTGAAAAAAGAAGGAAGTGCCAGAAGTCTCATAGGCTTTCTCCTTTTAATTCTTTGGGTCCTGGTGTGGTTTTTAGCATTTTGGATTTTTTCTTTGTTTTGGTGGTTTTTTTTTTTCCACTATGCTACTGAACTGGAGTTTAGAGGCTGTATTAGAAAATAGGGTAATGCAAGATTAACTGTCAGTGTTACGTTGCTAAAGATTTTTTTTTCCCCCCTCCTCAGACTTAAGTAGTTAGGAAGAGCTGACTGCTAAAGAGAAAATGACATCTCTAGAAAAAGGTAGGTGGTTCACATGATATCTAAGCAGACTGGATTAAAAGTAGTTTAACTTGAATTCTACAGACCGGAGTTACACTGTATGCCAGGCTCCATTCATTTAAATTTATTCCTTTTGTGTAGCTATTAGGAAGTAGTTATGTGACTTCATTACTGCAATGAAAACCAGAGCTGCCTGGATAGAACAGTTAATTGAATGTTGTTTTCTATTCCAGCTTTGTATTGAAAAATCAGTTTGTCACTGGTACTGTCATCTGTCTGTACGCTTGTTAGTCCTTCTCTAGCATTTAGAACCTGTTGGCACTGATTCAGCCAACTTGAAAGCAGGGCAATATAATGGTGCTACTACAGCATTTTTGAAATTCATTATTTGGATAGAGTACAGCGGGCTCATATTAACTGCTCACAGTATGAGGAAAAGAAGCAGTATTTGTAGCTGTGTGTGAAGAAGCTTTCTTGCCTTCGCCCATTGATTGTGAGAAAACTACTACAATAATATTTCATTCAGCTGAAAATTTAGTGAACTTAAAATGAACTTCAGTAAACATTATCATGCATACTGGGGAATTCAGAGTAGAATGGAGCATTGATGGGAATATTGGAGTCTGTTGATTAGAAATGAAGGAGAACTGGCTTGTTGGCTTTTCTTAAACTTTCACTTGGACAATTTAAACACATGGTAGATAGTACTTAAAAGTTTGCTGAACTGCTTGAGGTGTTAGTAGCTATGTAGCAAATAGTTGCTTTTCATTTAATTCTTGCTTTTAAAATGAGACTGCTCTGATTCTGTTCAGCTCTGAAAACCTGATTTTGCTTTCAACCTGTGAGTAATAATGTCAAGAATTTTCTCCTTACTAGCTCTTTTTTATGTCTGCATCTAATCTTGTACGGCAGCAGGTAGTTAAGAAATTATACAATTCAAACCTATGTCTGTGTCTTCTACTATTAGTATTAATGAGCAACCTACACTTGACTAAGGACTTCTCTAACTTTTGCTTTATAATTGCTGCTGCAAAGGACTATTTTATACATGCAGTGTGGAATTAAAATCTTTGTAACTTTGAAGTAGAGAAATTAAGTGAAGAGTTACAATGAGACTATAACAAAGTGAAACTTTCCCTCTGCTATTTCTGAATTTTAGCTGATGATGCCTCATCACCCATCAGAGGACCTGGAGATGGCATGGAAACAGAGCAGACAGCTGAATTGGTGGAAGCAATCACTGGAGCCAATGCTACGAACCATCCCATTCACCAGAGCCCACATAAAAAGGCAGTCTCTTCCCTGAGTCCTGGAGTTCTGCAGCTAGGGAAAGTACACACTGATAAATCAGTGGAGATTGAAGCTATTCGTATATTAGTCCCCAAAGCAGCTATCACCCACGTTGTTCCTACTAAAAATGCTAGGGTAGCTAAGTCAGTGGGACATAAAGGAGACACATTCCATCAGTCAGATGGAGCTGCAGATCCCAAGAAAGAACAGGTAGAGCTAAAAAATGCAGTCGAAAAGCTAAAGAATTCAGAGAAGCGCTTGTTACAGGATAAAGAAGGTCTCTCTAATCAGCTGCGTATACAGACAGAGGTAAGAAATGAAAGTTACTTTCTCTCACATAGCTGAGCTGCTTTGGTTTATATAAGCAGTTTGTGAATGTGACCAAAGAGAACTGCTGTGACACTCTAGCCTTGAAACAGATAGTTTCCCTTTTGAACTTATCAGCTATGATACAGAGTAGAAGTACATCTAAGTAATCCAGTGCTGCTTCCATGACAACAGATGAAAGGATCAAAGGCTTGAAGCTGGGAGAAACACATTAGAGGGCTGCAGGGAAATGGATCTTTCATGAGGAAAGATTTTACTCCTCAACTCAACTGCTAAGTGAAAAATGTTATGCCGTAGAAGGAGTAACTATAATTTTCTACATAATATAATTTGTGGATGTCTTGCCTAATCCTTTGTTATCTTACTGATTCAGGACTTGAATACTACTGAAACTTTGTTTCTTGTAGCAAGGTTTCATTCTTCCTCTTGGGCCTCTGTTAGAATTTAAACAAGAGTGTGTTAAATGTGCATTAGCCTCAGATGTTTACGCTCACTGGAGCGGATTGTGAGGCTTAATATACTCTGCGTTGGATTTATCCCATTCTGGAAAGAGAAAGGCAATTTACTGTTAGGTATTCACAATAATTATACACTGCATTCTGGAAGTAGGAGGTGTTTCACTCTACATTGGTAATTAAAGACAGTCTGGTCTAATTCTAGGTGAATCGGGAGCTGAAGAAATTACTTGTTGCTTCTGTTGGGGATGATCTGGAGTATCACTTTGAACGGATGGCTCGTGAGAAAAATCAGCTAATCCTAGAAAATGAAGTCCTGGGCCGGAATATGTCTCAGTTGTCTGAACAATTAGAGCGCATGTCTATACAATGCGACGTGTGGCGAAGCAAATTCCTAGCAAGCAGGTATTCCATCTTACAGAACTGTTGTAAGAGCATTCTCCTCCAGTTTTGTATTACATATGCCCATTGCAACATCTGGGAATGTGCCTTAATATGCTGAGGAGTGCCACAACAGCTACACTAATGCCTACTGAGGTCTGAGTATACAGAAAAGGTACAAAGTAAGCTCCTTGTAATTTGAACAGTTCTGCTTTTCAAAGGTAATACAGTGGAACCTAAACCTCTCAACATCCTAACTACAGTTTTTGTCAACATAGCAAGAGAAGTTCTTATTTTTGATAAACTGTGTGCAGTTTATAGTTTAAAAATGTCTTTTGGGACAGCTGTCTTGACTCATCTTAAAGGTAATTAGCTTGATTTTTCACCATCAGCCCCCAAGAAGGATACAGTCATCAATGTGTGAAGATGATTTGGTTGAGAAGTCTGCTGACAGTGATTCAGAGATCTACCGTGAAGGGCAGCTCAGTATGGAAGAAAGAGTAGGGATACGTTTTCATTAAACACTGATTGTGTTACTGCTCAGAATCCTATTGTTACTTTATAACCACAAAATACTGGGTAACAGAGGTCAGGAGCAAATCTTATGCTGGTCTGAATGTCAGGATCTCATTTGACAATGGATTAGACTTAACTTTCTAAGTGTAGTTGTTTTACCAGATATGTAGTGTTCTAGGATTTTTAATATTGTATTGTACTTGGATATAACTAACTAAATTTTAATTATGATGCTTAATGCATGTTACAAAAAGGCCTTAATGCTTGAAGGAAATGGAAATAGAATACAATGTCCTCCCTCTAATTTGCTGGTCTTAAGTTTTGGCATATTGAGTGAATGTAAATACTTGTAATAGTCCTAGCTAGGCAAGTCTTGCTATCCTAATTTAACTGGTTTCTTCAGCATTAACAGGAGTTCTGAGGTGAGGGATTCAAGTCCCTTCTAGGAATGACAGTGTGGTGATGGGCTTAGAGTCACACCATTCAATACTGTAATGTTCTGGTTCACTGAGATCTCAAATTTCTAACTGGTCGTTTAAATGTCATTCTGGCTTTTGCAATTGCAGTATTACAGACATTTGAAATACCTGCTTGAGGGGTCTGTTCGAAGTCTTGTGCCATAGCAAAATATGACCACAGTTGTTTCATTTGTAGCTCATAAATGCTCATATCTGGCACATATAGCATCTAGTTATTGCCCCTGAGAAAGGCAGAGAAGTGAATGAATGCAGTCTGTAGCCATAGCTGTCATCTTCAGAGAGGAGTGTGAAAAGCCATGATTATGGCATACTTGTCAGAACTGTGTTACTAAACCTAAATGTATTTAGCTTTATCTGTCAGGATGCTTGTCCACAATGTTCACATACTCAGTGTTTTAAAATGCCTGTTACTAGATTTGTATTAAGTGACATAAGATTGTTTACACTCAGCAAGGTAAAACATAATCTTGCACTTGCGTTGACTGTAGTTGAACAGAAATTGCTCTTAATACATGATCTTAATAAGGTTGATATAGGCCCTGCATGGGGGAGGGGGATGAGCTTAATACTTAGTTTGAGCAGACAAAATACGGCCTGTAGCAGAATAAAGGTAACTTTCAAACTGCTCACTTGCAGGACTGATTGGAGATTTCTTTTGCAGGGTTATGGCTGATGAGCTAACCAATACCAGAGCAATTCTTCAGCGTCAAACCAGGGATGCACAAAGCGCAATCCAGGACTTGCTGAATGAACGTGATCAGTTCCGTCAAGAGATGATTGATACACAGAAGTATGATTTTTCTAATCCAGACCACCTCTGTGCAAACTCTTGATTTCTGTCAGTTTATTCTAGGCCACAGAAGAGTCAAATAACTTTCCCCTATTCCAGTGATACTCAACAAAAATCAATTTTGCTGATGGGTACTATGGACACTTTTCAGTCTCAAAGCTGAAAAAGCCAAAGTAGCATTAATTCTTTCTTCATCATTCCCTGGAGGTGTTAGGGGTCATATACTGTGGAACTGACATCACTCATATCCTCAGACTCCCTCTGTTTAATCACTCACTGTCTTGAAGTCAAGTCTCCTGTTTCCTTCTGAAACATAGTTTCTTCTACCCACACTGGCTTTTTAATGCTTACCCTGCCAGATGTAAAATATGCTTTGCCAGTATTAAAATCTGTTGGTGAGGCCTTGCCTTGGAGAACAGCCTATTTGCCTCCTTGCTTTTAAACACATAAAATTCCTTTTTTTGTTAACATTTGGCTTGTGCAATAAGTCTTTGGAAGAGAGGATTCCTCTGAAGTATGCTGCATGCTGATAGAGTACAAAACCAACTGTTAGTGCTTTTCTTTTCTGCACAGGCTGCTGGAGGAGCTGATGGTTTCTCTTCAGTGGGGGAGACAACAGACATACTATCCTAGTGCCCAACCTTACACTACAACAGAGCTAGCAGCTGTGAATTGTAAGCTAGCCAAAGCTGTTAGCTCACATCTTCTTGGAAATGTTGGCACTAGCAGTCCAAAAAAATCTTCAACGGTTGTGGAGTTTTGCAATACCCCCGCTGAGAAAATGGCTGAAATGGTAAGAACTCTTCATACATCTCAATCCATCAGCACAGAATCCTCTTTCCAGAAAGAAATGCCTTGCTTTGTGTTAAGTACTTAATATTGTGCCTTTTCTAAAAATTGCATGCAGGGGAAACATGTTTAATAGAGCTGTCTCATTAAAAAAAAAGATGAAAGAAACCCATGCAAAACAACAAAGAAAAAAACCCAAGAAACAAAACTAGGAGAATAAGCAGAGCAACGTGTAAATAATATGATGGCACATACTGAGACATAAGGTTTCCTCTTCTGTCCTTAGCACCACAAATAACTGGGTCAAAATTTGTTTAGAGTTAGTGTGTCAGGAGGAAGCCAACCAAAAATACTTAACCTAGTTTAAAAACTGAGTGGGAGACAAAACCTAGTTCAGGTAGGAATAAGTCATAACACTTCAGCAGTAGTTTCTGTTGCCCTAAAAATCAGTTCTGTTGAACGTGGGTGGAAACACAGAGAAGCTATATGATTATCTTTCAAGACAAGGTTCCACTGCAGGAAGCTTGATGTTTAAATAGCCAACTAGACTAACAGTTTAGTCTGGAAGCAATGGAGAGTAATAGTTGAGCAGTAGGAGGCACACAGTGTCTAGTGATCTGTGGTGTTCTTGCCTGGTTTTGCTCAACTCTGCTAAAAAGTTCAGAATTTTTTTTATTCTCAAGAAAATCATACCTTGGATTTCTGATGGACATTACTAATTTACAAACAGTACTTAGTGTCTTTATATTGAGGGTCTGGGTGGATGGATATTTACTTTTCAACTTGCAGAAAAAACTGAAAAATTGCTTTTAAGAAGAAATCCTTCCTAGCTGCTAGGGAAGATATAACCCATTAAACTTAACTTAATAGATATATCTTCAGTCTCAATTTTTCTATCCTCAGGTGCTACGTGTACTGGATCCAGCTGCACGTACAGAAACAACAGAAGTTTCTTTTTCTGAGACTTCTCCATCCTCCTTCCTTTCCACAAAGAATAATATTGGAAGGTTTCATCCATATACAAGATATGAAGATGTAACTTTCAATTGTTGCAATCACTGTCAAGGAGAGCTGATAGCCCTTTAAAAACACAGCCAACACAACTGCACATGCACTCTTTCTGAAGAATGACACTAGTTAATGTTCAGTAGGCTTCCCTTTTTTCCTATTTCTTTCCATAATGGGTGGGTTTAACATTGGAAATTATGCAGTTTCTGCTTCTTTACCTCTTGAAGTTAGGGACTGACAGGATTTCCTTAGCCTCTGGGATATTTCTACTACTTTTAAGTCTGGAAAGTTACTTTATTTTCTTCTACAAAGGCAAGACCTAAAATGTTATGCTGGTCCAATTTCTAGAGCATAGAGATGCCCTTGACTATTTAAGGTTTGCAGTCATCTTAGCAAATCTAAATGAATTTCTCTTTAGAGGGAGACAAAAGTGTAACTAGACCAAAGTAAATGAAGTGCTGATAGGTTATGTTTAAAAAAAACAAAACAACAAAAAAAGCAATGGAAAATGGTCAGCTCCATATTAGGTTGTGGTTTTTTGGTTTGGTTGGTTTTGGTTTTGTCTTAGCCAAGGTGATGAACTGTCCCCATGTCTATGTTCAGCCTTTTAAATTTAGTTATTAAAAAAGGAATATGTGCAATGATTCTTCATAACTCTAAGCTCTGAAAGTAAGAGCATATGCAGTGTTGGCAGCTCTCCTGGGAAGAGGGGAAAGACCTTGAATGAACTCTAGCTATAATATATAAACAGTGGTTTTACATGGATTCTGGAAAACTGTGCAGGGTGAGATTATTCTTATGTTTTCTGAAAACTAAAATAATGGCTTCTCCACCTATTTTGGCTTCTAGAATGAAGCTGTTGTTGCATAGGTGATTGTCAGCAAAGATAGACTGATATACCTCCTTTAGTACGTAGTCGTGCAACCTGACCCAGCATTAGAACTCAGCCCTTGCCCAAGGTCTTCCTGGGTGTTATGGGAAGCTGAAGATAAGCACTAAGTTTGCACAGGTACTGGTAAAAAAAATACATATATTTTTTTACTTGTATGGTTTTATAATCTTGATGTAGGTTCAAAGAGAATGTATAGCAGGTAATCTGCTAAATCCAAGAAGCCTATTTAAGTTGCAAAGGTAAAGAGGAAGGGTAGGAGGATGCAAATATGCAACTTAATTTCTTAGTTTCACTCCTAAAGTTATCATATGTAACAGTCTAGTTTGGGGAAAGGGTTTCTGAAATGGTTGCTTTTACCCTGTTTTCCTTTGAATCTCATACCACAGTCAGAATACATAAGTTATAAGTTCTTGCTGTTGCTGGCCATGCTTTGGTTTGCATGAAGAGAGCTACAATAAACTTTCTTCACTTGCTTTCAAGTTGCAGTTTTGGATTTAATATAGCTGTATATCTGACTTTTTTTCTGCAGCAGAAAAGGAACTATTCATATAGTCATCATTGAGCTGTAAAACCCTTCACTTCAATGGTCTGAGGTAATGAACCAAGCAGCATTTCTTTTGTAGCTTACTATGATTAGGAAGATAGCATGAACGTTTGCAAACTTTCCCCATGCATTTGCTTGCTAGACACAAGAAGCGTTTCTTGCTGTGGTGTCAGGGGAAGGTACAGGAAGGAGGAAGGCACCTGTTACTTAAGTTTCTCATTAGCATGTGCAATTTTCATTTCACATCCATGCCCCTTATCTGTGCTGGTAAAAGCTTCAACACAGCACCCTCCGGTCAAACACCAGTATTCTCTCAATATGCCTATACCTATCTCCAAAAGGGTAAGAGAAAAAATACTAATGGCAAATTTACTTTGCAGCTACTACACTTCCTTTTGTTACAGTACTTCCAGAAAATGCTTTCAATGGGGAAAAACATCAGAACGATGCCCTATCATGAAATTTGTTAGACATGTAGCTGGACAGAATGTTCTTCATTTTCCACTAACTTTATGATTTCATGAGTGACCTCAGCATGTTCTCTGACAAGAGTTCACTCAGATGGCTACAGTGATGTAGTTTATTATAATTTAGCAAACATGGACATGTATACAAGAATCCAGCTTCCTTGATATTGGCAAAGGTCATAATTCACACAACCTTTTAATTTAATGGCATAGAAAACTACTGAAATAAGGTTCAAAAACTTGCACATTCACATACATGTTAGCTTTCAATGACCACTTGCCCTGAACTAAAATGAGTCCTCCGGTCTAGCCAGAATTAACAGCTGGTCAACAGATCAATAGAAAGTGGTATAAGAAACAGCATTTTCCAACAACACAACACCTTTTACAGTCTTTGTCACAAGCAGCAATGAACAGCACTATTAATCCAGCAATAATTCAACATTTTACATAATAGCCTGCATCCAGGAATTCATGGTAGAGTCGAGTATAAAGTGCCTTTTATAGACAGGAATGTGTATTTGTTACCCTCGTGTATAGATCTCACGTTCATTTAGGTTTAGTCAAACCAAGAAAATCCCTGAGTTAGACATAAAAGCAGGCTTTTCAACAGAAGTACAAATAAATAGATAGTAAAATCCTTGTCAGTGAAGGTAATTATTAAACTTGCTTGAAAGCTTTAAAAACACTACACACACACACTAGCTGTAAAGAGCAAAAGCTCAAGCCCTAAAAATGAAGAGGGCTGATACCAAGAACACTGTGGTTACATCAAACCTTCAACTGTAGTGGTCTGTGAAACGAAAGGATTTAAGCTCTGAACTAATGCAGTGGATGTTTTGCATCTGTTTTGCTCGTCTGGCTTCTAGTCTAAGCTGCCTTGCTCTCTCTTTAGCAGCTAGTTCTTCTGCTCGTTTTTCTTCTCTCTTTCTTTTTAGCCATCTGTGGAGAGAGAAACAGGACCAGAAGTAGTGCCAATTGCAATAGTAAGTTTTACGTCATCCCTTCCAAGGAGACTTGCCCCCGTTTAACTAGAGTCACCTTCTCCTGTAGGATGAGGTTAGGCGTCATGGCTAAGCCAGCATAAAAGCCTGCCACTCCTCAACTCGGGAAGCACTACTTCTCCATCCCAATTCTTCTGCTTCTGCACCCACCTTTACCTCCCCCCCTTTTTGTTGAGCTGATTCAACTCATGGACTCAAGTTTAATCCATTTTGTTGGATTAACTTTAGGCTTGTTTAATGAACTGAATCAGCCCAAGCCTGCTCCAGAACAGGCAAAAAGAGGGAGAGAAGAAGGATCTCCCTTTTTCAGTAGAAGTAATTCACCATTTCAGCTCAGGTTTGGACAAGTAATTTCACAACAGTGAACAAACAACATCAAGGAATTGATGTATTTCTACTAGGGTATAAGTTTATGAGGGCATATTCATGCAAAAAAACCCCAAAACCTCACCAATAAGGACTTCAGCAGTAAAGATGTACCATAAAATAACTACAGTCTTAAGCTGACAGACTACAAAATTTTCAAATATGATTCCCTAGGAATAACCCTACTCACTCTTTAAAGGCTCTGTTGCATTCCTCAGTTCTTGGAAAAAAGGCAATTCCCTCAGCTTGGCGTTTCAATATTTCTATCTGTTTTTCTTTCATGTGTTCTTGGTGCTTTTTTTTAAGCCATAACTTGAAGGCTTCTTCTGGATTCCTGCTCCTCTCCTATTAAGAACAAAAAAAGGACATACATTCAAGGCTTATAATTAAATGACCTTTATATTAATCACATTATAATAATATTTTGAACTCTGCTGGCATCTCCCATCCATGAAACACACTTTATAAGCAAACTAAAGCACATGCTAATCTGGCATGGCATCTATACCTGAGCAAGCATTCAAAGCGGTTTGTTTTAAAAAAAAACAAACTGAATTTTGCTTTTCAAGCCCATCACTGCAAGGCAGAGGAACTTCAGAACACAGCATCTGAATCTTCAGGTTTTGGTCAGGTCACGTGCATTACCTGCTTGCCAACAAGTTCCAATGGTAAGGAATACACTTCAAAGGGTTTCTGGCTGCTTATTCCCTGCAGGGTTCAATCAAATCATTCTCCTGATAAAAACAAGCATTACTGTATCTCCTGTGATTTTATAGCTATTTAGTTCATATATGCAGCTTCTACGACGCAAGCCACCCTGCCAAGCAGAACAATCCTAAACATGCGTGTCAATCTAGCTCTTCACAGAAAGCAATGTAACAAAAACATTTCCTGTCACTGTAAATTTTCATATGCTTGGTTAAGAACACAGGCTTAGAATTTGGTGTCCCTATTTAACAAGAGCACTATAGATCCTGAGATCCTACATTAGGGAGATCTTACTTTGCTGTTCAAGTCTTCTAGTTCCTTTGCACGACGAATTCGCTTTTCTTCTTGCACTTGTTCTTTCTTCTTCTGTAACCAAGCTTTAAAAACCATCTCATTCTCTCTTCTCTTCTGTTCTTCTTGTTCCCTTTTCCTTTCTTCTTCCTTGAATAGAATGAAGAGTGAATAAGCTTAGTTTTTAAGCG
Organism: Phalacrocorax carbo; assembly: GCF_963921805.1. NCBI lineage: Eukaryota > Metazoa > Chordata > Aves > Suliformes > Phalacrocoracidae > Phalacrocorax > Phalacrocorax carbo. The sequence continues at coordinate 92,594,043 of NC_087513.1, read as the reverse complement.
AATCATCTTAATCTGCAAAGGCCTTCATAGAAAATAAATAAGCCATTTGAATTGCATGAGAGACAAAAATACTGATGAAACAGGAATGCTCAAAGACTGCATCATAATTGACAATACTTTTAGGAAGAAACGAGTTTGAGCACTTCTGTGGTTCATGTTACATTCAGATACTTTCAGTCTAACCTTTTTGTGATTACATCCATTTCCATGATACATCTCAACTCACAGGTATTTCAATATCCACAGGTGAAAACTTTTGAAATTAAGCCTCCTCAATAGCTCTGATTGGCTTAAAATCAGTTTAAACTGATGCATTTAAAAATGAACACAGCTCTCAGGCTTGACGGACCACCAAACTCTAAAGGATATTTAACTACCTATGGACTGCAGGCATGACCTTATAAATAAGCATATTTTTTCTGGACATGAAGTTGTAATATATTTACTTAAGGAGTATTAATAGCTTAACACTTTTTTCAAGTTTACAAAATGAACTGATTTTTTACAAAATTGAGAAAAGGATTTTTTCTGATTATTAACTGCATTTTAGCTAACGACAAGCATCTACAAGGAAGACAAAGGCTTTCAAAGTCTTCAAAAGCTGATTAGGATATTTTACCAGGTTTTGACTCTCTCTGACACAAAATCTACAAACCCCACTCATTTCAACACTCAGAGAAATCTGTTCTTCTTGCGAATAGATGATGCTCCTTGCACCTACACACAACTTTCAGACTATCCTCCAAATTTACAATTTGTAATTGACCGAAATGAAAGAAACCCCACCAAAATGAAGCGGATGGATTCCAGTAATGTCAAGAAATGTTTCGTGCCTGTGAGATCCATCACAGAGTGGAAGAACTCCATTCAAGAATGAAGAAATATCGTAATACATTCTTACCTTTTTCAAAAGTCAGCCAATAGAGGAAGAGATTTAGCACACACTGTTAAGAAAATAATCTTCCTTACCTCCACCACACTAACTTTTACCTTAAATAGGCAGCATGTGCTGTCAAGAGATCTAGTCTTGTCTATACAAAGAAAACACATCAGTAACTCTTCATACCTCATACCTCTCCTTCCTGAGCTAAGCCCCAGCAAAGTTTTCAAATAAAGCAGGCTAGGCCTATTTCCTTGGATAGAAAGCAACCTTTGAAGCTACTTAGCCAGCTCATCATGGCACAGAAAAATGGTAGATGCTTCATGCTCTTTTTACATACATAACATACTATGTATGTTACCTTTTCGTAATTGTATCATCGTAATGCAAAGTCAAGAAAAACATCTAAGTTTTTAAAATATTTGGTAAAGATTTCTGATGTTCCTGTTACAGCAGTCAGAGGCTGACTCTCTATTAGACATTATTTTTTCTGAATAAGGAGCTGAGAAAAAATTAAAAGGACTTTTTTCCCAGTAATACATAAGGTACTGATTTGATTTTCTAAAATTGATTTTTTTTTCTTCTAAATTACTGCTTTTTATAGATACAGGAAGACTAAACCCCAGCATTGGGAATATTTTCTTCTTTTTATCCTCTGTCTTGTTTTACCGCCCAGGTAAAACCAAATAAGAAAAAGTAGTATTGATGAGCAGAAAAGGAGGAAAAAAACCTACTTTGCAACAAACTGCTGGTTTTGCCTAGGATAGAGTTGATTTTCTTCATAGTAGCTAGTATGGGGCTATGCTGTGGATTTGTGATAAAATCAGTATTGATAACACACAGGGATGTTTTCGTTGCTGCTGAGCGGTGCCTACATAGAGCCAAGGCCTTTTCTGCGTCTCACCCCACCCCACCAGCGAGCAGGCTGGGGGCGCACCAGGAGTTGGGAGGGGGCACAGCCGGGACAGCTGACCCCAACTGACCAAAGGGATGTTCCGTACCATATAACATCATGCTCAGTGTATAAAGCTGGGGGAAGAAGGAGAAAGGGGGGAACATTGGGAGTGATGGTGTGTCTATTCCCAAGTAACCATTATGTGTGATGGAGCCCTGCTTTCCTGGAGATGGCTGAACACCTGCCTGCCCATGGGAAGGAGTGAATAAATTGCTTGTGTTGCTTTGCTTGTGTGCATGGCTTTTGCTTTACCTATTAAACTGTCTTTGCCTCAACCCACAAGTTCTCTCACTTTTACCCTCCTGATTCTCTCCCCCATCCCATTGCGGGGAGAGTGAGCGAGTGGCTGTGTGGTGCTGAGTTGCCAGCTGGGGTTAAACCATGACACAAACTCATTGAGAAAACTTACTACAACACTCACCCATGCAAAATCTTTTCAGGAAAAAAGTAACCACTTATATTATTGGTCAGCATGACTTCACCTGCATGCATCTTATGCAACAACAAGGCATGCCACCACTTTTGAAGTTAAACACAACCCGCTTTGTTCATAGTTCTCACAGTCATTCTCCTGTGTAAATCTTATGACTGAACATCTCACAGATGATAATTGCCTATTACATACTTCATGAGTACCCAAATGTGCACCTGCATTACTGTGGTTAACGTTAACTTCCTGCATTGCAGCGTAATCTGTGTAGATGCAATACCACATGCTGCGTCCCAGTAAACGGTGGGCCTGTAATGGAACCTAGGTAGAAAGAGAGTCAATAAGCAAAACCAGTAAGTACAATGCAGCAGAGGAAGGCCTATTTATGAAGGATATACTAAATAAATACTTGATCTCTCCTGTAAGCACAGCATGATCCTATGCCACTTTGTGGGGTTTTTTTTCTTTTAAGGAAAAGAGTTTTGAGAGATTCTGTACAAACTTGAGAGAATTATTATTATTGTTATTGCTGCCTCTTTTATCATGGAAATAGAGTAAATGCCCTGAACATGTGGTCTCTGTGAAGCACAGGAACAGGATGGTCACTGTGATCTACTTGTTACTTCTGTGTCTTTACCTCTTTCCTCAGTTTTTCCTTCCTTTGTTCTAACTGCTTCCGCAATTCTTTTTGTCTGGGAGAAAGACAGTAAGTGGAGCTTCTCACGGGCATGTTTGCAGACTGTGCTCTCTGCGTAGTCTTCCGTTTTCCCAGACCTCTTGCAGCATTGATAGCAGAATTTGGACGACGCTTAGGGTTAGATGGAGGCTTGGGGAAATACACGCACTCTTCTCCGCCAGGAGAAAAAGAATGCGCTCCTGGTCTTACTGGAGATACTTCCTTCATTCCACAGACAGTGCCCAAAGGACCATAGCGTGAAGATTTTGGAGACATACGTTGAGTTTCAATATCAGTAAAAGAAACACTTATAGGGGGCAAAAAGCCCTGGCTTTCAATATCACGTAAACTTAAGAGTTCAAACTTCCCATCTTTTTCTACTAGGATTTTACTGTCCTTCTTTTCCTCATCCTTGCCGGCACATGGTGAAAGTGATGTGTTTTCCTGTCCCATTTCATTACAAATACGCAACTGAGATAGCCTATCTGAAACATCATCTCCTGTTGCAAGGTCAGTTTTACAAACTTCAGCATCTTCTAGAGGCGGAACTTCAAGATCCACCAACTTATCCTTAAATTTTAATTTCCGTTCTCTGTTCTGATCCACAGGAGCCTGATTCTCCAGCAGTTTGTTGGCTTCTTCAATCTTTTCCAAGATGTAACGCTTTATTTCTTCATCCTCTTCTTCATCCAGTTCCTGCTGGTTTTCCAGCTTGGATTCTTGTGTAGAGCTTTCACTATCAGTATCAGATACATGGTCCCCCTGTCTCATATCAGAGCTGCATTCCAAACTCTGTTCGTTGGAGGGTCTCACTTTCACATCTACATCTGCCTCTGAAAGCCGATCGGGATTTTCTTCCATTTCCTCATTGTCTTCCTCAAACTTGTCCACAACTTTAACAATTTGTGCTTCAATATCCTCTTGATTTTGTTCAGGATTCTAGAAAAAAATTAAAATAAACTATGTCTATTCTCCCAACTAAGACCAGTATCAAAATAGCAAGAGAGAAGAGCAGTACTAACTACCCTAATTCTAAAACAGGCTGCCAAGTAGTGCATGTCATAACTAATAGCTTTTTTGTGCACTAACAACTCTCTTGCAGTTCCTCCATGTTCACATCTGCACAAAGTTTAACTAATCACGGCTTGCACAGTAAAGCAATCACTGACAGCATAAAAACAGAACAATGTGTGTTGCACAAACATTTAAAGGAACACAGAAGTACTTTGAAAACAAACGTATTATTTTCAGTGAACACTGTATTTTCTGTTTTAAGGCAGTTATAACCAAACTAATCAGTTCACTGAATTATTTTTTTCACTATAATTTCAAATAACCTTCCTTGTCAAAATTCACACCTAGAAATTTCAAACCCTATTGAATTTTGTGCTTATGATTCCAAATATTACTCAATTTTGTCTTCTAAATAAGACAACTAGCATTTAATTTAACAAATACCTCTCTTTCACTAAGGTTTTCTTTTTCTTCTTCATTAATTAGCCATTCAAGGTCTTTTTCAAAGTCATCCTCATATTCTCCACTTTCTGCTAAGTCACCCATATCTGCTGGATCTCCTTGGTCATCCTTTTCACTCATTTTAGTGATGTGTTAGAGCAACACTATAAAAAGGAGAGGAAAAAAATTGTTTTAAAACTCTGGTGACACACAAATATAGAACTTTGATATCTCTTATGTCGCCCACATCAAGCTTGTGAGCAGTATCAATACAAGCACGTTAGATAGTACCCCAGCACCTCAGAACTAAGGATCACTGCTGGTTTATAAACATGAATGGTTTTGGCACTTCCTGCTCCAACTACTAGGGGAAGATTTGAGTCAAAGCAAACTGAGGTGACTTAATGTCTTGCAGTGAGTCTCTGACAGAGCCAATACTAGAACTGAAGATCTCTTAAGTGTTAGTCCCATCTTCTAATGAAGCGTCACTGGTTTATGGTTATTAGTAGTACTGCCAGCTTTCATTGCTCCCGGGTGTGCTTTACATTGTTGTTTTACATCTGCCTGGCCCACTTTCCTTTAAAGGAATCTGAACTTGTTTAAAGTTACATCATGAAGATGTGGGAAGCACAACTCCTAGAAGATCCATGCCATCGCTTACAGTAGATCGAATTATCAAAAAGCTTCCCATAATGACATATTAAAATGAGAAGGCATTCATTGGACTCTTGACAGGAACATTCTGCTAGAGTGACCGAACATTTGCAAGCAGCTAGCTTTCAAACCATATCACCTCCACTGGTATCAGGGGTAAAGAAAGTCACACAGAGTCCTATTGAGACTGCTGGGAAAAGGATTCAGTTCTGGTTTGAATTTCTGAGGAGGACAACAATGGGAAATAGAATCATAGAATGGTTTGGGCTGGAAGGGACCTTTACAGGCCATGTAGTCCAACGCCCCTGCAGTGAGCAGGGACATCTTCAACTAGATCAGGTTGCTCAGAGCCCCGTCCAACCTGACCTTGAACATTTCCAGGGATGGGGCATCTACCGCCTCTCTGGGCAACCTGTTCCAGTGTTCCACCACTCAACAGCCAGTTCTTCAGGCTGGATATAGTCATATTCATGACAAAACTGGAGATGAGCCACTATAACAGTTGAATCTTTTAAACAATCTTTGGACTGCATAGCATACAGGTGCCAACAGTTCCTGAAGTACTGCTTAACTGCCAGTGCTTGCAGGTCCAGGCTGACTGCCTGCCAGCCCTCCTCTGTGCTCAGCTCACTCAGTTGAAGGTATCTGTATCCATCCAAAGACACAAAAGGATTAAAGACACATGGAGACACACACATCAGCCTAGACAGCAGATTCTGCTCTTTTTACAGGTTTAGCCACTCATCATTCCTCCCCTAATTTTTTTACTACTGTTTGCAGAAGCAACATAAAAGAAGGAAATGTTGATTATTCAAAAGTTCCTATTTGTACCTTCTGCTGTAGGCTGGAGGGTGCCACTTTTAAGAGTCTCTCTAGTAGGACAAATCTGTGTCATTTACAACATACTCAAAGATCCCGATACGAGCATTAGCATATGGCAACACAATTCCAGATGTAAGAGTTAGCTCTGACCCTGGATGGCCCTGGAACAACAAAGACAGCTCTTGCTGCATGATCATCCTGCCCTTCCAGAAGGGTGGCACCTGGACTTCCCAATCTGTCTAAGCATTTTGTCATGCATTTTGTAAAAACTCTTCCATTCAGAAGATGCTCCTTAAATTCCTTCAAACTTTCATTTTAAATTCTGATGAGCATCTTGGAGTTCTCAGTTATTTACTCGCATGAATACCCACTCCACTTCTTAAAACTCTGTGTTTCATGCTTGACAAGAGTGCTGCTCTTTTAGACCTCAAAATTTAGTCAATATTTGTTTAAGGGGAAATAATGGTAATAAATCTAGGCACTTCTGGTGCAAACTTGTTTGTATAAAAACTTTATAAAAGCTCTTTTTGCTTGATCCATATTTTGTTCAAGAAAATCAGGTATTTTTCTTCCTCCTAATTCACTTCTTTTTAGCCATCACTTGCCATGGGAATCACTCAAGATTTCTCAGAGTTTAAATTTTCAAACTTGTTCAGACTGTTGCCTTGTTTTTCCACACCATGTCTATTTCCATCATGTTTTTCCTGCACCTCTTCTCATACAACATGTAATCCTTTTTGCTTGGAAATGCCCCTTCCTTCACAAATACCCTTGGTTTGGGTAGACACACGTACCTGGGTTATTAATGGAGGTTATTTTGCTCTAGTACATATTCAGCACAAAAGAACTATTTCTTTTTTACTTCTTCATCTTATGGTAAGGGGATGCACAAGCTACAAAGCTGAATTGTGCCTTTGACCAAACACATTCATGTCAGTCTGTGACACTCAACACAGATAACGCAAACTGTTCAATTTATTTAGAATCTGTATAATAAAGGGAACCAGCATAAAAATGAGCCTCTCTTGTTGCAACAGAAAATAGTCAGGGCTGAAGAGATAACTTCAGTGTAATGACCTTGTTTCAGAAAATTCTCAATCAGTTCCTATTCTATTTAGGATCATAGGAAGTAAAGATAAAACTGTAAAGATTTAAATTAAAGTCGAATACAGATTCAGCTTCAATAGGAGCCAAAGATACTCAGAAAATCTCAAGTCTTCATTTTCACCTGCTTCTATTCTAACTGGGGGAGGGGAGGGGGTGTATGCTGCGACTGAATCGTTCTGCAAAGCTTAATAACATCCCTAGGGGGTTACATTCAGGCACAAGCTAGGCACAGGCACAAGGAAAAGGGGATTTCGGCGGTGGGCCGTTATCATTTTGCCTCTGTACCAAAACATACATACATACATACAGGCTCACAAACCCAAACCCACCGCCGGCTCCGCACTCCGAGGCGGGCAAACGCCGCTCCCCGGCCGCCCCCCGTCACCCGCCCCAACACCCGCCGCCAGGCGAAGCGGCCCCTCACGGGGCCGTATTCACTGAGGACCCTCCTGCCATGGGGTCACCGTTCCCCTCATCGGCACTACCAGCTCCCCGCGGGACTCAGCCCCGGACACCCCGCTCACCGCGGCCCCGCCAGGTCCCCCCCCCCCCGGCCCCGGGGAACAAGGTGCCGCCGCCCGCCGAGGCCCGCCCCGCCGGTCGCGTTGCCATAGCAGCAGCGGGAGCCTCCCCCCGCTCACCTTCCCGCACCGACGGTCACCGGCCGACGGTGGCCCCCGAGGGCCAAACTCCACCCCGCCCCGCCCGCACCTTTTCGCCGGCGCCGAGGCGGCAGCGGGCGCGGGCATCGGCGCGCTCGCGAGCCGGCACCGCCCCGTTGCCATGGAGACGGGCCTCGCGCAGCGGCCCACCCCACCTCCCCGGCTTTGTCCCCCATTTCCAGGTCTGAGGGCCCGTTGGGAGGTGGCGCTCTCTTCTCTCTTTGCGTTACAAAATTTAATTTAACGCTGGGAAATTAAAGCGAAGGAGAACACTGGGGGTGCCCATGGCTGTGAGGGCCCAGGAGAGGGGCAGGTGGCTTTCCCTGCCCAGCTGAAAGCCTTTTTGATTCTGCTAAATCTGTTTACTGGGGGGTTAATAGATGGGGTACTGGTGGATGAAAAGCTGGACATGAGCCAACAATGTGCTCTTGCAGCCCAGAAGGCCAACCGTATGCTGGGCTTCATCAAAAGAAGCGAGGCCAGCAGGTTGAGGGAGTTGATTCTGCCCCTGTACTCCGCTCTGGTGAGACCCCGCCTGCAGTGCTGCGTCCAGCTCTGGGGTCCTCTGCACAAGAAGGACATGGACCTGTTGGAGCAGGTCCAGAGGAGGGCCACAAAGATGATCCGAGGGCTGGAGCAACTCTCCTACAAGGACAGGCAGAGTCGGGGTTGTTCAGCCTGGAGAAGGCTCTGCAGAGACCTTATTGCGGCCTTTCAGTACTTAAAGGGGGACTATAGGAAAGATGGGGACAATCTCTTTAGCAAGGCCTGTTGTGACAGGGCAAGGGGTAATGGTTTTAAACTGAAGGAGGGTAGATTTAGACTGGATATAAGGAAAAAATGTTTTACAATGAGGGTGGTGAAGCACTGGAATGGGTTGCCCAGAGAGATGTGGAGGACCCATCCCTAGAAACATTCAAGGTCAGGCTGGACAGGGCTCTAAGCAACCTGATCTAGCTGAAGATGTCCCTGCTCACTGCAGGCGGGTTGGACTAGATGGCCTGTAAAAGGTCCCGTCTAACCTAAACCATTCTATGATTCTAAATTTTGCACTCTTTTTGGCAGCAGCCTGAGCATCGGCAGTTTCTGTATTGTATTATTCACGCCTGGGCTGGTGATGAGCAATTCGATCAGACCGAAAGCTAGCTAGGTGTCAAAATCTGAGCTTGCGTAAAAAATGATAGTGCCGCATCTCCAAAGGGTGCTCCTCTGCATTAAATTGCGCATCACTCCCAGAATTTTGAAATGTGAAAAGAAGAGGAAAAAAGCCACCAAAAAACACTCTAAATAAACCCTGTTCTGGAAAAAGCTACCAAACGGCAAGGGGAAGCACCCTGCGCTGCCAGCAGCTCTCCATGCTGGAACCAAGGCTGCTTCCCCAGCCATGCAGGGCTGGAGGAGGTAGAGCTGAGATGTGTAGTTGAACCAAGTCCTTCCTTGGAGTTTGGGATTTCATTCCTGGTCTTTATGCCATGAAATACAACAGAGGCCATTAATTTTCCTTCGGCACTGCTGGAAAGGTGGGTGGGAACAGGGTGACCAAGGCTTGTGCAGCATCACATGGTGCTTCCCAGCACCACATTGGCCTCCTACCAGCATGTGGGCCTAGGCTGGGGCAGCACAGCCCCAGAGGGAGGGAGGCGTGGAGGGAGGGAGTTGTGCCTCGCTGGCAGCACTGACGTGGTTCCTGTCGCAACGTCCCCCACACAGCTGTGGCCCCCAGTTTTGAATACACTGGCCCAGCAAAGTGAAGGATGACAGTCTACAAATGTACCAGAAGGCCACATGCCTCAGAAGGCAGCATGCCCCCCAGCACTAAAGGGTTAACGTTAATGAAAGAAAATATGGGCAGAAAACAGCCATGAATAAATTCAGCCAGGGCACTGATAACTCTCAGAGTAATGCAGGTAGAGTTAGCCTTTCACTCAAAGTAATGCAGGGCAGAAAGCAAAACCCCTTCCAGGAGGGGTTCAAGAGGTCTCTGAAGACAACTGTCATCATAGGCCACACAACACAGGAGGAGGCTGGACTCCACAACCTCGGGGTTTCTGCTAATCCCACACCATATAGCCGGAAAGAAAAATGGAGTTTGACATTGGTTTTAGCAGGTTGGAAGGACTCCTTGATATTTACCTGAGATAACACTCAGGTACCTGCTTGGCAATGGTTCCTGCTGTACCTGGAAAAACTTCAACCACTGACCTCACCCAGGGTCATGCAGTTATCCTGTGCTTGAAGACAATATGCTGAACTTCTGATTTTCCATATTTCAAAGACAGGTGGCTTCGACAAATTCATAGACTAAAACAAAGAGAACCAGGTGCGGCGTCAAAGCTTCATGGTCTGCTTTTATCATAAGACTATCCTTCATCTTACAAGTCAGCGCTACCCTTTTCACTCGCAAGAGGTGCTTTATTCAACTAATTAAAAATCTGTGTGATTATAAGGCAAGGATTAGACCCCGTTGCTGGAATATAGAGCTGTGATGCCTGAAAGCAATAATGTAGTGATATCTTAAGGTCAATCTAAATTAATGCATGCATTCATTAACCCATATGTCATTAAATTTATGTTTTCAGATGTTCCCATCTGTGAGGGAGCTACAGAACATGGTAATGAAAAAATGCAATAGAAACACCAGCCATGCAGTGCAGGGCTCCAAGGACAGGCCAAGCAATGCAGGGGTCCAAGGACAGGCCCCAACATGTTGGTTGCTCTTTTCTGTGTCACTAATGCATCAGACACTGTGTTTAGAGAACACTGGTTTACGCAGAGCAAGTATGTTTGACAGAAAAAGGCTGTGTATGACCTCCAGAGCAATGTTAAACAAGCAGTTTAAACCTTTTGTATACTGTGTAGGCAACAGTTGACACTGTCAAGAGTTGCTGAGAACAGGGTCCAGATCTCCCTGTCTCCTGCCCCTTCCCTAACCAAAGTCCCTCTTTCCTTCTCTGTACTTGGCTACGATCACAGTGATAGAGAAGAAAATGTAATCACTTCCATTCCTTTCCCCGAGAGCACTGCCAGAGCAGCTGGCTGTTTCACACACGCACAGAGCCACAGCATGGTTGAGAGTAACCCTGCCATGCCTTGGTGAGCTGTCATAGCCAGTGCTAGACCAGGTGGACAGCAGTGGGTGCTGCTCCTGAAACAGCAGCCTCTGGCAGCTCTTTACTATTCCTCACCTTTTGGACAAAACAAGCCCAGTACCTGGCCTTTTCCCCCCAACAGTGATCCTAAAGCCCAGGAACTGTGCCACATCTTAGCAGCATCATAGCAAGCCCAGCACAGGATACACAGATTTGGTGGTAACACTTACCTCCAACAGCCCCCGGCATCAGCTGGAACAAAGAAACAGCCACAGCATCCCAGGGAGACACCCCAGCCCTATGCAGTACTTATCTCCATCAAACCTCACTGTCTGCTGTTTTGCAAATGCAGGAATTCAGCTCCTTGACAGTAGCTGAGTGTCCCTCTTCAGCACAGGCAGCAGTACAGTGTGGCAGGATGTAATGGGAGGAGCAAGGAGGATTGCCACAGTTCACGTGGACCTGCTTTGCTCACAGGCAAGAGCAGCCTCAGGATTCTTGTCACTCCTTTCACCAGCACCAGAGATGTGAAATGCTTGAATCTACCTTGAAGAGTAATGCTAGACCTGTATGAGCTACTAGTTACCGTCCTGCCCTATGCAAGCAGAGATTTCAAAAACCCTCCCCAGTCAAGAAGCTCACCGCTGCACAGCTGACTCCTGTACTCACCCAGAGAAGGCAGATGAATGAAATTCAGAGCAAGCCTGACATGCTGACAGTCCTGTCACACCTGCCTCAGCAATAAAGCTCTCAAGGCAGCTCTTGTAAGAATGAGTTTTTCCTGGACCTCCCCTTCCCCCCAGACCATCCATTTTCTCTTGTATTTGGTGTTGTGCAGAGGACTTGCTGGGCTACTACCCACACCAAACTACATCAAACTGGCAGCAGATATTCAGAGAGCTCTTTCCACTCCACCCCAGCCTGTATTATCAGGTACAGGCATCTCTAAGCACAAGACAGGGATCGCTTTCCAAGGTGGGCAAGTGTGAGTGTGCCCAGATGGGGAGTTTACAGCATTTCTTCCTTAAGGCCTCTATTTTGTAATTAGGTTGATGTAAATAGAAAGGTCCTCCTGCATGGCAAACATGCACCTGCTTTCCCTTACAGTCACCCTCAGTGAGCCTGATGCTTTCTGACCAGGGTTACCCTGCACCAGTGAGTGATTTTCCCCCCCACTGGACCAGTCTGCACTGGAACTACAGAGTGGTACTTCTGAACTGCTCAGCAATGAAGGTTCCTCAGTGCAAGACCCAAGACACTTGCACAGAGTTCTGCAAACCTACACAAAACAGTCAAGAACTATAATCTTTAAGACTTTGTTTTGTATGGTTTGTCCTGTATTCCCCCGGCCCTCCGCTTTGTAACAAAGATGCTGAGAACAACCTGCTTTAGTTGGCTGCAGCAGCAGCGCTGTGGATTAGCAAGGTATCAAAATACAAAGCGAACACTGGCCACACAGGATATCTCAGAGTATTTTTATTTAACAAAAATAGCTATTCAATTAGAAACCAAAGTCAATATGTTTACAGAATTTCATAGGCATCAGTAACTCTGCATACAGCTCCAGTCAGGCTCTATAGTCACCTCATCACCACAGCAACGGCACAGCGTAGGAACCTGAACATCATCCAGGTGTGGCTTCCATACATTAATAGGCCTGAAGACAAACGCAGTGTAGCATGCCTCTCTATTGCAGTTGCTGCAGTTTCATTACTTTGGTGGAAAAATCATTATTATTGCTGTAATTCATTAGTTAATCTTTTACTTGCCTTTAAATAACTGGGTAGTTCCCCATCAAAGCTTTGTTCTCTGTATGAAAAATGTGATTAAAATCAAGCTGCTTCTTTCGGTCACTTGACACGAGTGCTGCACACCCACTCCTTGTGCCTTGCAACTGCCATCAGACCAAGGAACCCAAAGGACAGGATATGCAGGATGTGCACTATCCCTTTTCCCAGGGCAGCTCATCAGCTAGCATTTCATGGCTTCAGGTTTTATTTATTAAAAAACAAAACAACAAAAAAAACAGTAAAGAAAGGACACCCATACAAGGGTGGCTTCAAGTTTTCATTTCAGGATAAGGCAGCTAAGTTTATATGTGTAAATGCCAGTACAGCTGAGCCCCTGCGTTTAGGGGGATGTTTTAGAGGCAGGCTGCAAACACAGAGCAGCTTTGGGGGGTGGGTTCCCCTGAGCAGCCAGCCTGAAAAGGGTCCCCAGACCCCTGGCAGCACATTCCAAACACATTAATCAGCCTTTACCACGCAAGGTGAACGAGGCTCATAAAAGTGATGAGAAAGGCCGTACCTGTCTCAGCCCGGAGAGAGAAGCCTTCCCAACCCCAATGCTGTGAAGTCTCCATGGCACTAAAAGCAAGCAATGAACCAAAGCTGCTGCTTTAGGCTCTGACTGGAAGCAGCTCTAACCAACACATGGAGAGAAGGCACGGAGGGAGGCACGGTGCATTGCATCTTCTCTCCCTTGCCAGTTCTCCTGTATGCTTAAACTCACCACAACCTGCACAGCAACAGGGACAGTCCACGGGCCATTTCTACAGTATCTACTGATATCTGTGGTTGTACCGGTTATGGTGGCTGAGTGTCCAGGTGCCCAGGCCCAGGACAACTCTGTGCAACTCCTTCCCAGTACTGAAGCAATTTGGAAAAAATAAATTATTTTTAAAAACCAGGTATGAGGCAAATCCCAAATTGCTTAGACTGGACAAAATAAAAGAACTGCCCACTCCAAATACTCATTGTCCTGCTTAGGTGGAAAGAAGAGGTAGAACTAGTAGACAGAGACCCACCAGAAGCATAAAGGCATTTTAAAATAATAGGAAAAACAGACCAGAAATCAGCATTTTTCAAAGCATCACGCAGTCAACCTTCTAACTACCATAACTGAAGATGTCTATTTAGTCAGAGTCACAATTCTCCAAAGTCACAAAGAATAGATTAAAATCCTGCAAGTCGCCATCCTTTTCAGTGCTATGCTAACTTCCACCATCCCACTGAAATAGCCCAGCCCCCCGAGTTGTGAGGCAGCCACTCCTGTAATCACAGGAATCTGCAGTCCACAAGGGCAAAGGTAAGGATGTCCAAAGGTTCCTCAGATTAGCATTTTGCCTACTTAAATTCCCTCTAAGCTTCCCCTCTAGCTTTACAGTCCCTTGGGCACATGGGCCTTTATGGCACAAGTAGCGCTGTTGATAGCCAATTCACCAGTGTCACAAGTTGCTCCAGTTAAGTTTTTAGGGAAGCACCGTGATCAGCTATGGTAAAACTCTGACAGCAGGGGTGACAGACAGGAACAGCAGAAACAGTACAAGCAGCTCAGGGAAGCATGTGAATATGCAGAAACATAAATGCTCAAAACAGAGCATCCAGCATCATGGGGCAGACACAGGAGAGCCACACTGCAGAGCACAGGCCTAAGGCCACCTCCCATCCTGGGCCTGGGGGTCTCCACAGAGGTCTGTTAGTGTGCCCTCACTTCTGCCCTGCAGCAGCACCTCAGAGACAGAGAGCAGCAGTTGACTAAACAATCTGCCTTTTCAATGGCAGCCTCCAGATGCACAGCCTTAGACTAGAACCTCTGAAGGCTTTCATTCTTTAAGAAAACTTACTGTTCTTTGCTGCACATCCCATATATGCAACATCAAAACAAAAGGCATTTTAGAAAGACGGTATTTGTTCTTACTTACGTAAGAACTAATATATTTACCTTCTAAAATGTGCTACTAATATAGTATACATATGGAATAAATACCATTAAGGTGACTGCCTTGGGAAGAAAAGGCAGAGATTAAAAAACCAGACCTATATGTTCATACATAGCCACCAAGAGTCTTCACTTGGTGCACTACTGGCTTTCCGAAGATCTGCTGTGCATCTGCTCTTGTCTCCGGTAAGCTCTCATAATGCTGTATATGCCACTGCCCAAGAACACCAGCGAGATGGCCGCAAAGTAAGAGGCATAAATCAGGAACTGCGGGGGGGGGGGGGGGGGGGGGGCGGGGGGGAGAGAGAAAAAAAAGTGGTTAAACCAAGCAGTTACCAAATTTGTAAGGTTAATACATGAGCTCCCTTCCTCTTCTAAAATATCAGGAATCAGTGTTTATTTCTCTGTCAGCAAACCTTTGACTCAAACAGGTGGCTGAGAAGCTTTACAGCCTGGTTTAGCTTCCTCCCTCCTATCAATAAAGCTAAGGGAGCCTATCATACCTGGGTGAAGATGTCCAACCCAAGCCCGCTGGCATCCACAACAATCAAAGTGAGCAGAGTCTGAAGTGCTAAGGCAATGAAAGTATTGACCCCAAACACCAGGGCGTACCGCTCCACGCTGAGATTTGTAGCAATCTGGAACCTGGAACAAAAAGGGATGTCCAGAAACATAAGGACAAGGAAAAAGCAGGGAAACACAAGAATAGAAGGAACATCTCTGGACAAGAAGGCTATGCAACCTGAGGAATTACATAGGCTGGTCCAGCACTTTCCACAGCAAAATCACCTCACACTGACAGCGTACTTCTCTAAATAGGATCATGACAGATTAGCACAGAGGCTAGAAGAGACCCACAGAGACATCCAAAAGGCTAAAACAAAAACCTTTGGGTGGTCTGTGGGTTTCAGTCTTATTGAAGCAGCGCTCCTGGCAGATGCAGCTAAAGGGCCTTGTCACGCAGAGAACATACAGCGCGCTCTGATCCCAGAGAGCTGTTGGCAATCTCAAAGCATCAGCCTACTGCAGTGTTGTCCTTAACCTCCCGTATCCTTTGGACCAGAACTCCTTTTGCAGATACCAGTTTCAGCATCTTCCCTCATATTGTGCTTGAGCTGTATTATAGCGGTTATGTATGCATAGTTCAACAGCAGCTGTGTTTCCCTCCCTGGAGCGACAAATAACATCGAAGAACTTTCCCTCCTTACAGGTTAGGGAAGGCTGACACTTCAACACTTCAACACAGGCAAACCATTGTCCGCTCCTCATCTGTTAACACTTCACTCCAGCCATGTTTATGAAAAATGTTCCCCTGGCAAGCAGCACTATCTAATATTTAGAAACAGTCACTTGAGTGTCATATGACTTTTCAGCCTTGGCAGGCTGCCAGCCTCTGTGCCTCAGTTTCCAACCTGAAACACAGCACATACCCTTGCAACAGAATTCCAAATTCCCAGTAGGCAAGACCCTAGTTATATGGAAAACATGCCAGTTTTCACACCAGCTGTAACCTTGACAGTAATTTCCATTAAAAAGATACTCACGTTGCTATTGTGATTAGCAGCATGTAGATAATTCTGAAGACAACATACGATGCATAGCAGACCCAGATGTTACGAACCGTGTCCATAATATAGACGGCAGCAGCAATAAGAAAGGAGAACAGGGCAAGTGCCACCTCACCCCACATCGCCCAGGATGTTTTTATGTGACCCACAACAAACACTGCAACAGCTCCTGTGAGGGGAAGGAAAGTATAACTGTTAGTTATTACAGTTGGAGCAATTTGGAGACTGCGTATTAGAAGCTGTACAGCCCCTAATAGTCAAACATGATTGAAGTGGAGGACATTAACGCGTACACCTTAGCAGCTCTCCTTCTTGACCTCTTCCTCACCTGGAAACCTGCTGTAAACTCCCATTCACTTTTACAGGAACAGGAAAAACAAAAAAACAGGCCAATGCTGATGGCCTCTGAAGTCTGCTCCCTGCCTTCCAAAGCACAACAGCCCCAGTACTCAGACCACTGCCGCTCAGTCCTCTGCACCTGATCACAGAAGTGTTGTCAGTTGGGCTATGGAGAAATGCAAACCCTGGTTCTCCAAAGCACTCAGCTAATTATTTTGTGATTTGGTTTACGGGGTTAGGAGGGAGGAAGACACTACCCACTTCGATACACAGCTGTTACAGCTCTCTCCCAGGAGGCAGAAAAAACTACATTTACTGTCATCTTCGTGACGGGCTGTAAGTATAAGTAAGTGCAGGGGTCCAAGTCCACATCTCCTGGGATGCAACCTAATCGCAAGCTACAATCATGCATTGTTGATTGTGCGAGAACAATCCTTTACAGCCTGAGCAGGTTTGTAACTCCTGCTGGATTTTAAACAGGCGGATGAGAAGACAGATGACAAGATGGAAAGTGTGTGATATTTCATGCAAGTCAACAGGCAGACAAGGTGTGTTTCATGCACTAGCACAGTTAGAACTACTTGAGAAGACCAAATACATATTACAAGAAAATTCCCATTTGAAGTAGGCCTTGTTCTGCAAACAAGTCAAATAGCAACCAACAGCACAACGTTGCTGCTGTGCACAGCAAACTAGACAAACAGCATACTGACAAAGGGAGGTTTACTGGAGATCTCAAAACCAGGATTGTATCCAGCATTTGACCACTGTACAGAAGTGCTACAGTGCAGCATCTAAGCTCTTTGTAGCCCTCAGCTGGCCTGCTCTCTTAGAAATCCTTCAAGCACATGAAGGCTCCTTATATACCACCAGTGTGTACAAGCCTGCAACCCTGTCAGGCCTCACATCAATCTTGTAGACTAGTGAAGAAGGTAGCTATGGCAAAAGAAAGGAATTTACTTCTCCCCACTAAACCCTTCTTTCCAGTGCCTCCTGTGATGCTACCTGACTGACATTTTGCTCTTTAAAACTCTGGCTCCCCCAGTAGCAAAACCCCAAGATGCAAAAAGAAGCTAAGTCCCAGAGCCTTATTTCTACTGTCTATGTGAATTTTAAATTTGGGAACAGGTATCACTCTCTGGGGATCTCATGGCAACTCATGAAGTTGTATTCCCCCTATGTCTCAAGGTTATAGCAGCCTGACACCTAATCATGACAAGATATACAATCTGTGTCTTGCAATTAGACACCTACAGCTGATTCTGTGGTTTCACATCCCAACCTGATAAAGGTTTGCCACATTCCCAAGAAGGTATAGGGATGCAGCTTAACCGTCAGTTGACTTCACCAGAAGGAATACTCTTTATCTTGCCTGGAAGCTGACAGCCACATTAGTCACCATGCTCTACTTAAACCCTTCTGCAGGGCAGCACAGGTACAGGCCAGGATGGCAACGGCATCTTGCACGAAGGTTGCCAAACATTGCTCATAACTGAGCACAGAGTGACTAAGAGCCATGAAAATGGCAAATCAGATTTGGGATGCACCAGGAAAAGTATTTCTAGAAAAGGGAGAAGAGTGAAGGGTGTTAACGATGTTCTACAAGTCTGAGGCCTCACTCAATAAAGCTGAGTGTAGCTCTGGTCATCCATCTTCAAACAAGCATGCAACTCAAACCAGGTTTCCTACAAAGAGGAACTAGTAAGATGACAAAGTGAATGAGGAGCTTAACTTTACCAAAAAACAACTAGAAAAGCTTGGCTTCTTTGGCCCAGAGCAATGAACAGGTATCTGTAGATAGGCCAGAATGAGACAATTTTGTGCTAAAATACAGCCTCAGCATGAAGTCAGAGATAAATAAACTGCTCATTAATAAATTCAAACTGTACGTCAGAAGAAGTTAGAGCATTTGCACTAATGCCTAGGAAGTCAGGTCGCTGGATGTTCATCCTTAACAGGTCCCTTCCAGTCATCTTCTACTCTTCAAGCTTCTAGTTGAGATTACTACTTCACTAAACTTCACTTGTTCCAAGCAATGAATCTGTGTCAACCAGAAGGCATTTTTGCTCAGGGACAGAAGCTAATTTGTTTTCAGAAAACATCACCCAAAAATCATTTAGCCGTTTATGAAAATTATTCTAGAGGAAAAAAATCAAAATGGGAAACAAAAAACTGAAGTTTTGCATGAGTTTAGTGCCAACCACCTTTTCTTCCAATAGGTCCATCATTCACAGGCCTTTAAAAACAGGACCTTGATATTAAAGGTGTTCATAATAAGGTTTGAAGAATACTACCCCCCCCTTTTTTTTTTAAATCTGCCTGCATTTGGTCATGCTATGGGTCTTCCTTCCCTTGATACCGATTATTCTCCTTCCTGGGACCAAGGTAGGATAGTAGAGGAAGCCAAATCAAACAAGAAATAAGAGCCATAGCATCGTGCTAGAGTGGAGGAACAGTGTATGACTGCATGCTATTAAAGTGCAGGATTAGCACACCAAAGGCAGATTAATAGCCAAAGCCTTCAGAATCAAGTTGCCGACACTTTCCATCCAACAAACAATGGGTGGTAGATCAGCTTTTAGAACTACAAAACAGCCATGGCTTCCGAGTGAACCACACAAGGGGGCTGAGCATGCCCAAGAAAGTACTTTGTTTGTGTACCCTAGCGTCTTTTGCCCCCAAGTGGGTGATGTCCACAGCAGATGGTGGAATAATGACTCAATCAAAGAAAAGGAACATACTGCAGCAACACCTAGAAAGCCTCTGTGAGGGTACGTTAGCTATATTAAAAAGGTATTGTCCTAGTTGTGGTAATGGAACAGTATTAAACAACTTAATAAAACAAATGTCTGTGTTGACTGACGTATGTAGCCCTTTCAAGTCTAGGAGCTTCTTTCATCTTAATAGCTTTTTTGCTTAATAGAGCTGAAATTACTATATGTGGCTCACTGCATGCTGCATGTGTACAGGAAGTCTTCATATGTTCCCTACACTGCTAGAGACACAAAAAGCAATAAATCCATAGGACCCTTAGCTTGACTTTGAGCAGTTAAAACAAGCATAACCCCATTGCATAGTGACAGCCAAGAACACACAGTCAGCAACAAGCCTTGAGCCTTCTGCCAAATATTTCAAAATGAAGGTTGACTTGGGAGGCTCCTTTGAACACCCGTACACTGGATTACAAGGATCAGGGCTGCACGCAGCAATGAACTCAACACCGAGTATTGTACCCGTGCATGTCACTAGAGACTCACCCCGAATGCTGAGGTTGCCTCTCTTGCATGTGTGGGGGAACGCAAGACACTTCCAAGATTGGTGACCTTGAGGAACATAAGGCATTTCTAACAGCAGAACAAGAGCGACACAAGCAGCTTACCTAGCAGCGTCGAGACTGCCTCCACAGCGCCATTGTAGATATTCGTGCTGTGAGAAGGCATCACCATCTCCCACAGGCCCTGAGCATAGTTGATGACCTGGAAGTAGCCACAGGTAGACAGTGCCCACCATACAGACCAGCAAAGCATGGTCTTGGAGGAGTAACACTGCAGGAAGTCCCACCAGAGATCTTTGAACACCTTTACAATGTCTACTTTCTGCTCCTGCACAGACTGTGGAAGTAAGGGAAGAGAAATGTTAGTCTCTATTTACAAATATTCATGCTGCTCTACAAAATTACCTCTTTCAAGTGGTCTGATCACTGGTGAATGACAGCACCACTCTTGGATGCAAATCTCCAGAGTAATGAATAAAAAGCTTCCCCATGCTACAGTTCCAGCAGCTGGTCTCTGCCCTAACCAGGGCCGTCCCCTCAGGTACAGAGGAAGGATTCAGTCCCAGGCACCCTCTCAATCTGCCTCTCTCAAGCAGAGAGCAATAAATAGGTGTTAGAAGCACGACATGAGCAACTGAAGGGTGACAGAGAAAAGAGACACAGGAGAAGAGGACACAATATCCATACTTTGATGATTCAGGATCAGAAGCCAGTCATTGAAATCATAAAGGCAAAAGCATCACTGACACTTTTAAGTCCTGATCCAAGTTCAACCAAATTTGGTAGTGCAGGGAACATGAAAGCCACCAGATGAGTATATTTCCCCACAAATAAGTCAATTTTCTTTAGTAGTAGCATTCAGGGATTATAAATATTGAAAGAAGCAACATCATTATGCTGCTCTCTATCCCTGTTAATGTTTGCCAGGGCTCTGAGAAAGTAAGAGGTGTTGCCTGGGGATCTGAAGAGAAACAGAAGCTACTTTTACCAGACACCACTATCACAAATGGCAGCTCCTGCATATACAAGTGCTCTGATAAATAGCATGAGATAAAAATGAATCTCTCCCCTCCAAATCCTTCAAGAAAGAGCACAAAATGGGGCAGATCCATGACTAGGTTTGAAAAAAAAAAATTGAAAATAGATCAGTTCTATCAACAGGGGATGACAACAAATGAAAAATCACTTTCTACATACAGGCTTTTACAGCCCTTTTCCTAACCACTTTAGGCCAAAAGCAGCAGTGGAAACAAGTATGTTTTTATTTTACAGACAGAGCTGCTGATGACATTTGCTGCATCCACACATGAACAGAGTCTTTGCAGACTGGCAAGACCCTCTTGCGTAAGTCAGAGCAGCAGTTACTTCATATAAGACTGGGCAGAGCCCCCAAGGCCCACCCAGCATCTCTAGCCCCCATGAACTTGTATTCCCTGTAGGGAAACATACAGCACTGTCACAGGACTGAGCTTTTGCACATTGTGTCAATGCACATTCAGTTTCAGAGCTGTTTCCAATCAGCAGCAGCAACTTTGGGCTCTTGGCAGAATGCCCTTTCCCTGGGGGAATCATGCAGTGTGTGCCTGTGAAAAACTGTTCTCCATGAGCAATAAAACTCATTTTAAAGTATTTTTACTAAAACCCACAAAGACCATAGCCTAACTCTGTCCTGAACTCCCTTTTTTCCAGCCCTCAAAGCGTCACTGATTTATTAGCATCTTTATTGAACACCACACAGTCCTGTTGGCACTTTGCCAATAGCAAAATGCTTGCCCCACGTGTGGATGCCATTCCTCCAAAGCCCAACAGAACAACTTGGGAAGAGGTCAGCTTGCAACAAGGTGACTTCAGCAATGTAACTCTTATGCAGGTTTCACAGGAAGGTCGAGTTTAGGTGCAGGAAAACCAGGGAAGGGAACTGTCACACACACTGCAGAAACTGATTTGCCACATTCAACCCAACCATGTGCCTGATGAGCTGGAAAGCCCCATCCACCCTCCCACTGCCTGGGATGCTTCCTCAGTATGATTATTCCTACAGCCATTCATTTATGTTCGTGAAACACGGTTGCAGTTGCCTTAGTAAGAAGGACTATCATCACACACCAATGCTTCTCAGCTTTCAGCACCTGGTATAACTATTATATAATTATACATATAGTTATGCAAGTGTAGTTGCTCCTTTTTTTAAAATATTCACCATTAGTTTGGAACCACCCTTGCTCTCAGAGAACAGGAGTAAGATAAGCAAGAGGGACTAATGCCTTTGTCATTATTGGCACAGAATTTGCCTTCAATACCCTTCAGCATGCAAGTATAACACAGTTAAAAATACTTGTGCTCACACAAGACTGGCTGGATGGGGCAGGATTAGGTCCCTGGAATGTTAATACCTTTAATTCCCAGCTGCAGCTGGAAAAAGCTGAAAGTGGCCCCAGATGCTGCCTCCCCCAACCCAGCTAGCCAGGGCTTACTTGCTAAGCGAAGTATCCATTAGCTGACTAAACTGACAGCCACACTTACCTTCTGGCTTGTTCTCAGAAGGAGCACAACCTCCTCCTGACTGAGGAGCAAGGCTGACCTCTCCCCAGGGCCTGAATCCCCCTGCCGTGACAGGCTCTCTCTATGCATGCATTACCTGGAGCAGCATGGCAGAGATCTGCACACCAGGCCACTCCATGCAGGAATTGGGCCTCAAAACTGGAGGCTGCCTGCTTGTCACCTGGTGGGACCCAACACGTCCCACAGCTAAACAAGGGTGCCCGCATGCTTGTTTCCTTACAAGTGACTTTGTTTGAGGTTACATAGCCCACAAAATCCACAGGCTGGGGCACTACGTTGGCGCTCTTGTGGGCTGCATTAAGCTGTTATTATTCAAAGGTGTTTCCTGCAATTTATCCATATTCTGTCCATCTATAACTAATCAATATCAGCCTCTAAGTGCTCTCAAGGACTACTGCAGTTACCTTCTAGAATCATAAGATAAAACCCAACCACTACCCAGCTTATTACTGCACAACTTGCACAACAGTTGAAGTAACAAGTGTTTTCAAAATGTGAGTGCAGGAAGAATTGCCTCTTTTCTGCAAGTCACAGGGTGCATCCAGAAGCACACACAGAATTTGGACATACACACCATTTTTAGTGCTCCAGCATTGTCCCTTGCTTTGTACCATTGAACAGCAATTTGATGCCCAAACAATTTTAATCATGGCCTTGTGAGACATGCAGAACAACTTCAGAAAAACTAAGGAACAGCCTACCATGCTCGATCAGCAAAAGGAAGCCAAGAATAAATCTTCCTGTGCCATAAATAAGGAAGCAGGATAAGGAAAGGGATAAAAGGGATACTTTTCACTGTTGGACATTACATCTCTACTGCTGTGTACCCATACGCACTCATGACAGCCACATCAGTATTGCATCTTCTGCTTACATAAACCCAGGGCACAGCTCACCTGCTTCTCTGCTGAACGACCCTCCCCGTTTAAGGGAACTTTTGCCTCATCCTCCCAGCCGGGTGCCCTCTGCACATCGGTATGATCTTGGACAGCCGAGCCATTTTTACAGTCCATGACCTTCATTTCCCAACTGAGCTGCTGACTTGAGACATGGTGAAAGAAAAGGCTTTTCTGTGGCATGGGAAGGAACCACGCTGAGCCAAAGGCAATGGATATGCTGGTTAAGGAGATAACATTCAAGCTGAAGAGAGACCATCCTGCCACGGACACAAGGACCTGCCCGGACACCGAGCCCACCGTATAGCCCACCAGGGTTGCGCTCCGGCAGTAGCTGGTGACCTTCTGGTACAAGTTGACGTCGACGACGCTGTAGATGTAGGAGTAATAGGCGATGTCGGTGGCAGTCCCCATCCCGTAGAAGAACTCGAGGAATTGGAACGCCCGCAGCCCCTGGGCATATAGCAGCATAAACCAGGTGATGATGAGGCTCAGGCCCTGCAGCAGGACTACGGGCTTGTACCGCAGGTAGTCCGTGGCCAGGAACACCGGGAACAGGAGTGCCAGGTAGGAGTAAGTCCACACCGGGTAAATCTCGTTGAACACCTAGGAAGGGAGGGCAGGAAGAGACCGTGGTGACCCGCGGCGCCCGCGCATTGCAAGGAAACCACAAGTACCGACCCACAGGCGGGGGTGCGGGGTGCCGCGGGCCGCAGTACCTGGGTCTCGGAGAGGTTTTTGTGCGGCCCAAGCAGGTAGGGGGTGAGGAAGGGCTCCGAGGGCCGCACACTGCAGAAGAAGCCGTAGGCGCATAGCAGTGCCGTGGGCAGCGCCCAGCAGCACCCGCCACCGCCAGCCCCGGCGGAGCGCCGCGCCGGCCGGCCCCCCCGCGGCCCCGCCATGCCGGGACGGGACCGGGAACAGGACGGGGCCGGGCGCGCTCCCGTGGCCGGTGGGGGCGGCGGCTGCGGGCTCGTCTCGGGTCACCTCCTGCCGCCGCCGCTTCCCGAAAGGCGCGCTGGCTCGCGGCGCTGCTCTTAAAGTCCATTCGCCGGAGCACGGGAGGCGGGGCTGCGCGCTGCCTTCTGATTGGGCGCGGCCGCCTCCTGCGGCAAGACCGGCCAATGGGGAGCGGCGGGATGAGGAGGGCTGCGGCGTGAGAGGAGCACGCGTGCAGCGGCGGGCACGTGGGCTGTGGGGGGGTCACCGGGGTCCCCCCCCATCCCCTCGCACTCGGTGTCACGGGCGTGTGAGTGACACCTGGAAACGGGGCCCGCCCTTGAGTTTGAGCGCTGCCTCCCTTACCTGAACGGCGTAAGCGGGGGGGAGCCCGCAAGGGAAGGGACCACTTGTTTTATGCGTTATGATACAGTTTCAAAAGGGATGGCGGGGAGGAAGGTGGGCACCCCTCTTGTGTACGGGCAGAAGGAAAACAGAACGCAGCCTGGCAGAGCTCCAGTCACTGCTGAGCTTCCCCCCACAGGCTGCTCTCCCGCCAGAATTCCCCATCTACCCCTTCCGCCGAGCGGCAGGTACAAGCCTTTGGTGAAAACAATCCCGACGACGAGACCCTTTACCTGCCGTGCTGTGCTTGCTCTTTCTTTCCTGGCCCAAATGCGTTCAGCTGCTGACCTCTGCCACTTTCTTCCCTTTAGCAAGGTAAGCGCTGGAAAAACTTCTGTGGTTTGCTAAAAGCTGCACCTTGTTGTCCAGCCAGAAGAAATATTAGACGAGGAGAAAATAAGACTATTACATTCAAAGTAATTATCTAAAGCTTAGCCCAGGACTACTATCGTTAAAACTTCCACCAGTCCTCTAAATTATTTGCTGTTCTGCTACTTAATCTACCCCACGTCGTCTTTCTACCTACCGGCTTTGCCTTTCCCTGTGCTCCACCACGTTGCTGCCACTGCTACAGCTTCCTACTTGATACCTACAGCCTGTTCTCCACACTGGCTGGTGGCACTAGGGGTCAGGCCTCCCACCTTTGCCATTGCGCCTGCCTCCTCGATGGGGTCAATGCTCGAGGAAGTGAAATAAAAGCCCTCAGAAGGCATCTGGCTACACACGGTTGGGTGGGCAAGAGAGGTTGTTCTCAGCCCCAGAATAGATTCCCTAAACCACAGAATTTTATTACTATCTCCATCATCATAGCTGAATAAGCATAGCTACAAAAGGTTTTGGGGCCATAAGAATACTCATCTCTCTTTAAAATGCAGCTAAACGTTTTGGTCCTCTATCCTCTGGCATCAGTGGTTTGCTCCTTTCTGGCAAAATTCCTTTTTGGTTGTTCTCAGGCCATGGCACCGCAGCATCTCCATGTCCACTTTTGTTCGTAGGTTTATTGGAAAAAAAGAAGGAAAAAAGATGACAATTGCAATTTCACCACACTTTAGTTTGAAGCAAAACTCTACATAGAAAGGGTCAGCTCCAGTTAATACTGGTATCCATCTCACCCATTTGCAAGGAACTGCTGATCTCTTAAAACAGCACAGTTAGAGTGAAATGAGCCGAAATGATGACTGATAAACAAGTTGCCATGGGGAGGTGAGCAGAAATGCAGAGTTTCCTCTCACTTAGCTCTTAGCAGCCCCTCTGTTCTGCTCGCCTGTGGCTCAGTAGCAGGCAATAAAAGGATATGGCCTGCTGGAGTGAGGTGTAGCGCATCTTCTTATCGATCTGGGTCATTGCTTGATGCTGAGCATCAAGTGAGGAAAGAGGAAAACCTTGGAGTTTCCATGGTGCGCCCTGCCTAGGGGAAGCAGTTCCCACAGCTTCCAGGCTGCTCACAGGATCTGATGGGTGGCCTTGGTTCTTTCCAAAGCAGCAACCCTTAGACTTGTGTCACTGGTGTTTTGAGAGGATTGGCTGGGGTAGAAGGACTTATGTCAGTTCAACCCATTTCCTTGAAGCGATACACAGTCAAGTCAGTCAACCTAGATTTCTCCTCCAAAAGCTGCATAAGAAAAAGAACCTGCAGTGTATTGGTTCAAGTACTCCAGGTTTTCTCAGGGTTTCTTTTGTTCTCAGAAGAACTCACCTTATTTTGTTTTCATGGAATATTTTCAGCCTTTGGAAACAAGATAAAATTTATTCCCTGAATTTTGACTTCTATTTTTCCGTCCCTAGCCTTCCTCCCCATTTTCTCTCTCCATCTGGCCTCTCTACTAGAAAAAGTAAGGTAAAGTTAAGGGTGTTTGATAGTAAAGAAAAACCTCAAAATAATGTTTTTCTCTGAGATGGAAGACATAAGCTGTGAAAAGCAGGGTTTCTCATGCTTTCTTCCCTTAACCTTACCTGCTTTCTACCTCTCTCAAGTAGCACACACTTTTTCAGTGGAAAAAAGGAGTAATAGGACATTTAAAAAGAAATAAAGAGGAATACAGGAAGAATTTCTACCCTTTGATTGTAATTTTTTTTTAATTCCAAAACCAAAATAACCTTATGATTTGCATTAATGCTAACCAATGATTGGCTTCATCCCAAAGCTACATGTTTGTTCATTTCTAGCTTCCCAGACAGGTGATGTGAAGAGTGTTTTGAAAATTACTACATTCCACACAGGACAAAACCATTTTCCAGAGAAGATCATTCTCTTACTATAAAGATTTGACCAATTTGAGTGATTGCTCATATCCTGAGCACTTCCACATAAATAATATTATGCAAAAATAATTATAAAATCTTTCAAGACCTTAACAGTCAGTACAAGTCTGCCAGAGAGGCACCACCTGCACATGTGTGACCTGAACTGATGAGCGATAGTTGCAGCATGGACGGACTGTGTGACTGCTGCCCTTTACGGACACAACTCTGGCTTGTACCTCTCCTGAACACACCCCAGTGAATAGCATTTTATACAACACCATACCTCATGTAGCAGTACTGGACAAAACCCTTCTGTGCTGGGTTACTTGACCACTCAGAACTGCCTTCAGAGTGTACGAGTTTCCTTAAGCCTCTTTATCAGAAGCCTCACCTTCATACGACTCAGGGCTGTGGTACCTGTTACACACTAGAAGGCTCTCTTGCTGGCCAGGGGACATGCCGGCTGTGTTTTCTTCCTCCTCTGTTGCACAAGGGAAGCTTAATATCTGTCAGTACTTGGCCAGAACTCTTCAGATTTTCAGATCAACCTCAGAAATTGTTGCTGGCACTTTGGAACAAAAGGATCACACCAACCCTCAGCAGGGCACTGTTGCTGCTTTCCTTAGAGCTAATGACTAAGAACCCCTTTTTGTCTGAATCTAGGGTGGAGTCACCCCTAGAGGATGCTTGATTCAGCATGAGATCCAAGCAACTCATCTAAATGCACACTTCAGTCTCAGAGTCAACAACATTTTAAGGTCACCTTTTATCCACACCATAATCTCTGATATGTTTCACCCAGAAATGTACCAGAGGGGAGGGGAGTATTGTTAACCAGTTCTGGCCTACAGTTTATTGTGAAGGAATTTATAAAATATACGTGCAAGAAAAGTTCTCCTGAAGTCTTGCCAAGTTGTTTGGAGAAAAGCTTCTGTAAGTTAAAAAGTTCCTGCACTCAGAGTGCTCTGTCAGTATGTGAGAGCACTCAGATGGTCCAAATACCTCAGAAATTCTCCAGAAGGAGGGAACGAAACAGATTTGCCTGTTGCTGAGCATGGAAAGAACAAAGGTACATAAATGTGAGAAAAGGCAGCAACTGATTACTTTGGGTTTTTTGAATTTGGCCGTTGTAATTAATTTGGGTAAGTCGACTCTATTAACTAGTACATATGTTGAAATACAACAGGAGCAGGGAGAACAAAAAAAGCCAAATTATTTCTGAAATTAAGCATGATTAGTTTAGAACAAAGCCTATAGATTGCAGTTATCTGTAAGAACAGAAGAATGGATAAAACCTTAAAGGTCTGTGTCATCTAGTTCCCCCTCTGACTGATCCTTTAATAATCTGGGGGCTCTGAACAGGAGACTTACAAATATTATGCAGCCGTGAAGGGTTAACTTAGAAGCTCTGGCATTGATTACTTTATTCAGAGAGTATGCCTTCATTTCTGTTACTTCCTGTTCTCCTAGGGTTGGTTTGTTCTCCAGACTTTCAAGATGTCACATATTGAGTAACCATGAACCCAAATTTAAGACCATAGCCCTGTCCCGCAAGCACAGAGCATGTGTTCCCCAGGCATCAAAGACAACGGAACAAAGTAATTTCACTGGAGGAAAGAACACAGTGTTTTCCCATACCAGGACCTCAAATAGTAAATTACTGTTTTTTAAAAAGCATTAAGAAATACAACAGAATTGACTCAGCTTTCTGATCCCTTCTTCTTAATTCCTTTAAAATTTCTTCCCCTCTTCAAAAAATAAATATGCATAAATTCTGCTAGGAAATTCTTTGAGTGCCACAGCTTTTTTTGAGCCATTCTGGAGCCATTCTGGCTTTCTGAGAGCAAGAAAACTCTCAGGGGTACATTGTAATTTTGTATTTTAGAGAATTGAAGGGAGGGTCAGCAGTCATCTTCATAAATATATCTGTATAATCTGATCAATTGCCCTTGACTTGTAAGAAAAGGTCCCTTGCTAAAAGAATGCAACAGCTCTTTGTGGCATGGACGGTGCATATCTTCTGCTTCTAGTTTATTATACACAATCTGGAAATCCAAGGTATTTTTGGTATTCTAGTTCAACACAAATTCATCTTAGTTTTCATTTTTCGGAAACTTCACTGCTTTTTACCTGTAGTTCATGCCTTGATGTCCACACATTCCACTATGTATCTCCTCCAGCGCTGCCTTCATCGCCTCTAGTTCTATATGTGCTAGATCTTGCGTTCAACAAGGCTGGTAACCCAAGTATGCCCTGAAAGCTGTGCATGGCGCGGGGGAAGAGGCAGCACTGCAGTTTACTGGAACACAGCTGATAGAGAAGCTATTGTAAAATCCAAGCTATCAAGACCTGCAGAAGCCTTCGGATGAACAGCAGGCATCTCTCCAAAGTATAGGAGTCATTAGGAGGCAGGTTGCTATTAGAAAGCCTCTGGCAGAGAACTTCCCTTATCCTCCACACACAGTAGCAGGCTCTGAATTTGACACAATGCAGGCTGAAGCACACAGCTATTGGAAATGAGGCATTTATGGCTGAATTTGTGAAATCGCTTGCCACAGGATATCAGATTAACTCCTGGTCTAAGATGGACCATGTTGTACAGCGGTATACATTCCCATTACGTACATAACATTTAAAAAATATTTTGCAGTCAGCTACATGGGAAAAAAATGGAAAAGTCACTTAAGCCTGCTACAAATGGAGACACTGGTGGACAAATTTTCATGGGAAGTGCTAAAAGAGAGTACGGTAGCAGGCATTGCAAAGAAAAGCAAGCAGTGGAACAAGTAGGCTTAGAAGAATCATATCCTCTACTTCTATTAAATGCAGAAGCACATAGGTCGATTTGGATTAGTTGGTGCTTTTAGAAGTATCTAGGTCACAGTGGGCTTAACGTAGTATTGCTCCCATTAGGAATGGTGTTACAGATATGCCCAGGAACCTTGAGAATGATCCCATGGCCTGTTTTGGAGAGTGCTGTACAGTCAAGAGGATGGAGTCCCTACCTGGAAGAGATTATCATAATTAAAGAATGATGCAAGTACTGGGTGTAACAAGTAAATGGAGAATGGGGCAGAGCAATGATAGGAAAGTGTAGGTGGATAAACTGCTTATGATGTACAGCTAGTGTGAATAAACATAACAAAACAAAGTATAGGAGTGAGAGTAAGAAGAGGAATATTCAATGCTTATTAAGTGGAATGGCTGACTCACAAAATGGCAGTTGGTCACCCCAGGACAGTGCCGCATTTCATTTCTATGGTACTAAATAGTACCATATTTAGTATGGTACTAAATAGTTAATAAACAATCTTCCCTAGCATGGGAACAGCTATTACCTTCCTCCTTTGGGTACTTGTCCCAAAGATCTTTCCTGTCATGAAAGATACCTCCTGAGCATGAGTCCTTGTGAGGTTACAAGCCCTCTTTTTGCCCCTTAGCAGAGTCATAAAATCCTGATCAACTCACCAGTGTTCATGGCCATTTCAGGGGGTGCTGGAGGGTGCTCAAAAGGCTGAATATTTGTCTGAGCCCTGACCAGATTCCCACTTGACCCTTTTTCTGTCGACTTCTCCTGGCCATACTTTTGCCACGCATGCTTATCGATGTCTCTAATACGTAAAGAGCCCCAAAGCCCAGATTTGCCTTTGCATCTATTTTGATGCACAGCTCAGGAGGTGTCTGAGAGAGTGAACACAGAAACATGATCTGCATTGACTTTAAATCATGGGTAATATACAGCTTTATGTCTCCATTATGCTTTGCTATGCCAGTGGTGTGGAGGGGAACCACCCAGTTTGCAAACTCCTGGAAAACTTGGTGAAGGTGAGCTGGCTCAGCTTCAGTCCATCTACCTCTGCAGTACAGGCATTATGGTCAGAACTGCCAGCGGACAAACCGGCAAAAACGGAGGTTACATCTACTCCACACGCAAGCGGTGTGCCTACCAATTCATATAAGCCTGCCTGAATCAACTTTAGGCTTTACAGGGCAGTCCGTACCAACCTGTCTGAATACTGGGCTAATGCGTCAGGGTCTGATGAAACTACCGTGGTGCGGCTGTCAGTAGCTACTTTAGAGCTGCTCATCTGTCTTCACATGTACTTCCACCTCACTTCCAGACACGACCAGTTTCACAGCTTCTGCTTGAAGGGGTACAGCCACCACCTCTGGAAAGCAAAAGGCAATGCCTAGTAGCAGCTAACGAGAAACGCATGGGACTTTGCGCACAGCCATCCCTACGCTATTGTCATCTGCAGATGGTCAGCTCTGGGCACGCCGAGGCCTCCTAGAAGCTGGAATGAACATTAGAGGGCAGCAACTCCATTATAATGCTGTTTGAGGCTAAAAGCAGTTAACTTTGGACCTTTGGATCAAAAGGCCAGTGTGAAGGCACTCACCTAGATTTGTGAGTGAAGAGATTATTGGTCAGATGTGAACACTCTGAACTCTGGCACCACATTTCTCCCTCAGTCTGAAAGAGCTTGTTTGCTAACCTTCATGCTGTGATACGTATCTTTATTCTTTAGTTTGAGAGAACTGCAGGAACTCCTGCTCCCCTTGTGTATTTTACAAATAACTTCAGCATAGAGAGGATTTAATTTCACAGTGTATAAAAGGTGGTACAAGACTGACCATTTTAACTACAAGCTTCCAAAAGCCTTAGCAGATTCAGTCTAAGCTGGTTGCTTCATGAAATTGATAAAAGCTCTTGGTTTCCCAATCATCTACAGGGTCACTAAATATAGCTTACCTTCCGTTTGGCAGATCCAGTACAGATGTGTTTTCACATCTTTGCTGTAAACATGGACCAGGAATTTGACCCCCCATTTGCATTTGGAAACACTTTGTGTACTTGGTCTGGCTGGGATGGAGTTTGTTTTCTTCACAGCAGCCTGTATAGTGCTGTGCTTTGGATTGCTGACTGAAACAATCTTGATAACGCACCAATGTTTTAGCTATTGCTGAACAGTGTTTGCACAGCGCCAAGGCCTTTTCTTTTTCCCACCTTGCCCAGCCAGCGAGCAGGCTAATTGTGCATAGGAGTTTGAGAGGGGACACAGCTGAGAGAGCTGACCAAAGGGATATCCCATACCATACAACATTGGGCTCAGCAGCAAAAGCTGGGAGAGCAGGGGAAGAGGAAGGGGGGATTGTTCAGAATTATGGTGCTTGTCTTTCCAAGTAACCCTTGTATGTGCGGAGGCCCTGCTTGCCAGGAATTGGCTGAACCCCTGTGGGCTGATGAGAAGTGGTAAATAAATTCCTTACCTTGCTTTACTTGCACGTGCAGCTTTGCTTCACTTATTAAACTGCCTTTATATCAACCCAAGTTTTTCTTGGTTTTGACCTTCCAGTTCTCTCCCTCAGCCACCTAGGGGGGAACGAGCAAGCGACTGACTGAATGGGGGCTGAGCTGCCAGCTAGGGTCAACACACCACAGTCCTTTTTGGTGCTCAGTGTGGGGCAAAAGGACTTAGATATAACAACACCTGATCAGAGCATGATAGGTGGAATTTACAGCTGTTAATTGGCAGGGTGCTCTGCTTGCTTGCCTTACGGTATGTTAGAGCCTGCTGCTTGTTAGTGGCTGTTTTGGACTTCCAGTATTTGTTGTAGCACTTATCATCTTACTCTGCTATGCCAGGGAACATTTTGTTAACAGCACTGGCCACGTGCCTAGGCTGGCATAGGGCCCAGGCACTGCTGCGGTTCTTGTACTGGGTATACTGGAACACCAGTATTAGAGAGTCCATTTTCATCATAGCAGCCCCTAGGATGCTGTGTTTTGGATTTGTGACTGAAGTGGTGTTGACAATACATCAATATTTTAGCTGTTACTGAAGAGTGTTTGCACAGCATCAGGCCTTTTCTTTTTCCCACTCTGCCCCAGCCATGAGAGGTTGGGGAGGGGACACAACCAGGACCACTGCCCAAAGTCCTATCCATTAGCAAGTAGAGGCAGAATCTCCAACTTGTAAAATCAATGCATATGCATTGAGTCATGCTCCTGCAATCAATTTCTCAGTTGTCTAACTTCAGTTTATTATCTTTTTGTATATATTTATATGATTCTATGTAATTACTTATGTAGAAGCTTTAAGATCATGGCCTCCTTAAACAAATTGTTTAGCACTTATTGCACAAAATTGTGATTCTGCTGCAGTTAGCAAGCATTTATTATCTGTTTTCTAGGGTAAAACCTGACTCCGAAGTTTACTTTTTTTCTTCTTTTTAGTGAATATGGCTTGTATTGCAATTTCATGGCTGTGTCAAACAAAAATAAAGCACCATTACAAAATATTAAGAAAATTATGTTCAAGATGAAGCAATTATTCATCCAGTTTCACCATTTGAAACTTAGCACTGAAAATTCCCCATCAAGCTGAAAATTTTTTTTTTATGATGCAAAATTTCACTAATTATTGCCAAAGAGGTACTACTGTCAAGGCAAATATACAAAATAAAATGTTGATGTTTTTCATGCTACAATATTATCTTTATTTTCCAGTAAAAATGACAAGTTTGTGACATAGTAAAAAAAACCCATAAAAGAAAATATCTGTTCAGTTTTTGTACTTTTTTTAATTCCAGTTCTATACCTTCATTTTAAAATGCATGGTCTGTAAGAGACAAGAATTGAAAATCTACTGAAATAACTTGGATAACACCATACAAGGTTCAAAGACAAACTACTTTGAAAAATCCAGGCTGCTGAAGGGTACCTAGTATGATATGTGGATGTTCTGCAATGAAACAATTTACAGGACAGAAACCAAAGACACTACAGAAAGCTTAGTTAAAAGACTGCTGGAATAATGAGTTCATGGACTATGTATATATTTCACTAGATGTATTCATCCTGGGGAAAAAATCCATTATGATCTATGCACAAGAGTAGTTCCATTAATGAAAACACTCTCGGGGCTAAACGGTAGAGAAGATGCAGATGTTTCTGTTACCCAGTTTCCTCTAACCCTCCTCTGCCACCCGCAGGTGGTATTCTCACTGAACAGCTATGGTTCTTAATGCCTTCCTATTCGAGGGAGCTTCCCCTCCCCACGGTCTAAAAGTTTGTATGGGACTGTATGCCAGGAGTTCTGGATTCTCTCTTTGGTTCTACTGTTGCTATTCCATGATCTACCATAATCCGGGTTAAATTACTTCCCTCCTCATTTCTGGGAAAGAAAGGTACTGCTGACCCTCCCTCCCCTTGCCAGAGTACTGAAGATGAATTGTTATGTGGAATCCACAGCATTCCAGGTGAGCTGGGTGTGTAAGAACCAAATCAATAATGTGAACCCATATTCTCCAGGCAGAGGTTGCATACATCTCAATGCTGGGATGCATTCTACCTTTGTCACAGTGTAGACTAAAGACACGTGGAGGTGAGGCCATCCCTACAATCACTTCTTACCAAGGCATTGCTGGAATGCAGCACCACAGCTTCATATCTGCATTGGTTTTCCCCCTCAGCCCTGTGTATGGAGAACATCCACCTGTAACTCTCTATTCGTCCTCTGTGCTGCAGAAGCATTACCAAGTGAAGATAATCAGTGCTCAGCATTAAGGCCAGAGTCTCCAGCCCCAGGGATTTAGAACTTAAAATTAAGTAAGACAGAGTACTGATTAGAATGAAGAAGCGATATACAAATCAGAAGGGACTGCTATTTCTTCCCAGAGAAAAGAAGCTCTTTTCTAAAGTGTATATTTGTAGGAATGAAACATCTGGCAGAGAAATCTCTCTCAATTCTTGATGGCAAAACATTAAGGTCCTTTGAGGAAGCACACATCCAAACTGCTAAGTATGACTGTTTCAAGGGTTCTTAAAAATTTTTTTTGTTCTGCATGATGATTGCTGAAAGGTTAAGACCTCCCAGACTTGTCAGTCCTTTCCACAGCCAGACCCCCACCAAAATCACAGCCATAGAGTTCTACCCGAAGGGCAATACTATGATACCATGTTCTTGGAACAATGCGGATAAACCTGGACAGGATGGGTGGATTAAAGAAATGCTTGACGTGCCCATTGCTGTTTTCATTACCCAAGAAAACCTGCAAATACACAAATGCACAATTAGTTAAAAGGCAGCCTTCAGAAAACCCTGCTTTTTCTTCTTAAAATTGTTCTAAGCTGTTGCATTAGCCATCCATGGTAGATGGACTGGCTTATTTCTGATTTTATATGTGATCACATCCAGTCTCTTCCTAAAACGCTGGGTCAAAGCTAGTCCAGGCTGGCAACATCTGAGTCTGAATGAATTAAATAGCCTCTGTCTCCATCCACACCATGAAATTTGCCATGCCAATTTGGATGGACTGAAGGAAAAGAAACTTCTGTTATTTTCCTCTGCTAATAGCCCTTGCGGATTAGGTTGGTGTAAGGTGATATAGGCAACAATATAAAGTACTGTGTCCACTCTGTGGGTATTTGGAGCTCTCCAACTCTGTTACAGCAAAACTGCTCACTAACATTAATTTCACTATAAAATCAAGGCAGAAAAAAAAAAAGCTGAAAAGAGGCCTTGGGAAATCCATTGTTCATTCAAATTACATGTCCTCCTTTACAAATAGTGTCAGCTCCTTTTACCACAATGTTGACTGTGTTCTCTACAGATTTGGAGTTCCTTCCTTTTATTACTGTTAATTAGTATGATCCAAATCAGATGGATATTATGACATTATCTATAGTAGTAATCCCAGCTCTCTAGCATTTTAAAATCCTGTGAGAATATCTCTTTGGCTGGGTATTTTGCCTTTGGGCCTTGAGTGTGCTCAGCATCTAAAACCAAGCTATGATAAAATTGTCTGAGCTGAGGATGATACCTTTGCCATCGAGCTTGAACCATCTGTATAGGAATTCCACTCCGAGCCTTGGTCGCTATATAGGATAACATAGGTTTTCACAAAGTTTTCAGACGACATGGACTTGACCCCCTGGGTGGCAATAGCTGTTACCTTCTTAATTGTGAGGAGATCAATTTGTAGCCATTGTTGGTTGTTGTTCAACTACAATTGATAAAAAGGGTGGTCTATTAGCAAACATGCCTATGTCCTTATTTACTTAGGTAAAAAATCCTGTTTAAAGATAGTTAAAACTACATCAAAATGCACCAAAACTGTATCAAAGAAGTGCAGAAGAGTAAAGCTGAGGCAAAAGTCACAAGCATTCTTGGTGATCCCTGCAATTAACACCTTCACTGCAGATGGTGTATTTGGTGTCTTAAGATTTCCATATTAATTCCCAATACATAGTGAAAAATAACACAAATTTATCTCCAACTATTAAAATTAATGCCAAAGGCTTATATAAAACAGTTGCTTCCAGCAAATCTCAAGGTGCTTTGTAAAGAAATGTAGCTCCATTTTGAAGACATAGAAGCTCACATGCCTGATGAAGGTCATCAAGCCCCATCATCCACTAAGCAGTACTGCCTACAAACAATCACAGAAAGGATTTCCTTAACCACTTGGAGCCAAATATTCAACTGGTATTCACCTCCTGAAATTAAAAGGGCTATTTCTGCAGGGAAGTGCTGCAGGCTCTGGCCCAGACGACACCATCCATCTCTCAAAGTATGATTTCACTGATGTTGCCAGGAGTTCAACAAGTTTTCTACTTGAAGAGTTCAATGGGCTTCTTCCCAAAGGATGGCTAAAATGCTGTGAAGTAACCCTATTATGCCTGGCACTGGACACTGCATGCAGGAAGCGCATGAGCACACAGGCAGCACAAATTTATTAATGGTAGCTGTCTTGCTGTCATCCCTATTTTTCACTTGTTACCTTGGCTCGCCAGGCATTCACCTTTCCTTTCTGATTGAGACGAGCAAGTGAAGGGTCCCATGTGTTAAGCCAGGATGTCTTAACAGATGAGGCTTTTATCTGGGTATTCTTGATCTCTCCATTTTCCATTCCAAGTGGCAAAGAGCAACCTATTAAGAGAAGCACCACGTTACTTCCATTTCATCCAAGTAGCCATAGCCTAAGCAACAATGTTGGAATTGAGAACTCACAATTTTAGCTCCATTCAATAATTAGGTAAAAAAATTGCCAGAAATGAAGCACCAGCACACAACCCATTCTTACCATCTACTTCACAGCCCAGGAACTCCATGCGAAGAGTAGGCCTGTTGTAGGCCTCTGTTGGGTAGACTCTGACATACCTAGCAATAATAGGGGGATCAATGATATTCTCTTTTACCCCATAGGCATCGGAATTACCTTCAAAAATCTATTAAAAAAAAAAAAAAAAAACAGAAAAATATCCACACAGAGTTAATTTAATGCAAACAACAAGCTTGGATGCTGAAAACCCGCTCTTGTACAAAAGTAGTCTTTTTTTATATCATTATCCCCCATCCACTGTGATGGAGTGCCCTATGCTGCAGGGCAACTTGGAAGTATTTCATGGACCCATCGTAGCATATTTGGAAGTGCCTGAAGGCCTCAGTTCAAATAAACAACCCATTTCTATGCATTATGTAAGTCTGTAAGAAGACATTAGTAAGGAGGCAAAAGGAGAGCTAAGGAAAAAGAGGGTTTTGTTTTGGGAGTTGTACCGTAGAAACCTCAGGGTAAACTGAAGGGAGCTGTCATTGGTAGGGCTGGAGAGCTTGGGTGTAAAATGAACCTCTTGCAGGCTATGCCCACACTTATTACACAGGCCTTCTGCTGGCAATTCAGGCAGTTTAACATTCACCTGTGTGACAACAGGAAAGGAGGGAGAGGAAGGAGGATCTAGTCCCAAATGAGGTAGGGCCCAATTTTTAGTTCTGCTTCCTGCTTGCTTCAAGAAGCTGACATGGGCTTAGGAATAAAAGTAGGGAGAGATGCTTGTGAGAAAGCCAGGCTCTACACAGTGAAGGTCACAGGACCAATCTAAACCCCAGACTGAGAGGTTCCTCACCTTACAATTTGTCTTCTGGTCTAAATTTTATTATATTGGTAAATGCCCCTTGGGGCCTCAAGCTGTATTATTAAGTCTCTAAAGGTCATAATTTTTTCCACTATGTCTTATGATAAAACTGTCACCTCACTGCATCATCCAATGATGCTACCTAGGTTGTCACAATCCCTATGGTACATACAGACCTTTTGTGGTGGAGAGCTGTCTCCTCTGAAGGTGCTCCACTTCCGTTTGTCTTTGCTGTAAAGAATAAAGAACTTCTGGATGTACATGGACTTTAGAAACTGCTTGGCTCCCTGAGTCTGTATCCCAGTTAACAGAACTTGTCTTTGAAAGTCCACCTAGGAACAGCAAACAGTGTTCATAAAGCCAATAATGCACAGCAATATCCATTTCATTCTTTGGCATCTATGCAATAGCTCTGAGCCCTGCATTTTAAAACCCGCAACACTAAGACTCTCAGGAGCAATACAAGCAGATACCAGAGGCCAAATTAATGCTGTCTCTCTCATTTCCTTTGTGTATTTACTTGTGTGTGCATTTAAGTTCAGAGGTCATTTTACAGTGTTCAGTAGAGCACCACAAAGACACTTCAAAAATATCTGTGTCTCCATGCTAAGCAGAACTCTGCTATCCTCATTTTGTAGATAGGTAGGAGTAGTAGAGAGAAATTCAAGGATCACATTTTCATAAGCTGCACCTAGTTTTGGATACCCAGGCTGAGAAAAGGCATGTGACATGCTGACATGCTGAAAAGTCACCATTCCTGCTGATACCAGATCCAAAAAGTTAACACGTAAGATCAAGTCAGCAGTGAACCTCATTCTTTGGGATATGCCCTCCACATCTCTCCATGCTTTACTGTAGTAATGTCTACTTCTTGCTACCATGTCCCCTATCAAATTCTTTTTCTTACCAATATTATTTCCAGTTCCACATAAGATCCCTCAACCTTCTCCTTCTACTTCACCTCCACTAACCTGCTAGCCTGTCAATGTTACCAAGCCAAAAATAACAGCCACTTGTTGAACTCACACTGCAGCGCTAGTTTGAGTCTTTCTTTTCTCCCAACTGCCAATTTTAATGAGATTTGTAAGAAAACTACTATCTTCTCTAGATTTGGGTGCAAATTGGCTATCTGGTGCAAAACTGATTGGGATGGAAGAAGTGAGGAGACTGAATGATACAGTGCTTGAAGCCAGAATTATAAGCTTAATTTCCCTGTGAAGCCACACTGTGCTATGCCAAGTTAGACATAGAAGCATCAAAAACAAGCACACACAAAACTATCTGAAGCAGTGTTTGAGTGTATTACACTTTAAATGATTACCCAAACATACATAGAAAAATATAAATATATACTGTTAGGTAGAGACAGAGAAAAAAAGAAGTAACAGAAAGAATGACTCCATTTGCCTACAAAACAGTTAGTTTGAATTATGAGGGTAACTGTCCAGTCACTGGGTCTCAATAACAGTAGAGACTGTTACTCCAGGGGAGGTGGACATTTTATAGTACCACCAATCAAGCTTGCTGCACCTTTTTGGTTTTCCCCAGAAGTCTTCTCAGCAAGAACAAAAACAAGAACAGCTTGACCTTTTAAAACAGGTTGCAGGAAAAATCACAACACAGGATTGTGTGGCCATACCCAAGCTCAATGACGGTCAAGCACATGTTGAACCAACCATACCTGGATCCAAGGGAGTTGCTCTTTCATTGTAGTGCTCCAAGCATTGTATGTTCCAGAATTGTTTAATCTGGCTAACTTAGGGTCCCAATAGTCTAGACAGAAAATATGAATAAAGCAAGACTTTAAAGAGGGTGTTGGGGGAAAAAAAAGGAGAAAAAAAAAGTGTCTGTAACTAGCTACTGATGTTGAGTGCTTCAGGTGTTTTCCAATCTGTCTTGGGAAAAAACCCAACCAATAGACTCCAAAACCATAATCTAGGATAATGTGGACATGGTCAACAACTGAAAGTCAGCTGTTACCCTGCAAAGTTCTATATCTGGCGTAATGACTTCAAAAATAACAGCCTTTTATGTAACTGTCTGCTGATTTGGAACCAGGGTCTAGAGTTTGCTAAACGAGCTTTGGCCACCAGCAGGATCAGACAAAGTGTGCTCCGCGTTCATGGCAGAGCGCTTCCCTCTGCATAAGGAGGTTTCCATGTTAACAACTGATATGAAATATATATGACAACACAGCTTTCATGCCTTCATAACACTCTGGTGGGAAGTGAAGAAAGAAAATGAAATCCTCATAAAAATAAGTTTTCCAAATTAAGTGATTTACTTGTTATTTTGAGGGAAAGAATGTGTGTTCCTGCATGTGTGTGTAACCTGTATACCTTGGTTTGCCACTGGCCATGTAAAATTCTATCAATTTCTCTATCAAATGATCCCACTTTTATACCAGGAATAAACTTTGATAAATTAAAGACTCCGTCATCGCTCTGGATGCCAGGTTCCCAAATCTTTTGTAACAGATACACTTTTTCCTTTCATATCTCATACCACATACAAATCTCAAAAGCTTTGTCAACACTTGCAGTTGATTTTCAAGCAGGGAACCCAAAGGACAAAAAGATGAAGCTGGGTTTGTTCCAGATCATCCAGTGTACCACAGAGGGAGGACTCCCTGACTCTCAGGCTTGTGATACTGACAGTAGACCTGTGACACTGTTAAAATACAGTGATAAGGGCTACCTAGTACAGCTCACAGTCTCTGCTTGCAGCACCGGAGAACTTTTTAACCTGACAGCTGATTCACTGCTGAACTGATCTTGTAAGATGTACCATGAGATGCCAAAAGAATATGGAAATGCAATACTTTGCTGGGGATATTCAGGAGCATGCCTGGACCTTTTCAAGTATGAACTCACCTACATGATCTGAAGCGTCGATTTGCGAATCGAGTATAACTCCACTTGCTAGACCCATTGGCATCCTGCACTCTGAAGAGAGAGCACAGTAAGTTTGTTGTTAAAGAAAGGAGGGCCATTCCAATAGATATATGCTGGTGGAATATTCTAAGACAACATCATTCAGAACAATTCTTAGTAATACTGTAACATCACCACACTCTTCCCAGAGAAGGCCAATTAATTTCTGCAATTTCTCTCAGCAGATTAATCCACTGGTTGCTGTGAGGAAACCTCAAATTCAAAGCTAGTATGCTAAAGGAATAAAAGTAGCATGTAAAGTAATTCAAAGGTAGTATGCTAGAGGCTAAACATTTTTCTTCTAGGATAAATTTACAGTAACCACTCCACCCCCTCTCCTTGAAAGCACAGAGGATCTGCTTTGGGTTTTTGCAGAACAATCTCCCAAATTTATTTTTAGTGATCCTCAAAGGGTATACAAGACTTTATACCTTGACTGTCCCAGTCAAAAAACACCTTAGTTCAGTACCTTTCTCTATAACCAAATAGGATGTCTGCATTCCTGCTTGTTGATATTCCCCCACTTCAGTATCTAAAAGCCACCAGCCAGGTTTCTGTGGTTTCATTTCAATTGTTCTAAACGAGCCTTGAAAAAAAAAAAAAGGAAGTGAAACATATCAGAAACATGAGCATTTCAAGGTTGATGTTAGCAAGGCTGGATGTTAAACCAAAGATCTTCCTATGGCTTAATCCAGAAAAATTAAATAACCGTTGCTACACATTGTAGAGAGAGCAATAACTACCACCATGTCAAGCAAGTTCCAGCTGGAGACTGAGATTAGAATTAAGTGTCCAGATCAAAACCTAACCTTTGCTACTGGTGCAAAGTACAAAACCTTGGATGCCTGTATGAAACAACGATATCTGCACATTAAATACAGTGTGTGGTGCTGATTATAGTTCTTACTCCTGCTGCCCCAGTGTGTTGTTCAAGTAATGTAAAGGCTGGGTGTAAAGAAGCCAGAAGTAAATGTGGGAGAATCAGATGTATGGGCCCTCTCCTCACTTTCTGCATGCCCCAGTAGGGCCAAGGACTGAGCAGGAAGCAGATATGGTTTAGGCTGCTTGCCGCACTCCTTAGAAAGCACAATACATGCTTCATTTCTTTTCTTATATGCCTAGTTAGTACAGAAATGGTAATTCTGGTTCCCATTTCAACAAAAACATGGAAGTGTCATAGTGAAAAATATCACCTTACAAAGCTTAAATAGTGAACAGTAGGTGTTTTTTTTCCCTAAAATAAACTATTATTCCAAGCCAATCCCATTATTTTGATCTCGTTTCCTTTTTTGTTTTGTTGGTTTTTGTTGTTTTTTTTTTTAAAAAACAAAAACAACACTTGTAGCTGGAATACATAAGTGGTGTTATTGCACACTCGCACTGCTGACAGCGATGGGCAAAGGAGTATATCCTGTAGCCTAATGCACACTTTTAGCCTATTTCCTTTGTCTCTGGACCTAAGAATTCTCCGAAGGCGCTCACATTTGTTCTTTCTCTCCTGTATCACACTCATCTTGATATTATAACAATAAACCCTCACCATACTGAGCCGGACACCAATAGCCTTCCCCAGCAAACATTAGTGAGACTTCAGTGGTATTGAAGCCTGGGGATGCACGAACGGGATTGCTGCACTATTGTACATGTGTGATTTTACAAGGAATTGGCGGCTGACACTATACAATTGACTTCCTTTTTCCAGTACTGACCTTTACTGTTTAGCACCTTCCAAATCCAAGCCCAGCACTATGACCTATGTTGCAGATACTAAAAGACATGCATATTTCCAGTTTTAGAGGACAATGTTATATCTCCTTCCCCCCCCTGCCCCCGCCCCGCCCTGTGCCAAGTGAGGTGCAAAGTGATGATTTTTCTTCTGCCCGTCATAGGCAAATGAACTGTCAGTGCTCTCAAATTCTTTCTTACTGTGCCTAAAGCCAACTTCTCTTCACCTTTACATTCGTATGATGACAGCAGACTGCAGTGGTCACCCCTTAGAACTTATTCTCCTCTGATACTCACCTGGAAGGAGCGTGTATGTACCAAGCTGATGCTTTGGCTCTCCTTGTTCTGTGAAGGTCTGTCCATGAAAATGAACAACATGAATGTCTTTTGGGCCACCCATATTCAGCAAATGCCACCGGACCAGTTCACCTTCATACATCCTCAAGCCTTGCAAATTGTAGGTAATCCCGTTAATGGCTGAAAAAAATTACTTTTAATAAGGAAAACTGCTCCCAAAACAGGTCTCAAAGTGCTAGAATGTAGTATTAAAATAAGTAAAATATTTAATGAAATAATGCACTTGGGAGAAACACCAATTTTTCCAATTCAAAGTGGTACACACTTTACAGTATACATACATCAATTCAGAAAATCCAGGGACCTCAACCAGAGGGTTTGAGCACAGCTTGCTTGCAACACATGGCAGCCAGCAGAACAAAGAGGTGCAAGAAATTAAATGTCAGATGGGAACATCAGGCCCAAAAGAAAGGACAGCTATCCAAAACGTGTTCTGCAGCTTACATTTCCACAGCTGTACAGTAACAACTGACACCTTCAATTAATAACTGATTTTATAGACCACATTTTTAAAAGGCGGATTCCACATGTTTTCAACATGCCCTTTTCAAACATGATCGCTTACAGCACACAAGCATCAGACTTTCAAAGACAGAAACAGAGTGCTTCATTACTGACCATTATTCTAAAGAGAAAAAAGGGTTACCTTTCAACAGTCAGCCACTTACTTAACTCTACGTGACTAAAATCTCTGTATCCAGAGAGGTATACGAAAGGCTGTCCTTCAGCTGCTTCAAATTACTCAGTAGAACTAGCTGATTTGTCAAATTATTACAATGTTTTAAAAATTTCTTGCAAAAAGGTTTTCAGGACATTAGCTTCTTACTGGAAAGAAGGGACTTTGGTGCTCTTTTTTTTTTTAAATATGGGTGGTAGATGTACGTGAGTGTGAGAGTTTTCTGTTTAAAGTTTCAGTCTAATATGTCCTTTCTTCATTTTAATAACAAATTTCCAGTCAACATCAATCTTTACATATGAGACTATGAATATTATGGGTACAATGGAGAAAAACAAAAAACCATTAACATAATTAACATGTAGGTTTTATGTGTGTTCAAAGGCACTGTGGGCTGAGACACCTCCCCCAACACCTTTCCCTCTACCCCAGTAAAGTGAATAATTGGCAAAATGAAATAAGTACCATAGAATTTGTGGCATTGCTGCATTTCTTGAGTCTTCTCAGTACAAGGCCTTCTGGAACGTTTGTCAAAATACCAGCTTTTCTCTTCATCAAAGACCATAAAAAGCAAGAAGAAGTCTCGTGTTGATGTTCTGCTGTTATCTGACTTACTGAAGGTTCCTTTTTGACAGATCAGTATTGGCCCAATCAAACCGGAGTGAATATCTTTCTCCTAGAAGGTAATAAACTCATATGTAAAAGTGGATTTTCCCAAATGATGTCAAAAACCCTATAGCTTTCTATAGAAATATATCAGGCCCTAAAAATTTAAAGCAGAGGCCAGAATTGCCGTTGCCTTATATCTTTACTTTCCGCTTCTCAGTCTACCGAAGTGTTTCCCATTTGAATTCTTCCACAGCTTATATCCTCTTTTAACTGAGTGTAGGAGATTAAGTGTCAGATGGGAACATCAGGCCCAAAAGAAAGGACAGCTATCCAAAACGTTTTCTGCAGCTTACTTTTCTACAGCCATACAATAACATCATTTGGAGATATTCAAAACCTGACTGGGCATGGTCCTGGACAATCTACCCTGCTTGAGTTGAGGGGGCATGGATGAGACGATCTCTAGTGATCCCTTCCAACATAAATGTTTCTGTGATCAGTACCAGCAACACTACCACTTCTATTTTTATTTCCTTACCGGATTTAAATCGGAGTAGTAGATCCAGGACCGACAAGCTGCTCCTGACTGCACAGGTCCC
The DNA here is from genome assembly GCF_963921805.1 of Phalacrocorax carbo. NCBI lineage: Eukaryota > Metazoa > Chordata > Aves > Suliformes > Phalacrocoracidae > Phalacrocorax > Phalacrocorax carbo. Next base: position 92,549,549 of record NC_087513.1, on the reverse strand, counting down.
GATCGCCTGTTTGCATACCATACGTATATGTAACTGTTATTTGGCTGAACTTCGTCATCTTCCTTAAACCAAGCATCAGATTCATCATCATAAAGGCTTCCCTCAGAGGACTTTTCATAGAAGAGTCCATGAGCATGGAGGGAATACGGTCTGGATGCCAGATTCTTAAAATGAACCTAAAAAACACAAAACAAGACAGTCACCAAAACAACAACAACAAAAAACCAAAACAAAAACCAACCCCAACCCCCCCCCCCCAAAACAAGAAACCAAAACGAAGAAATAGATTCTGGTTTAGCCCTGAATTTGCTGAACAAAGTCCCCACACAATACATTCCCAAGACCTCAAACCAGGGTCAGGATTTGTGTAATGATTACAGGCTACATTGTGCATGGCAAAGCTGGCAGGGATAGCTTTTGACATCTCTGTGCACAGTCACGCTCTTTGATGCGGGCAGTTAGTTAAAAAGTAGAAAAGTTAATTAAAAAGTATGAGTCTAACTCTGTCTTCCACTTAGTCTAGGTACCTAGGACTTTTACTGCTGCCCTTCACACCTGGATATGCTTAGTTACAGCAAGCAGGGAAACGGGGAGTTTCTACCTCTTATACTTTGCCACATAGTCCTGCGGAAGGGCACAAAACAGTAACACTAGAGCTCTGTACGTATTGCTTTCACTGAAATCAGTGCTTCTCACTTGTCCCAGAGAAGCATGAGGATAGGGAGATTACATATTTACCTCTCCTTAGAGAATGATGCTTCCAAGCTAAAACTCAATGTAGCTCAATGCGTTCCTGTTGCACACTACTCCTACTGAAATAAGCAGAAAGCAGTGAGATCTACTCTCCCCATTTAAGTCCGTCCCTGCGTGGTGGAAGACTGGATGAAGAAGGACGAGAGAAGGGAAACTCTATAGCAATGTGCTTCCTAATGCAAATATACCACTTAATCATAATACTACTTAACCTTTTTAATGTTAAACTTAAATCTCATTTTACATTAGACTGATAAGCCAGTATTTAATGTTGGGAAATACAAGAAAGAAAAACAGAAATTAATTTACCATGGGTAGGAGAGAAAAATTATGTGTTTCAAAAAAACATATCACTGTGTTCGTATGTCCACACCACAATTTCCAGCTTTGAAAACTGTTTCCACCATTTTGATCTTTCAAACATTTGTGGTATTTTTAGTCCTATTCTATGTCACACTAAGATTGCCATAAGAATCTTATCCCGCACACATATTCAAAACATTGACCTACTAGGATAACATCGTCCACTTCAGCCTTGATCACTGGCCCCAGGATGCCAAGGTGTTCTTTGTATTCATCTTCATCCTGAAGAACCGTAAAGGTACTGTCTGTATAGCTTTGGAAAATCACTTTATATGTGGTGCCGTCTTTACAGGTTTCGTCATTCATCGTACTGAAAGGAAATCCCCAATTAAAAACCCACACAGTGCATGAGAAATAATAGCTTTGATGAAATCTGGGAACTCATAGAGCAGGAACATTTTAGAATATAAAGAATAAACACAACAAATAAGTGTCAGATGATTCTGAAAATCATGACTTGCAGTGTTTAAGCAATTCTAGTTCTACAGTTGTGTATGAGGTCATTCAAAGATTTGGTCAGCTATGACTGAAAAACTCCCAACTAGTCTCTGAAAACCCACTTGAGCTCCATTTTCCTTTTTTACCATTAACCTTAATAATCTGAATCAGAGCTTAGCGCAGAGTGTAGTGAGCCTATCTCCTAGGCCCTACTGTCTCACAGATATACCTTCTCTGGAAAGCTAACAGAAACACATTTTACATTTGATTATATCTGCAATATGCAACACAGAGCTGGTAAGAAAAAATAAGCTTTTAGGCATTCAAACCATTCTTCAGATCTTAAATAGAAACACCGAAATGCTATTATTCTGATAAAACATGTTTTCATTCCCAACAAACCTGCCTCAGTATCAATTCTGCAAAAATTGGAAGCTTATCCAAAGTCATCTAGTAGGAAGAAAGACTGGTTTTCAGCTCTTCAACACACTGCGACATTATATGGCATGGATTCTGTTAATTTCACTGGAACTGTGCACCTCACACCACCTGAGGATGAACCTCACTCGGGAGATCTTTACAGAGCTCTGAGCATAAGGATTTATTTTGCAGGTGCCCAAAGAAACTGTCCATGGTTTCTGCCATTTTTGCAAGTGCCATTTATATAGACTGAGATGAGGGAGGAGTAAACCTGGAGACTACTGAAAAAGTTGGGGGAAAAAATATCAATCAAATAAATTGGAAATTCAGTTTGAGAAATAATATATGTTTGGAGCTGAATTTTGTATAATGAAAATTTTCTTGCTCCTGTTTTTGCTGCTTTTGATTAAAAACCTGAAGTTGTGGCAGTTCTGGTCTTGTTCATCTCAAGGGCCACAAAGTTCAGCTTTTTGACGAAAAGTGACTAGGAATTCTACAGATTGTAGGGTGATCATTGATCCTAATTTGTATGAATTAAGATAATGAATTTTTAGTACAAAGTTTTTCTCAAGTCACATGTAATCTTCGCTGTGGCATAATGGCCAGTCTTCCCTGTCAAAATGTAGCTTTATTTTTATTTTAAATATAAGGCAGTCACCAGTGTGGTTAATAATTTTGCATCTTTTATATAGTTTTCAGTACTGCAGCCTTGTGAAGCTGGAATGTGCTATTATCCTATTTCACAATAAAGAACTGAGACACCAGAACCACTTCTTTCTAGTGCTAGAAACTGTGATTTCATCCTGCCTATAAGAACATCCTGTCTACATCACACTACTGAGTCCATTAAACTCCTGGAAAGACTTTGTACAAGGAGGTCTCTATCCTGTCTCTACTACAGAATTCAAGAACTCAAGGAGGAAGTAAAACAGGTCATTCAAGTATAACAAAACTAACTGTAAGTTTCCCTTGACCTCTTAACAGTCAGTTTAAAACAGAAGTTGAAAAAGAGTGTTTCTAGTGAGTCTACAAAAGGGGATAAGGGGAAAAAAAAAAAAAAAAAAGAAAGTTCTTAGTAGCGTTGTTCTTGATTATAGTCATCTCTATGACATTCTAGGGGGGGTCTCAGCCTCCCATGGAAAATTCTTAGGGTTCTGCAACGGAAATGTTGGAAGTGACATTGCACGTAACAGATGCTCTTAAATTTATCAGCACGTGAATCAACATTCTGCTAGTGTGTATCAGGATTGTGTGCAAAATGAAAGCAAAAGATTTAGCCAAACCTTTTTTTATACCCTGCATAGTTCCAGCAGACCTCTTTAGCTGCAATAAAGTATCTCCTCTCGTTCCCTTTGCTACGCAGGTAATGTTCAGCAATGTCATCTGGGTTACGTTGTTTGTTGACATTCACTTTTGGGTCTGTCATGTATGGGTCATCAAAGTGCACATAATGGTATTCGTATTCACCACCTGATATTTCTTCACTGTAAGGTTCTTCTGTAACATATTCATAGTCTCCATTTTCTTGGGGAAGCCCAATCATGATCAATGGCTTAAGCTGCCGTGGGGTGAGTGTGTAATTTAGTGACTCTACATATCTGGCTCTACTCAGATCCACTGTATGGTTGGCCTCACTGGGTGCCCCCGTGGTGTTAGTGCAACATAGCACTGTTGTGTTAATTGTCTCAACCGCAAACAATGTACGGCCAAACCCTGCCATAGAATCGGTGGTTTTGGGGGGCTTTTTACTCCTTGGGCTCAGCAAGTGGGTCATTTTTGGATATTCCTTTTTTTTCCTTCGGATCCTGATGAAGGATTCAGATGTACTCAAAGTACCATTCTTGTTCCCCTCCTTTCCTTTCAGGGTTGGGTGCATGTGGCTCCCTTTCTGTTTTTCTCTCATTAGATGTGAGAACCCTTGATACTTCTTCCTATGCTTCTTACTTATGAATGCTGTACCATTTCTGCCATGATGATTTAACTTAGCACTAGCAGATTTATCTAAATTTGCCTCTGATCCCAGACCCCCCTTTGCAGACACCAAATTCCATTCCTCATTTGTCATTTTAGATGAGTATTTCCCAGCCTTGGTCGATGATGCTTCTGGTAAGTTCTTCACTAGTGCGGGGCTGGAATTAGGGCTAATATTGCCTAATGTATGATCTAAAGAAAAAATGCCTGCTTGTTTATCTTTGGATAGCTTGGGTTCAGAGAGGTTGGACGCATTAGACCCATCTCCTACAATGAGGTCCAAAGCAAGCGTCAAATTAACTGCATGCAGGGCATTTTCCATCTTGGTTTCCACCTCTTCTAGTTCATCATCATAATCACTTGGAAGCTGGCCAGTTCCCACCATGTCGGAGGTGTTCTCTGCATGATGCACAGAATGAGGTGCACTTGTCTTGTCAGAAAGTGAGACATTTTTATTTCGTACATGATTTAGAAGGGCATTCATCTCTTGGATGGAGTAAAACTTAATGGCCAGTGAGCTTCGCCTTTTCCTTTTACTGTTCAAGTTATAATTTCCTCTTCCTGTGCTTTCCTCTTGATGGTTTTCTGAAATAAATTTACTGTCCTTTCCATCAGTTGGAAGTTCTTCTGCAACGTTCATTTGGCCTTCCCCATTGCTCAGCAAGTGTTCACCTGCAGACATATTCCCATGATCTATTTCATAATTGCTTTGGCTTCTATTCTCAAATACCAAGTCAGCCTTTCCATCTCTTGTGCTAGCTAAAAATAAGCCCTCTTCTGCTGTGGCTGATGTGTGATTTGACTGGAATGTTTCAGCCCTGACTGGGGGAAGAGGAACGATATGAGTTTCTAAGAGCTTATAGGCATTTGTGGATTCACTGCTATTTATAGCTGCCAGATCTGAGCCAACTGCCTCCTCAGAACTCACGGCATCAGTGCCTTCATACTGTTCCCAGGCCAGTGCTGTAAGGTTTTGTTTTTCTTCATCGCCTTTTGCCTTCCTTGAGCTTCGGATAGAGTAAGAAGCTGCCAGGTAATCCTGATAATCCAAATCCTCCTTATCTCCCTCTTCTTGAAGATCTTCTTCAACTGAGGTCGAAACAGCCTTTTTCTCAGTCTTGGTGTAAGTGATATCCATAACATCATATGCGTCATCTTCCTCATAGTCACATCTAGCATCTCTGAATCTCAGCCTCATGCCGTAACTCATCTCTGGGGTACCCCAGGATGCTAAAAGCCAGGTACCTGGAAATGAAATAAAAGTGTTCTTCTCAGATGCAGTAGTTACATTATAGACAATGTCCGCTCTCGTAAGTGGTCAGGGCAAGTTGCTGGGTTTGTTTCTACAGCACTTGCTATAGCAGAGTGCTAATCCTCAACTAGGATTTCCATGAGCTCTCATTGCAATAAAAAAAAGTTAATAAATGTAAATAAAGAATAGCCCATATAAATACATGTATAGTATATATATACATAATATAAATAAATCTAAAACCATATATAGAATATATAAAAGTATATACAGAGAGAATCTATGATTCTATGATTCAAAGAGCTGGAGCTCTTCTCCACAGATTAAGCTGCAGCTAGAACCTGAGTCCAAAATTCGCCCATGAAAGACACGGAAATGAAAAAGAAAGAAACAATATAAAGGATCCTGTGTTTAGATCTAGATCCAAGATTGGGATCTTTTGAGATAAAGCTTTAATTTTGTCCTGTCCTTAGTGTTGTAAACTCATCACACAGATGCAGCATTCAGAACAGAACAAATACATTCTGAGGCCATGTTGACAAACATCTGACAAACATGGTATTTTAAAAGCTTTTGAATACATGAAGTATGATCTTTAAAAGAATAAAAAGTAATTTGTGATTCCAATCTGGACACAAAACATTAGGCTGCCGAACTGAGGCACCTTAGATTAACTTAAAATTTTTAATAATTCCTCCAAAACCTACTCAGAAGATAAGTTCTCCATTTGAAACTAGGGTCTGCAGAGAACAATCTCTTTCCCTAAAGGGTATCAAATCAAGTTCTTTGCTTGTTACAGTTTGATTTCGGAACAAGCAGAAATGACAGAATAGATAGAATTAATAAAAAAAGGCTGGTTTTCTCAAGCTCTGTTAAAAGGGTCACATACAATTTTTCTGTATTTACTAGAGTTTGAAGTGACCTGGGTAACTTTCCTTATTTCTAACAACAGCATATTTACAAAAGAAAACATGCCTTAGACAGAAAGAACAGATCACATAGCAAAATCAAGCAAGAGTACAACTTCATTACTGGGGAGGTTTCCATAAAGTCTGATGGAGTTTTAAGGATCGCCTAGCCATGAACATAAAAAACACTTAACACACAATGTATTTTTAACTTATAGGATCTTAATGCTGTGCAATCACTAAAAAGAAGCTTTGAAAACAAAATAATTCATTATTTAAATAGATAACGGAAGATATAGATAATAGATAGGAAAAGGATACCTAAACCTTGTGGGATTTTAGGAGAACCACTAAACACTCACACCTTCAATGAGGAATAATCTCTGTCCTTTTGCAGGTAATTCTGTAAGTGTGGACTACATGTGTTCTAGTGTCACCTTTTCAAGATATGGTATTAATCCTAGTCAGACACTGAGATGTATACCGAAGGACCAGTGATCCAATTCAGTCAGACTGACTTTACTGCTGCTAAATGACCACAAGCCTAAGGTGAGGTGTAGCCACTTTGCCCAATAATGACTAGCATGATTTGACAGTCTTGATCCATTCTAGCTAAGTCAGGATGGACAAGTATGTGACAAAATTGAGAATCATGCAGTGGTGTTGATACTGGATTGTTTCCAAAGACAATCTTAGAATTACCTTAAAATGGTCATTGCTAATCCCAATACTAATTGTGAAGTGGAAAAAAAAAAGGCAACACACAATAAAAAAAAAAACCAAGAAAAAGAGCCGAAGTACAGCATACAATTATGCTATGTGCCAAGTCTGGGTAGCCAACAAAACTCCATACACATCAGTTGCATTGGGGAACTATTAAACATTTTCCAGCACTATGTTTATCTGAAAAAGCTTTCTTTCCAATTAGCTAAGTCCTTATAGACTCGAGATTAAATAACAATGTCTTACAAGAGCTGTCAAAAACTATAGTATAACCACTTACCAACATTGTCCATTTCCACTGTAACTGATTCTCCACTCATTGGGAAAAGGCTCAACACATCTTCGTATTTCCCTTGATACAGAAAAGAGTGCCCAGAAAGGCGAACAGAGACAATCTCATCATGAGTGCCAACACTGGAGAAGTGCCACTGAACCACGCTATCTTGGCAAAATCCAAGGACTTCACTGCTGTCAGACACATAGCCATTTATTGCTAAAAGGAAAGCAAAATAAAAATGGCCTCAATATTTTCAGAGTAAGACTTTTAAAACCTCCTGTTCTTTGATGTCGGTCCACTGAACTGGACTCACATTTACACCTGGAAAGAGGCTGGCACAGGGCTGAAACCACAATAACCTTGATGGAGATTCCAGCTCTGGAAATAGTATCTCTAAGTCAGCAGGGTGCTGCATCAAAGTTAAATAATCCTTGCCTTAGCTTCAGGGTCCAGAGACAGCCTGGTCCCTAAAATATTGCATATTTCTGTGCAGTGCCACCTGGCACCTTTAGAGGTCCACTTACTCTCTAGATAATTCCCTGATAGCACTACATTTGAGAACAAGCAATCACCACACGCTCAGGTTCACATGAGCTTTCATTATATTCACACTGATATCTCACTCACTGTGCATTATGTTTGAGTTATAGAACTTGGGATCATCCCTTTTAACACTGGCAGGGTTGCTGCAGTAGTCCTTGATGTTATCCTCTATATACCAGCTCTTATTTTCATCGAACACAGCAAACATTGCCTGCTGCTCCACATCTGCCTTTTTCTGAAAGACATAGCAGTTGGATTTTATGAGAGGAGACATGTATTAAGGACTCAATCCTTCTATCTTTCTTACTTACTACATAAGCAATATAAACTTCACCAGAGTTGTGGTAAGCGTGATCGAAGGGCTAAGTGAAAGGGAGTAGGGAGTCAAGACTTCAAGGTGAGAATCCTGTTACTGCAACCAACCTGTGGTGGAGCACTGAGCAAGCCACTAGCACTGCTGATATGCAGATGGTATATGACTGGACTCTGCAAAAGGACCAGCCTCCTGGTTTGACCTGAGCACAAGATTTTGACATTTTGCTCTCCCAAGTGATGCTCAAGCCTTTGCCACAGATGGCAAAGAAAACCTCTCACCCAGAACTCTCCCCTGCTGTTTGGGTTGCTCTGGATTCAGCGATGCCTGAGATTGTCAGACCCTGTTGAGTTATGTTTGTTACAGAAAAGGACCAGCTCAGATCTGAATGTATTAGGAGTATGAAGGTATAACAGCAGCAGGAAAGTTTATTAAGTCTAGAAATAGACTTTCAAGTCAGGCCAACCTTTTGTTGAAATGCTGCTCGTGCTAAGAAAATCAGAATATAATTCCTCTACTGCTGTGGGCAGTTAGAGGACTGTTTCTTCAAGTCATTTCTTTACGTCCCTATTGGTTTAATTGCTCTCTACCTGACAGTTCTCTAAGGGGACGAAAACTAAATTCACTGTGGATCAAATATTATTATTTGAGCAAAATCTGTCTCTGAGAAGTTGCCAAACATGTTACCTGCACACCCTTCTGTGTCAATGCTTCACTTTTACAAATCAGAAGTGGGCCAATCAGTCCAGAGGCTATATCTCTCTCAATATCTACAGCACTATGATATAGTCTTGTTATACATTGTGCATCCTGTGCAGTGGGTTGGTCCATTTTAGCTATTTTCCATTCATAAGTATATGTCTTCCCTGGTTCAATTCCTCTACTCTGGGTGCCATTGCCTAAAAGAAGAATAAAGAAGGAGAAAAGTAATGATACAAACTTAGAGCCAGATCTTTATACAACACCAGGCTGCACCTTTTAACAAAATTGGTGCAGTTATGCCATTTCAAGCTGCCTCTGAGATGACTGGAAGTTCAGCATGAACTTTTGTCTCTAAACTCACAAACAAGAGCAGAAAACTAAGAATCCAAGAAAGGGTATTTGTCTATGCTTTGCAGTAATAACTTGGTTTCTCTATAAGGCAGCACAACAGGTCAGCAGAAGCAGAGCACAGAACTGAGGTCTCCCAGTCACGCACATTCCTAGCCACAGCATCCCCTTCAAAACAATGAAACCCTCCACAACAGTTAGTGGATGCAAATGTAAGTCACAAATTTCTTACTTGTGGGATCCAGAGGATAATCAACTCCTTCTGCATTCTTTGGAAGTGTCACTCCATGGAAGTAAATGCTGTAGGGTCGACTGGCCTTATTTTTGAATACAATCTATATTGGTAGGCAAATGAGAAAAAAGAAGTCTAGTGTTCAGCAAATCCTTGTCTGAATACATAAAAGTTTCAACTACAGCAGAATTTGTCTGACTTCAGCCCAGGAAGTGCTGGAAAGCCAAGGGGATGTCTTAAATATTGTCTGATAATATAAACCCACAGTCTAAATGCTGCTGGTACCCTGCTGCTGGGCTTTGTAGAGCCTATCAGGTGAAGCTTCTTATACCTGGTCTCTGGCAAATCTACAAAGAACATTTCTTCCAGCTACTAGGCACACACTACCTCAGGGAATATGAGGCTATTGACTAAAGTTCTTAAGAATCTTCAATATGGGAGAAAACAAATTTAAACAGATTTAAAAATAAACTTGGTCCCAGATTCCAAGACCCAAAAGGGATATGGGAGGAAAAGGCAAAGTGTCCTGCCTGTTCTTGATAAAATCAGAAAAAAAAGAAGAAATGTGCTAAACTCAAATTCAGAGTCATGGTGGCAACTAAAGGTCATGAGACTTTGTGATGCATCATTAAGTGACAACAGCAAGACAAGTGGAGGTGACAGCAGCACAAGCTTGTAATGCAAATGTTATGAAACTACAAAACTCCATGAAAGAACGTTTAACTATGAAAACTCAGTACCGTTGTCTAAAACAGACAGAAAAAAAATAACATAAGGAATGAGGAGCTCATGACGTTTGGCCTCATATCTAAATCCCCCCAGAAGTTCACCTGGGTCTAGCTTTTTTCCATTTTTGACCAGTGTGAACATATATTTTACAAGAGTGTGAGTGAAGCGCATTTATGTCATGGAATAAAGCACAATCATGGAAACTATAAAGGGAAAGCTGAAAAGTTTAAGCTAAACACCGTCACTTATCATTGTAACTTTTAATAGGGCCAATATTTACAACAGTAGCTATATTTTTTGACCAAAAAAAATCTAAATCAAACTAGTTCTTCTACACCTCTGCCCAAGGGAAAATTATGCTATAGCATAAATAATCGCTGAATTTATGTTACTTACTTTGACTTTGTCATTGAGTTGAGCTCTGATAATAGGGCCCAAGATTCCAGTTTCTTTGGGACGAGGATTTTCCAGACGTTTAGTGAAGCTGGCATCAGAATATTGTCTAAAAATAGCCTTTTTATACTTTTTACCTATGAGATTTGAGAAGTTTTCCAAGTGCTGTGCTTTATAGTATCTTAAAAATAAAGGAAAAGACAAATGATCAACAAAACTTGAATAGTTACATCTACTAGAATACAGAATTAGTACTCAAGCAACTGGTAGAAACCTCACTGCTTGAAAAAAAATCCAAACTCTAAACTAACCTTATGCTCTTCACCCGAAATTCTAACCTAAATTAGGTACGAAGCAGCTTGGAACATTATTTGTGTTTCAGTATCATATCTGACCAGTTAGTATCAGGGTCTACATTTAATTTAATGGGGTATACACGCAAGAAGGAAACAAACTTCAGCAGGAGCTACATTTCCAAGATAATTTAGCAGAAATCACTGTTGTCCTTTTACAAAGGCACAGATGACCATAGGGGGAAAAAAAAAAATTTGCTTGTAGTAGCAAAGACTCTAGGAGAGACAGGAACAGATAATCCTGGTGAAGCACCACACAATAAGTAGTGTTATACTCAGGTTTAAAAACATTAGAATTGTTAATGCTGAGAGCAAAACTAAGATAAATACTGGGAAGAAACAGAGTAACATGTTTGTCATGTCACTTGTGCTTCAAAAAAGGTTACTGAACAGGGATAAACTCTAATTTTGAACAAAGGAGGAAAAATCAGAGCACTAAAGTGGTTAAGTAATGCCGCCATGTAACTAGCAGGGAAAGATATAAAAGTTTGCTCCATGCAGTCTGAGAGCAAATAAGAAGGGAAGCAAATCATACCAATGAAGGAAGAATACTCAGAGTTATGCGAATACTATATTCTAAGGAGTCATATGGAACTGTAACCCCATACAGGGTAAGGAATTTGTATTGTTCTGCTAAAAACCTTAAAGGTTCTTATGAACATCAGGTTGTAAAGTCAGCAGTACTCTAGCAGTAGGGAACTGACAGATTGCAAATTTAATCTTGCAGTGCACTGGCAGCATTGTGTACTGTGACCTCCAATATGTTACAGAATTCCTTCTATTTACCCTAAGTTAAACAAAATAGCCCAACATGCTTACTTATTAAAACTTCTACTACATCTACATTGGTGCCATGCAAAGGTCATTTCTCCCACTGTGTAAACACTTCATTTTACTGACCTTTTAAAAACTTCTATTCTCCAGAAATATTCCCTCCCTCCCTTTCCCTTCCTCTTAAGGATTGTTTATTTCAGCAGAATTCATTTTGGGAAGTAATTTAGAAAATAGGCTTGTCTGCTACTTAGGGCATTTCCTAAGTCATCTTCATATTTTGGGCTCCCTGTGAGATGCAAAAGAAGGTATCCACTTTTGGGGTCCTCAGCAAAGGAAGTCATTGACACACTGGTGGGAGTCCAGTGGAGGGCCACCACAGTGATTAGGGAGCTAGAGCACATGACAGAGACACAAAATCTCAGCTTATTCAGTCATGCGAAGACACAGCTAAGGGAGCATCTTACTTTTAGCTTCAACTATGAAATGCTAGGTTATAGAGAAAACAGAACCAGACTCTTCTCAGAGTTGCATAGTGAAGAGGTGAGACACAATAGACACGAGCTGCAACATGAGAAAGTCTGATTACATATAAGGAAAAAACTTCAGTGTGAGGTTGCAAATGTGCCCAGAGAAGTTGAAGAGTCTCCATCCTTGGAGATAATGAAAACCTAACTGGATAAGACCCTGTACAACTGGATCCAGCTTTGCCGTTGGATACCCAGAGGTCCTCTCCAACCTGAATTATTCTGTGATTTCATGTTAACATTCCATATTATGCTGACGAAGTATTACTTTACCTATCAAGGCTGTCTGGAATATTTGGGGCATAATCCCAAGTGACTTCTTCTGCAGCAATGAAATATTCCCAGCTTTTGACCATAAGACGTTCTTTATAGGAGAGACGACTCTTCTTCACCATTTTGTCCCCACAGTCTCTTACAGTGAGGTAACCGTGCATTCCAGCTAAGTGAGAAGAAAGAGTACCATAGTGATTTTCCATTTATGAACCCTTACTACTTTGGCTGCATTTCTCATTTCTTTAGCTAAGGCTGCCAGCAGATGTTTGTTCATCTGATTGCCATCTTTTCAGGCTTGAAAAGGCTGCGCGTGTGTAGACTATATATAGGCTGGCAGCCTTCCAAAGAGCCCACATTAATCAAATGGAATACAGAAGCTCTCCCAACTAGCCCTCTTCGACAATACCAGCTGAACAGATAATAGCTATGTTTTTCCTTTTTGTTTTTTTTTGTGGGGGGTTGTTTGTTATTTTTTTTTTCCCCAAAACATGTCTTCCAGCTCTTGTAAGAGAGACATTTCTCTTGTTCTTTAAAACAGAATTCTGATCACTGCTGAGAGAGATACCCACTTTCAAATGATGAACAGCAAATATTTCATCAGATTGAGTGACCCTTAGCTGGAAGTGTTCGGTTTCTCAGGAATAGGTGGTTCATTTTATAACGGCGCTTATCTGAACAGTTCACAGAGTCTAAGATGCTGGAGTACTGATTCACTGTTGCTCTTTTATCTGCACACAGCAGTAAAGTTGCAGATAAGAACACCTTTTAGTTCACTGTGCACTTCTCATTCCAATAGAATGCCCTGTTCTCCAGGCGTTTCTTAGCGAAATGACAACGATCTGAAACACAGTAACTATACCATTGCAAAACAGTAGAAGACATTTGGGACATAAAGAGGAGGACAGCTCTACAGTCACTTAATAAATAGATGTTTCCTTGCCTTGCAGGTGCTTTTGGACAAGAGAAGATATCAGCCACCTTCCTTCCTCACTCACTGTCATGTTTACTGTGGTTGATGTTCCTCCCACCAGGTTAACAGTAGAAACCCGGTGATGTCTTTGCTCCATGGACTGGCCATTGATATGAATGGAGAAAATTTCTGGTTTGGAACTCATTCCTATCAAATGCCAGCTAATGTTGTCATATGCGCAAGCCTCTAAATCTGAAAGAGAAATGAGAGTAGCGTTCAGAATACAGGCAAATCATGCAAGTTCCCTACGCACACTAGGTCTGAAGGGAATCTTTGCTCGAAACATTACAAATAAATCTGACTCCTGTGATCAGTGTTTGCAACAAGAGGTCAATTTCAGAAGCTTGTAAATGGAACAGATACCAAAATCCTGTACATCAGTGGAAGATAGGTGTTTAAATCTTACATGCAAGTGACAACCTGACTTATAGTGAGCTGGGGAAGAAGGAAGAAAAGCAGTAGCCTCTTTTGGAAAACTGATCTGTCCTTGTCGGGGTGGGGGGGGGGGGGAAGAAAAAGGCAGGGACCTAAGCTAAAGAATGAGGTTTTATCTATTGACAGTAACTACCCTATCCAATATTTGTTTAAAAAAAGCCACCTAAGACTATCTTTTGTATTTGCTCAATGGATTGGACAGAGATATGAAAGTAATTCCTTAGGAGAACAAGAGGAAAACACTAGCAACAGAATAATCCCATTATCACCTTCTTAGTCTTCCCACTTAATTGTCTAATTTATTGGTGACTGACTTTCCACTTTCAGGAAGTTCTTCACCTATTATGTTCTATATGCTGTAAAACCAGCAGTTCACTTAACTACATCACACTCTCCCCATCAGGGATTTCTTATTTGTTCAAGTTAGTAATCCCGTTCCTAGAGGAGAACTCTTCTTAGAGGTAATCTTGTGGTTCTTATCAACCATATGGCATAACTTCCTTGTAGCAGCACAGTTTCTCCTCTAGAATTTAGATGCTCACAGACATGTTCTAAAAAAGGCTGTACCCCATTCCTCCACATTCCTGTTCTCTTGCATAAAAACCAAACAAAGGTAACTTCTTTACTTTCAGGGTGACAGAGAAGTGGCACAGGCTTCCCAGGGAGGTTGTGAAGTCTCCTTCCCAAGAAATATTCACAACCCACCTGGACATGGTCCTGTGCCCCCTGCTCTAGGTGTGCCTGCTCACGCAGCGGCGTTGGACAAGATGATCTCCAGGGGTGCCTTCCAACCCCTACTGTTCTGTGATATTCAGTCTTCATCAATGTTAATTTCATTTCATGTAAGCCTGAACAATACCTGGTAATGTTCCATCAGTGTAGCCATTAATTGTGTACTTGAGTGATGCCGATCTTTGCCAGCTCTTGTTTTCATCAAACACACCAAACATCAGCACATACTCCTTGTTGAAAAGTTTCTGTGACCCATCCTCATTTAGGCTTCCTATGAAGAAGAAACAACAGGTCTTAATTCGAAGCATAAGTAAAGCAGTTTTCACATCAATGTAGTGGTGTTGTGATTTAATGAGCTTGCTTCTCCTGTTAGCATGTACTGGCTAAGCCTGACTAAAACAAGACCTTAAGAAAGCTCATAAAGTGATTTTATTTCTGAAAGTAGTTTTGGGTTGGATCACCATGAAATCAAGTCTGTAATATCACAGATGAGATTAAACAACATGCAATCAGTTGTCTCAGACAATTCCGGCAACGTGTTGTAGGGATTGCCTTAATGAATGGGAGTGCCTAACAGGCTTCTGTCCACAATCAGTTGCTGCCCTCTCTTTGGCGCCATGAGGCAAGGAGAAGAATGATGGCAGAGTCAGCTGCAGTGTGAACGCTGCCTTTTCAAACACTACACTGAGATCATCAGCTCTTTCAAAAGGCATAACAACGACCACTTGGCAAACCACCTTTACATACAAAAGACTGTCAAATACTGCTGAATTTGATCAGTTATAAGAAACCATCTAGATGAGTTTGTGATACAGGTGTGATTTCTATCAACAAGTAGAATTCATTCTGGACATCCCACACAGAACTGGTGTGATTTTACTGATTCTTTCTGCAGTTTGCTCACATCAAAAACTTCCATTTGCTACTTTCGATACATAATCCAGGACTAAAATAGATGTCCTTCTGGACTGCAGAAGCTAAAAATTTGTGAGTTTGCTCGTTATTCTACTTAGGAAGAGGCACTGGCAGCAGAAGCAGTTATCTTTTCTATAATCCTTTTTATTTACGAGAGGCTAAAAAGTCCTGTTTTCCTACACAAAAGAAGTCTCAGCTCAACAGAGGAATTTATCTGCTTGTCATGCAAAGATCATTCAGTCAGTGCTTTAACTCAATAGTCCACTTATTACCTTCCCAGGTTATACCACCTATGCTGCTCCAAATGTGTCAGACTGTGGTGGGTTGACCCCAGCCAGCAGCCAAGCACCCACACAGCGACTTCAGTGCTTCCCTGCCCCTGTTGGACAGGGGAGAGAACAGGAAGAGCAACAGTAAGAAAACTTGTGGGTGGATAAAGATGGTTCAACAGGTGAAGGAGAGAGGGGAAAAAACCCAAGCAACATGAAGGAAAATCACTCATCATCTCCCACAAGCAGACTGATACCCAGCCAGTCTCTCAGGAACAGCCACCTTGGGAGTCAACACCCCTCATTCCCCTGCACTGTGTCTTCTTCCTGTACCTCCAGCTTTTATTGCTGAGAATGATGTTATATGGTAGGAAATATGCCATTGGCCAAATTGATTAATCTGTCCAGTTGTGTCCCCTCCCAACCTCTTGCCCACCCCAGCCTTCTAGCTGGGGAGGTCTGAGCAGGAAAAAGAGAAAGCCGTGACACTGTGCAAGCACTATTCAGCAATAGCTACAAAGTGGGTGTATTATCAACACTGTTCAGCCACAAATCCAAAACATAGCACCATATAAGCTGCTGTGAAGAAACTTAACTCCATACCAGCCAGACCAAATACACAGGCATGTTGCACACCTACCACATGCAGTGCACAGTCAAAGAAACCATGTTCAGAAATCTTAAAAATTTGAGTAACTAGTCATTTGTCTTTGCTCTAGCTAGAAACATATGCTCAAATTGTCTTGAAGGTAGCAAACCAATCCACCTCAACCAACTCTAGCCCACAATATATGCATGAAATTGAGAAGCCTGAGAAGGAAGGAAAGCAAGTCATTCCAAAGGATTTGTCCAGATTAACTCCACCAGTATTCCATTAAATGCACACATACACATGAACACAGAGAAAGAAAACTGAAGAAAATAAGGAAAATAACATGTCCTAGATAATACTAAAAGCACTAATTCTCAAAAAACTTCAGGAAGAACATCATTAATACTAATGCAACTCCTTTGAGGTGATACGAGTAGGTGTGTTCTGCAATTAAATGGATATCTATCAGTGAGAAGAGTGCCCTTGTACAACCCACACTGAACCATTTTATGTTCACTTTCAGGAAAGCTTCGAAGTCCACGTCCCTGCAGTCTGCAGTCTATACAAAAAGTGAGAGTCAAACTGCAGGGAAAGAATCAAGCTAAATAACTCACAGAACTTTCATTAAAAGAAGCATATATCAACTTGGAAAAATTTAGGATCAGCAAGTAGTTTAAGTAGCTTACACAGTAGTATGCTGTTTTGAACTCCCCTCAAATCAGTGGCATGTACCTGGCAGTTAGTTACAAATCCTACAGGACACCTGTTCATATTAGCAGAGACAGCATTCAATGACTCAAACTGCCAAAGTATCAAGTCCCTAATCACATACAAAGCAATCTTAAAAGACTTATAATCTGTTCAAATTTGTCCATATTTTCAAATGAATAGCAAAAGACACTGCTCTGTGATTTCAAACCCTTGTTACAGAAGGGAGTGCTACAGCCTCTTGATCAGACAGCCTTTAGAAGGCATGGGTAAAACAATTATTTCCTGCCTTATTCTCTGGAATGGCTGAACCATTTTGAATGAAGCTGTAAAAAATACATTATTCTAAGTCAGGAAGTTTGAGGTCATATATGGAACCAGTACAGGCATATGCATCTATTTATAGTGTCTGTCCATCCTATAATTATAGGATGGATGCTATAGTTATAGGATAGATCTGCATGAAAGTTGGATTTTAAGACATTAACATCTAAAAGAAAGATGTTGAAATCCATTTACTTT
This sequence comes from Phalacrocorax carbo, assembly GCF_963921805.1. Lineage (NCBI taxonomy): Eukaryota > Metazoa > Chordata > Aves > Suliformes > Phalacrocoracidae > Phalacrocorax > Phalacrocorax carbo. Next base: position 92,532,117 of record NC_087513.1, on the reverse strand, counting down.
ACACTGCATGTAAAGATGTGGAAAGGAAAATAATATATCTTCCCTCATTATCATAAAACCTTAACTTTATTAAGAAATGAAGCTGTATTTATTATCTTATAGAAGTCTTAAAGCATTTCATTACCTTTTTTACAGATAAGCAGTGCTCCAATCAGACCAGAGTTAAAATCCATTACCATGTTCTCGTGGGAATAATACGCATAAGTAAGACAAGGAAGGTCAGCTTCTCTTGGACCAATTTCTTCTGTTATGTCCCACACATACGTGTAGACCTGGCCTGGAAGTACAGCATCATCTCGTTTTTCTGCAGATGATGTTCTGTCATCATACAGGGAGCCTGCCAAGAAAAGAGTCAGTTGGATGGCATGAAGACAAAGAGCAATTGAAGCATGTGGAATGTCCTCCAGATCAATTCCAGAAGCTTGGTTTGTTTCTTGCCTATATGATACTTCAGCTTCAAAGAGATAACTCATGATTCTGTCACATTGTGGACAATGGCTCAGGCAGAGTAGCTATTCCACCATCCTGTTTCTTACAGATTAAAGGTTTCCTAGAACTGTCATCACTGCCAAAAAGTAGGGCTCTTCATCAGTCTGACTAGGGTTAGGACAGCATGAAGCTTCAGCCTCTGCTCACTGATGCTCTGTGGAGGAATACCACCCATTTTGTCAACTTTCTAATTGTCTCTCATAAAGCCATTGCGCAGGCTAGCATTGCCTTGCTGCCTTAGACCTTCTGTGCACTGCGTATCCAGATGGCAGTGATGGCTCATATATATGCCTACCATATCCAGCAAATCTGCATGGATAAAGGGGAGCCAAAGAATCAAAATCCTAGGTCCAAAAGGCACATTAATAAGATAGTCAAATTGAATTGCCTATCACTTCCAATAACATGTTCTGTTCAACTCCATGAGATGGGGTTGCAAAACTCTTTTTGTACCAACACAACAAACAAAGCCTTAAATAAATTTGTAGCCTGTGGGTCAGAGCTCTGGCTGAGCACCCAGGGCAGGGCAATCCAAGAAGCATGGGCAATCAAACTCAATCTGTGCTAGTGCAGACATTTAACCATCAATTTGGTCACAGTTTATGATCTCTTTTTGCTAGTCTCATGAGGGTTCCAGGAACAAAACACCACAAAGCTGAGCATGACATGCTGAGTATCAGAACAACATTATCAGCACTGTCAACTGCCTTTACCAATAATGCCTTGATGTACGCTACGGCAAGGGATTTGGGGAAGACCTGTGTTTAAGAGTCTGTGTGTCCTGAAATAGAATATTTTGCAATTACATGGGGCTTAGACCAGATGACCTCCAGAGGTGCCTTCCAACCTCAACAACTCTGATTCAGTGAAACGGTATTAGCACACAGGCAGCTGGTCAGGAGACTGCATGTCAGATGACACTTACATTCCTAGTGTTACACTGATGAAACAGAATGGAGCTAATAATGGGCGTGAAGTTTTAATCCAGGACCAACAGATACTTGTGTTAAACATATCTTCAAATATTGGTCTGGGCCCATCTCAATTTTTCATGCAGTAGTCTAGAAGTAAATGAACACGGAGTTTTTACAATATTTACCTTCTGCATTTTTATTGTAAACTATGCCTTGAGGATGAATGCTGACTGGCTTGTCAGCCATATTCTTAAGGTGAACTACTAAAGTATCTCCCACTTCAGCACGCAGAGTTGGTCCCAGAAGTCCTGCAGTTTTTCAAGATAAAGAGAAAGGAAAATGTGAGCAAAACTATGTTTAGTGAAACAAAGAGTTCTCTCCCCCATTAGAGAACATGAGCTCTCAAAGTACAAGTTGCAAAATTAATACAGGCAGAGAATGCAATACCACTGCAATGAAGATCTACCTGTAAAAGGCACATGGGGATTTAAAACCTGCAGCTCAGTCAGAAATTTTATAAATTGTGTATCTGGCAACCAGCACTTATAAATCACAGGAAAAATGGTAGATTGCCAGGGGCGGGGGTTGGTGGTGGTGTGGTGGTGGCGGGGAGTTATTTCCAGATACAGAAAATTTATCAAAAGGTTCATGCTGAGGTTCATTGGGAATTTCTAGGAATTCTTCACATACAATTTAAACAGTTTTAGGAAGGCAGACATTTTATAGCTTAAGAGTTTAGAGAAAGGCATTCACAAGCACATTTCTTTGAGTAGCACTCACAATGCCAGAAGCCACAGAACAAAATCTTTTGACCCCAAAATGTTATCTAAAGAAAATCAGTTCCATGCTGTGAATTTCTTGAGGCATGGCCTGCAAAAGGTTTCAAGAGGTGCTTGTATCCCTGCTCCCCATGTTGCAAAAATAAGCAATGGAAGAAACCTGCTAAGACAATCCTTGGCTTGTTAATCTCTTTCCTTGTAAACTATTTTGTAAATCTCTTTCTCTGAAAAGAAAGAAGCAGTTTCAGAAAGCACAGGAGAACAAACAGAACTGGAAGGAATCAGATCATAGACTAGACCTTTCAGAGCAACTTGCAGAAATTTAATGTCACCAACCTCACGCACATTTACTTTGAAATCTAAATACCTAACATCTGAAGTTATTTTACCTATTAACATGAAGTGCAAACAGACTATGTAAGTACTCTGTGTAAGTATCAGAACACAAGTACCATACTTATGTATGGCATAAGTACGAGAACTTGCCTCCATCCATTTAAAGTATCTTCAAGCAGTAACAGACGCAAAGGCAAGGGGACATCTTTCACACCCAACCTCATAGTTTTTCTTTTCCTTTTCACTGATCTATCAGAAACATATTTAGCCTTAGGCTCTTCCCATGTGAATTTATGTTGTCACCACTGTGACTGTGCCATACAAGTCTAAATGTGTACGGGAAGGCTCATCAGATGCTGAGAAACAAAGAGAACAACTTTGTACGGTGCAGGCAGCACTGAGCCCCAGCTTCTGAAAATCCAACCTCTCTATGACATTTGAAAGCACAGTGCACTGTAAAGACCGCATCCCCTGTGCCTATCTGGTTTATGTGCAAAACAGTGGACACAAAAATACAAGCTTGCTTAGCTTGTTACTGGCTTTATAACAAAGAATAAAAAAAAAATACTCAGAAGATTTCCTTCCTATTTACCTGCAAATGTATTTGCTGGCTTTTCTTTTTTGAAATCCACTTCATATTCTCTGTAAGAAATTTTCTTAAACACAGGATCTGAATGTTCCAATCTGCAACCAAGAGAGTTACAAACAAAAATTAAAAGGACAGATTCCCAGAGATGCCACTGCTCTTTACAGATACCTCAGAGGATGAATCCTGGAATTACATTTAATCACTTGTACATTTTGCTGAAGGCAAGGCACACAGTTCAAATCCTTGTAGTGTCTTCCCATCTCCCTCTTACTCTATTGAACCTATGATGTTCCTGAGCCAGGCCATTTCATATTAGACATTCAATTACAGTACCTAACACAGCTTAGCCCTGATTTTGCTGGTGATTTCTATAGGTACTTTTGACTCTGCAATGAAGATGTCTTTGTTTTGCCCATTTAAGACAAAGAGGAAGATATCTTGAGCACGCTTAACCTAGAAAGCATCCGACAAAACAAAGCGGCTGAATTTCTCTTTACTCAGCCCCATGCTTGAACTTCAAGACTCACCACAAGGATTCTACATAATCAACAGCAAGCTCCTGTAGCAGCAGTGACCTTGGAGGCAAGCACAACACTGTTCCCTGACAACTAAGGATCTCATAGCAAGGCAGAAGATTGCTTTCTGAGAAACACTGCAAGTGATCTTAGTCTTGTTATGTAAATGAATCAGGCACCCAGGAGACCACACAATGTTTTCATAGAAAACATTTAGGCAAGCAGAAGGAAAACAGCACACAACACGTCTGGGATGGAAATAATGATGATAAGAGGGCTGGAGAGATAACAGCCTGTATTTAGTTTCACATTTACTGGTTGATTTCTTATAGTATGTATGATGACTGGATTTGACAATAATTCCACTTGCTTTTTTTTTTGCAATGCCCTTTCAGGCACAATGATAGTGGGGAGCTGATGGGCTGCTCAAGCATAGAGAGGCTGTGCAGAGATAATGCGGTGAGCTTGCTTCAGTGACATCCAGGGTCCATAAGGGGGAGATCTCCTTTTGTAGAGGTCTTCTGTAAATCCCTCTGCTACGCTCTCTTACAACAGAAGAGTCAGGCAGAAGCGGTTCATGTTTCAATTCATTCCCCTTCTTTTAAATTCACTGATAAAATTTTGTTTCACTCTTTAAGGAGAAGGCCCCAATCCATAAGCTTCATTGACAAGTGCCACCCAAATGTGGCCATGTTCAATAGAATATGCACGTAAGACTACGGGGTGGAAGAGGAAATTTATCAATGCCAATTGTACAGCTAGAAGGAACAAAATACGTAGCTTACTAACCCTTCAGAAATCTCAGACTACGCAAGCAGGTCTCGTTACATAACTTTCAGGAATGGCAGCAGCAACACTGCACGCACAGAAAATAGTTTCATTTTGCTCTGAAGTGTCTTATAAACACCACTTGCACATGGTAACAAATCTCTACGATAAGACGACTGACACTCAGAGAAGTGAAGTGTCCTCTTCTAGCCTGTATGATTGGAAAATTAAGGAAATCGTTCAGGAAGAACCCATTTTCTTTTCAGCCTCTCTTCAGTTATTTACAGCCAAAAGCAGAAAAGTATCAGATTCTTATACTGTATTTAGATATTCAGCTTTTACTGAAATCAGAGCAAGTTACACGCCCACATGCATTTGGGATCCAAGCCATTAGCTCTTCCTTAGTGAGTATCTTTGTGGGGTTTTTTTGTTTGTTTGTGTTGGGTGTTTTAGTTTTTGGGTTTTTTTGAGATTTGTTTTTTTTTCCCCAAGCTAAATTTCTATAAGGTCTACAAAGTTCATCAGACCCATTTGGGATGTGACTTGCTCAAAATACATGAGATATCTCGACAGGCACTGTGCATGAAAAACTCCTAGCTAATCACAGTACTTCAGCTGAGGTTTGGGGCAGTCTGTGGGTCCCTACTGCATGAAAACTATCAACAGTGTGACGTTTAATGAAACAGCAATTAATGCTTATATTGATGCAGCCAGTGCAGATGAGAATGAAGTTCTAATGACTAAATTCACGTGCCCAGGTCAACACATAAAAGCATTTGGCTTCATATTCCTACATTAAAATCCTGTTTTCTTCTGTCTTTCCAGTTCAACATTATGCTTATACCAGTTGTATTGAACTTCCAAGGGGGCTTTTAGAAATACAGAAACTTTGTTTTAATTAATCTTGAAAAAAATATTAGTTGGAAAATCTAAATCTGAACTGGAGGCGTGCTTTCCATAACATCCGGAAGTGCAATACACTTAAAAATAATCACAAGCTAAAGAAAAACAAAGAAAACAAGCAATCCACCAATATATATATATAAAAATGCAGTAGTATCCAAATATACCCTTGAATGTAGGAGTAATTTGTACTGTTTCATGCCACTTCATGAACAAATAAAAGCTGTGTATGGTGACTATAGTGAACATCGCATAAGAATTCTAAATTACATCCAAGTTCTCTCATCTGTAGCATTGCACTTGCAGTGTTTAGAATCTTAAGGATAACAGTGGTAATACAAAGAAGATATTTAATTGCTTGATTGGCATATGCATGTAGGCTGGCCATTCTGCAATGCTATCAGAAAAAAACAATTGAAATTAGAATTTTAACTTAATAAAGTATGGCAATGCTTGATCCTACAACCTTTACTCGTCAGAACTCAGGATGGACATTTCACAAAAACTACTGAACAACTCAGAAACAACATAGCTAGTTCCAAAGTTCATCAGGCTCTGGATTAAGTGAAAGTGATAGTATCCAAATTAGAATTTGCTGAACGAATAAATATGTTCCAAAGTCTGGAAGTTTTTGAGATCTTACCAAACCATGGCTCAACTTAACATTGCTTAAAATCCATATACTAAAATAGTTACATTAAAAGAAACAAACAAGGAACACCAACCCACACAGAAGATGATTTAAGCAAGCCCTGAACATATTTAACAAAAGTGCTCTGCAAACATAAAACTAATTCTATCCACCAATGAAGTAAATAAAAAGGAGCTTTTAATACTTCACTGGCTCCACTTCAGATCATGCTTTTTAAGGTCACACAAGTTCCTCTGAAGTCAACAGATCAGATTCTAGAATTCCACAGGAGAGGGGAGACATAAAACACTTTCAGTCACAGGAGTAAAGTAGTTTCATCCTTCCTATCCTGTACGTTGTTACCTGGACTTTTCCTCAGATTCTTGTTTGTAGGTCCAGCTTGTGATCTGGGCAGCTACATAGTGCTCCCTGACCTTCATAGCTCCCACCACATGCTTCTCTGAGTCTGGCCACCATGAACCAAGCAGAAGCAAGAGAAAAAGACACATGCAGTGGAGTGCCATGTTACAGATGCCTGCTGATGCTGCTCTGGAAGACGAGGAAACTGCTGCTTTTATTGTTGTTGCTGCTTCTAACTTCCCCTCAGAAATGAAATAATCGTGATGCAAGAGGGTAACAGCAATTCGCTATGCTCAGGTCATTGCTCTTCACCTCCTCCTCCCCTTACTGACAGGGATCCAATAGAGATAAAAAAACTGTTTGAACTCCCTTCCTTCCCCTCCTCCACACCAACTTCAGTGAGAGCCAAGCACCAAGGAGAAGCAGCTTCAGCCCCACTACAGACTGGGTGGGTCATTGTCTACTGAAGCAGCAGGATATCAGAGGCAGAAAACAATTACTTAGATTACTTAAAATTACAGGATGCTTGAATTGCATGGTTAGGAAGAAGGGGGGCATATTTTCTATCTTGCCAGAAAACAGAAACGCAGCACATGCCTGGCACTAATGGAAATTTCCCAGTTAGATGCTCCACCTCCTAAGAAAGCATTCCCAGTTAGAAAGCAAAATGCTGAGGGATTAAGTGTGGAGACCTGAAGTGGATACAGAGCCAAGTCTAGTTCAAGTCTAGTTCAGATCACCATATATGGCATACTCATAACAGTAAGTTAGTAACCTTTCCAAACATGTTGTCAGCTTCAGTTTGGTTCCCACTACACCCTCAGGTATCTCAGGTAATGGATAATGAACAGCCTTCTCAGTGGCAGCTAACAGGTCAGCCCGAAGACTTGCCCATAGTCAGAATCCTTCTCATCTTGTCTTGATTAGGATCTATTTTAGGCATTTATCAAAAGAGAAACTATGAGGAAAATACCTTTTGATGAGCTAATTATCAGTGACAACTGTTATCACCAAAAATGTTTCCCTGCTTTTGCCGGTGCTGAGAAGTGTGCCAAAAAACCGAGAAAATTGCCAAGTGTGTTTCCTGTACATTGGTATTACTGGGAAAAGAAAAATCCCTACCTATTTTTTTCAAAGGTAGAAGATCAGACCTTTTTCAATAATGTTTTGCTAATGTTTTCATGCAAAAATAGCTAAAACCCCAAATCAAAAATAATTCCACCCCAGATGCAGACAAAAATAAGGACATTTCCTCAGGCTACTTGAAAAGAAAATGTGATCAATTCTAGGTTTGATTGTTCACCAGCAGAATGGTCTAGCTGGCAGCTTGGTTAATTATATCCAAGCTATATGGTACCAGATGGACTTAGAAGAGATAGGGAAGATGGTTGGAAAGAAACTGAAGACCATTAATAGCTAATGCTCCCTACCAAACTTCAGGATAGTTTGGTGCCTATGACTTTGGTGTCCAAGGGCCACTTTGACAGCCTAAGACTACAGACATCATGGAACAGTTTCAAGGCGGTTACCTCCTCATATATCTGCAAGGAGTTAATCACTTGTTCCCATGAGCAGCTTTGACACATACATTATGTATGAAAAGGATTCGAAACCCCAAATCCAGCAACAATTAAGTTGGACCAGAACATGTGCACTGATATTGAAGAGAAAATCTTAGGTAAACACAGTCCAATAGTATTTAATTACTCACTGACTATTGTTTTGATTAAGGAACACACCATAAACCTTGGTAAACTACTTCTATAATTTTAAAGTAAAAAGTTGTAACATTTGTCTCATTTCTACTCTGGTCCCAATCTCATCTCTGACTCAGGATCTAATTCAATGCTGGTGCTGAGTTTGATAGATGGTGTGAAAATGCCTGTAATTTAGATTTTTATGAAAGAAATCTCTGCGCAGATGGCCAACTCCTTTCTGCGATCCAAATCTGTTGGGAAGCAGCTGATGCTGAAGTTCCTGGCACATTCTGTTAAACCTAAGCCATCTTCAGTCTCATCTCAAGGTCTTCAACATTCTTACGGAAGCACACAGGAAATATATTGTGCATCCTTATCAGAACAGGAACCGATTCATGTCTGAGTCCAGTCTCCACAATGCTGTTCCTAAAAGTCCCTCCCTTACAGGGATTTGAGGAACTTCTTATATTCTTATGTGGCTGGAGGTGAAACTAAAATACACTTTAAGCAAGTCTTCCTGTAATTATGTTCAATGAACTCAGTGTTTGAATTTGAATCTTCCATCATAGGTTTCTAATACTTAATTCTTCCCTGTAATAAAAGCTAAAATATTGCAGCCTAAAAATTAATAACCAGCACACCTGCTTAAAACCCCTTGCTTTGTGACTGTGAGCTGGGAATCATCAAAGCTGACATCAGTTAGTTACTTCTCTTTTATCCATTTTGATGAATTTGGGTGTTGTATTTTTCCAGTTTCTTAGCCAATGAATCGTGCAGTACCAATCAAATGGTAAAAGGAATTAAAAATGCATTACATGAGGGAAATTACTTTCACAAGGGTGGCTGATAATACTAATCGTTTTAAAGAGGAGTATCAAATTAGACCAGATATACTTTCCATTAAGCTACAGTGATTAGCATGTGTTACCCTTCTTTAATCCTTTAAGAAGTCCAATATTGGCTATTCCTTTATTTTCTCTCCTTCCTGCACCTCTTAGGATTAATATAAGATTGAGCTGCCTGAAATTATCTGGGTCAGCCTGTTTGGCTTTTTTTCCCTTTTTTTTTTTTTCTTTAAGCTATTGCATCACATTGTCTCCTCTAGGCTTTGGGAAGTTTCTGTGTGTTCTGAAAATCATTACTAATAATCCAAAGACCTTGCTCCCTGTCACCTGACCATTAACCTCCAGTATCTGCAATTTTACCATGTCAGACACAGGATATAAGTCTAATATATGCATGTAATTTTTTCAGTCAGCATTGGTTGCCTGCAAGCTGTTACTATTAGTCACATGACAAGTGACTACAGAATACATTCTTCAGGCTGAAGTCTTACAAGACAATGCCACTTCACTGTCTACTCATATATGTAGCCATAATCTTAGCTTCTTCCACTTCACAACACTGCACATGCAGCAAACTTCATATTTTATCCTCATTGCTTATGCACATGTTCAAATGCAATTTACATTTGGTCACCAGCAACATCAAATGATCTTGCGGGCAAAAGCCATGCACAGAGGAGCACAGGTCTAGTCCATACTGGCAAGACAATCATTGCAGCACAATGAACAATGTTATTCCCAAAACTAAGCAGTACTTTGGGGATGTACTGACAGTGAAATGCCAGATGAAAAGAAAGCATGGAAAGAGAAGCATAAGCAATGCTTTTTAACACTAAAAGCAGCTCTGCAACTTCTAACTGGGGAAGATTACCATCTATTTGGTCACCCAGTAATTATGGTCCCGGATTCTTGTTGTGCTACGTGTGAAAACATACTAAAAGAGTAGACCCACAGTACTGCTCTAAGGCTGACCTTTAAAACTAGCTGGGATTGCCAGTTTTTCACCCAGAACAGCCTAAACCAAGCCTAAGCAATCAAGAGCAGATAAGTCAAAAAGAGCTGTAAAGGGGTGATTTGCAACTTTCTGCAAATCATAGATTAGGACCCACCATAAACTTTGTTCTGCTTCGTCACAAACGCTGTCCTAAATGCTAGCAGGTGGCTATATCCTGATGGCTGCCATCAGTTTTAACAATTGTATTACAGTAACTGAGAGGGAGCTAGTATAGAGAAGAAAAAGTTGTAAAGCAATTATTGAATTGGTTGCTAATAATGCCCTAACATCTCTCTCGCTCTCATTCAAACACACAAATCGATGCACAATGGTCCAGCAAGCGCACTTTGTTTAGCACAGGGTGAAAGGATTTCATGAGCAAACAAGGAGTTAATTATTGACCAGCAGTGAACACATGGTTCTGAATGTAGGTAAAAAGAGGGGGCACTTACCAAATCTGCCAGGCACAACTCAGAACAGAAGCCATCAGATAAATATCTTCACTTCTGGAAGAAGGCACTAAAGCCAAGAAAGGTTAATCTGTGAAATGGCTGATTTCAGAAGTTTGAAGTAGATGTACTGTGTCAAAAACCACATGAATAGGCAAAAAGAAAATATGGCAGAGAAACTTAGGCTTTCTTTCAGACAACTTATTCAACAGGAATACGTATATGCGTTTTGTATTTGACGGCAGCTCATACAGGAACACATTCTGTGTAACTCCTACAGGCAGGCAGGCCACGTAACTGGTGTGGTTATACACACACTGCAAAGCAGTAAGAATGTAGAACAGCATTTCAGACTAGTCTGGTGCTACAGGCTTCAGAACATACATAATCATGTTGCTTTAAACCTAAACACATTGATGTGTTTTAAACCTGTATTTTTCCTTAGGAGAAAAGCAAGTGTCCTTGATTAGAACCTGTTTCTCCAGTTGATATGCTTGCCAAAACCAATTATTTATCAGGACCCAAAACTATTTGCACAGAAATGCTGAATTCAATAAACAGTTTCAGAGAAAAAGAAGTATATGAGTTTTTTTTAATATTGTAAAATCTAATTCCAGTACTTTAACAAATCTAAGACCACTGGCTTTTGGCCTGAAAAAAAAATAATTTTAAGGAACAAAGAGAGAGAAGGATACACTAGCTTCCTCTGTTCAAAAAGTACATTCATAACATCTGACTTAAAATTTTGGACTGACCTGAAAGAAGCCCTCCCCCCGCCCATTTAATTTTTGCCAGAAAATTTTCCAGTTTGGCTGCACAACGAATTTTGCTCCTACTCTAAACCATGTTTGTTTAGAGTGTGTTCTAGTTTGTTGTCTTTAGTAAGAGATTTTGTTATTTGCCCAGGCTTACAACCGATACGCTGAATCAGACCAGCTGCCCACACGCTAAGGCAGACTAGCAGCAAACCCCACTTGGCTTTCTTTCTGTAGAGAAGTACTAAGAATACCAGCACCCACAACATGATGTTAACCAGGTAGTACAGGATTGCAAGTTTGTAACTAGGAAGATGTGCATCTTTTCATCGTAAACCCTTGCTGGAACTGAAAGCGGATTATTAAAAAAAGAGATCCTCTTGCATCAAGCTGTTTTGTACACATACCTACTTTCAACAATAGGTCTGATACTTTGGCTGAAGTAACTTTTTCTTCTTTCATATGGTTGCATTTTCTACATTCAGGGATTTTTTTTTTATTTTTTTTTTTAAAGTAAACCTAGAACAACTCTCAAGTTACCAGCAGAGAAGGTTATTTTCCAATAGGAAAGCAGATAGGTATGTTTCAGAAAGAAACATTAAATCAGTAAGCTTTTAGCCCAATAAGACATTAAATCACTTCTGTCCCTAAGGACTTTACAACACACAGACAAATTGAATGCATTCTAGTTCTCCAGCAACGGATCAGGTTGTTTGTTAGCAAACTGGTTAAACAAGCTCCACTTTCCCACACCTAAAAATGCAGCCACAGAAGGACAAAGTTGAAATTGCCCTTAGTCTTTAATTATTTCCACCCTTCACTATTTGCAGTTTAGACTTTGATTAGACTTTTAGAAGACTAAATACAGAAGTGCATATCCCATGTATTACTTAGAAGTTACTGCTTTGAGTTTTTTTTCTTCTGTATTTATTTTTACTGGAAGCAACTCTTTTTTGTGTTTTAGAAGTATTTCATGTAAGTTGAGGACTAGGTATCTTAAATTTGACAACAGAGCTTGTGATGGCCATTATTTTAAATCTTTGTAAGGTTATTCCCTTTGCATCATAACCATTCCCTGTGCCTAACTTTGGTTCAGATTCAGTGGAATCAAAATTTCACCCACATCTTCACTGCATGCAGCACCTGTAAACTAGAACCTACTCCAGGTCCAAGATCAAGAGATAAAGATCTAGAAAGCAAGTAAAGAGCCACAAGAACTGTAAGATGTGCTGTAGGAAAGGGACTCCAGCAGAGCAGAACTGTTCTCAGGAGCTATTCTAATGCAGGGGGAAAATTCAGACAACTAGTGACCGTATAGGATTTGCCAGAAGCTATAACTGAGGTTACTATGTTTGCATAGGTTTATAGCAGTTCCTACAGCAGCATCTTCACTTCTAACAGGAATTTTTAATACTAGCCCCAAACAGAAGAAAATTGTTAATGCACAGTACAACTGCTCCAAGTGTACCCAGGCCAAATTTGTTTGCTCAGGTACAGCCACTTTGATATCCAGCCAAGCAGAGCACCACATATTAGTCACCAAGCACCGGGTTTTGTGATACTAGATATTTCTGTGCTACAAATGCCATAAGACATCAAATATCACAGTGCTGATGGAAGCCATTAGCAAGTTCTCTTCAGTTCTGCTGTTCCTCTATTTTTCTGCTATGGTCAGAGAAAAAGGCCTGCATCAGTTTATACTTTAAAAAAAAAAAAATCACACCACTTTTGTCAACAGCCTAACAAAGAAGAATGTGTTATTTGTTAACTCAGCACACTGGAAAACAGTGAAAGACTAAGTCACTTTCCTAAAGGAGGAGAACAGACATCATCTACGAAGGACATTTCATAAGATTCTGACAGAGCAAAGGAAAAAAGAAACATACATCACTGCTGGTTTTAAGTGATACTCCCTCTTTGTTCATCTCCAAAACCCCCTATTTGTTGGGTGGAGAACAGGTACTTCCTTCATTACCAAAACCCCCAAAATATCTTTGAAATTAGTCTGATCAGGAAAATCCTATGGCATGACTCAGTGGGTGTGGCTAAGTTTTAAAAGGTTTCAGCTAGCATTACTTTTCACTATGCAGACATTTCTTAAGATATTGTCCAAGAAAGAGGAAGTGAAGATAGATATCAAAAGAGGAAAGCCAATTTAAGCATAGTACACAGAACTTGATTACAGGCTCTCATGTGAGGAACAGCATGGTACAGAGGACAGCCAAGATGGGGACCAGTTGTACCAAGACAGGGACCAACCTTCCTACCCAACAGTAAATTCAGTCAGTTGCAGATGCCCAACTTCAGATTACCTTGCAGAATGCAAGTTGGATGCTGGGGACACAAAGATGCTGTCCCGAAAGCTAAACAGAGTTTAAGTGAACCTAATACATATAAGTGTATATATATTAAAAAATATATTTTTATATGATTGTCCTTCCTTCCCATTTTCATTAATGAAAAACACTTTACAGGGCAGAAAGTGGCTGCTAAAGCCTGGATGCATCTGCAATATCTCAATTCATAAGCCACCCCACGTATATTTACCCCAAAAAGGAAATAATGCTGTTAGACTACCAGTTAGTGTAGTTGAGGCAGACAAGTAATCAAGATTGAACTTTCCTCTACCATAGCAATCTTCTCCCTTCACCCCCAAACTGTAATTTTGTTAACAAGACTCTTCTTGCCTTTATTACAAGATGAACAGGCTACATGCTAATATTCCTCCTTTGTCTCCCAAAAAATTCCATCTCAAAACACTAGTCTTGCTCATATGTAAATCAAAATCACCTTTCAAAGACTGGTTAGTCACGGCTATTTTAGTTTAAGACGTAGTCCAATTTTCCTAACAAGATAACAACTTATTTTCTTTCAGCTTTCAAAATCCTCCTCCAGCTAGAGGAAACATAACCATTCATAACTAGGAAAAATCCACATAGCTCTCAAATGAATTTAAATGGGAGGGAGGAAAAAAGAAATTTCACGTGTTCAGGAATCAGCAATGAAGACAAAAGCATTAGGCTTCTACTAGGAAAGTAGATTTTAGCTTCCAATATAGACAAAAATAGCCTTCTGTTGAAAGGAAATTGAGGGAATTATGGAGAAAAAGTCCCACCTCTTAATGCAGCGTCTGTATAGGAATGGAAGTGATTTATTTATATTACACACAAAGATATTTATTAAAAAGGCTGGTAATGGAACATTTTATTTTAATGCATCAACCTGATAAAAGATTAGTTACAGAAATTGTGTATAATGTTGTATAAGTCAGATGGATGGGTTATTTAAAAAAAAGATTTGATAATTAGAGAAGGACATCTCTTATTCTAGTTACATCGTAAAGTGCCTCGTGTAGTCATATTCTATCGTTGGAATGACTGCCTGTACAAATTTCAAGAAAATAAGAAGATACCTGAGTTTCTTGTTAAGGAAAATGTGCAATAGCTAAAAATCCTGTAAAACAAAGCAGAAGTCACATGTGTGATCTTGTCAACAGTATTTCTTGGTAATAGGAAAATAACACCTAGCAATTATACAGTGAAAGGCTGGGAAATTAATACAGGAGAACGCCAGTAATGACATCTGATGCTTGCCCAGACATACAGAGCTTCCTGTTTTAAGTTAATGCAGGGAACCAAGAGTTATTTTCAATAAATCTTTCAAACACCACACAGACATTTACAATCCCTTTTACATACTTAATATTTATTATTAACAAATGCCAAGGTGAATTGCACCTAGCAAGGCTAACCCCTAGCTACCTTCCTGTAGTTGCAGGGAAAGCAGGCTCCTCCCTCAGCGTTTCAGTGGTTCAGAAAGAGAAACAGGTTCCTGTTCTGAACCATCCTTTGAAAGAGCTCCTTCTGTTGATGAGGGAAAGTTGAGAGATTAGCTTTGCTAAGCTGAGAAGTCTGCATTTGCAGGGGAGACCTTCCTCATATCCCTTGCATATATAATCTCCAAACATGTGTTGGGCATGAATCTGCAGTCTGGAGCGTATTGAATAATTATAAACTGAAGTGTCTATCCACCTGAGACTGAGGCAGATAGTGGACTGAAAGAGTAAAAATAGATCACTACTCTCAACTGATAATGAAATTATATTGGTACTAGATACAAGTAAAACCTACTATTTTGGCATGTCAGTTTCACGGACTATTTCTTGACAAACATGAACTATATGATAATAAGGAAAGAAATTGCCTGTTAAAAACCCCTCAATTTGCTAGCAATAGAAAAGAGAGTAATCAAAATCTTGAAAATAAGCTATTTGTAACTATTGAGGTATAGAAGACTTGAACTACCTTGCCAGAAACGTTATTTTTGAGTTCAGTTTCAGTTGCTTGCTGCACAAATTAAGCAAGTCTCAACTCATACAGTGAGAGAGAATTTTACTGATTCAGGCCCATAGCTGCTCAGCAATCTCCCCTTACTTGCCTAATAGCAGCAAAAGAAGTTAGAACACTATCCTGGATGGACACACTTGCTTCTAACATGGAGGTTACTTCAGTAACACAGTATGAATTACTACTGTGAAAACACAGTATGAATCACTACAAAGCATAACTACAATCAGTCACCTCACTAAAAGAAAATCCTAATTGCGAGGCATTTGATACTGATGTTCAGAAATGTTTCAGTAATTTTCATTGCTTTTTTTCTCAGCTGAACAGTTTACCAAGATATTGCTTGTTAGAGAATTATTCTTGTAGAGAATAATGGGATCTCTACACCTTTCAGAAATGAGCCTCAGATTCAAATCCAATACAGAAGCTGCTGTACCAAGAGGAGTGATTACACTCTGGCCAAAGTCTATGAACCTCCAGCCTCATTATCCTACACTGGGATCTCCATTTCATAGTCACAGCTACCTCCTCCACACACCTACAAACCAGGGCTCAATCCTGTCCCTTCAATCCTACCTACTTTCCCCGTTGCTTCTGCCACTCTCCTCCCCCCCACCCCTGAAAAGTTTGTTTGCACAAAGGAGCTCAACCCAGAACTCTGGAAAGCGCTGCCACAAACAGTTGTTTACTGCTTTCATGCACAATTGCATTCCAGCTTAGGAACCTTGAGATAACAGCTCCTTATGCTGCAAGAAATCTAAGAATAGCATGTAGTAATGAAAAAGGATACATATGAACTCCAAGTTCTCCCCCACCTTCTGCAACAGTCTCGATTATTTTCTTCATCACTTCTGCATGCCTGAAAAACAGATCAGAAACAGTGAAATTATTTTAAGGAAAAAGTAACTCCCTCTTAATACCAGTAATATTAGGTTTTGTGCGAATTAAATAGTTTTGGACTGTTGGCTTCAGAAGCAGCAAGAGGAAGCTTTCAGTTTACCAAGGAAAAAAAACCTCAACAATAACAAAGTTTAAGTGATGAATGTAACATCATTTGCCAGCTGCTTACATTCACAAGGAAAGAGAAGGATGTTCTATGCTACTGTGTAGACTGAGTGCTATAATGAGAGTCAATACATATTGATTATTATTAGTGTAATTGTTAATTGCTAAATGCCACAGAAGCCAGTCCCCAGAAGGTAATCCTCACCAGCAGCAAGCCACCAGAAGTTCCCAGATGACCCCTGAAAAAGATGCCTAGAAACTGCTGCAACTTTTTTAGCTGCCTCTGCTGCACTCTTAGACTTGGAGAACTTACAAGGTATCAAACACTTACACAATGCATAGTTTCCTAGGAAAGGCAGGCTAAACCATCCCTGCAGAAATTAAGAACTGTGGCTCTCAGACTGACTTAGGGTATGGAAACTTTCTCTGCCTACAGCAGTACC
The DNA here is from genome assembly GCF_963921805.1 of Phalacrocorax carbo. NCBI lineage: Eukaryota > Metazoa > Chordata > Aves > Suliformes > Phalacrocoracidae > Phalacrocorax > Phalacrocorax carbo. Next base: position 92,515,299 of record NC_087513.1, on the reverse strand, counting down.
TTGGGTTCTGTGGCAGATCAACAGTTTCTAAGCTAGCTGTTCTCTCTCATGACTCTGTTATTGTAAAGCACTACAGGGGAGGACAAACATTTCCTCAGGTCACTGTGTTTTGACATTAAATCATCAGTGACATACCAGACCTACTATGAACCACACAGCCATCTGCGTACAAAGCTGATCCTGGGAACACAATACAGGATCACAGAACGGCTATGGTTGGATGAGATTGGTCATCATCTAGTCCAATCCTCCTTGCTCAATGAGCAGTAAACCAGAGAAGATTGCTCAGGACCTTGTCTGGTCTGGTTTTGAATATCTCCAG